>NC_071530.1:122180645-122494395 GCF_026979565.1 Vidua chalybeata | reverse complement strand
TCTGAGCATGCATGGACACATTTTCTTCTCATCCTGAAAGAGGCTGCATGTCCAGGTCAGGACTGTTCTTAGTGGCAGGGAGGTAAAAGGGAAGTCCATTTAGCCAATGTCTTGCTTAGATTGTAATAAACTGTGCAGTAATGAAAGAATTCACTTTGTGATATTCCTCTTCTATGGCAATCATTTGAGACAAAATAATTACTTTTTTTCTATATGAATAGTATGAAAGATGTTTTTAATTTAATGGGTAAGTATTTTAGTGTAATTTTTCTGCATTTGACTAGCATATATAGAGGTGTATTTTGACCACATTAATATTATTTTATGATGGGTTTGCATAATTTTTAAATCTTTGTATCACCAGCATTTGTATCACCTGCATCTATTCTTTCTTATTAATTTCTTCAGGAAGCACTATTATTAATTACCAAAAATTAGAAGTGATAATAATACAGTGAGAACACTCTTAAGAACAATGTTACAGAGACATTAAAAGGTAAAAATCCATTACCTCCTATAAAAATATTCTACAGAACATCCTAGAGTTTGCAGGACTTGAATAGGTTTTTTATTTATCTGACACTACTATCCACATACATGAATCAGATGCTAAGAAATTATATAAAATTCACTTTATATACATATATGCATATATCTATAAAAAGACATTTACATGCATAGAATATGCAGTCCATTTGACTACAAATGGACCAAAAGTGTTTAAAAATACATGTTATGGGCTTGTTTACAAAATACTAAGTAATGAAATCATCAAATCATATTTCTAAGTAGTGCTAATGCATCCTCTGCTTTCATGAATATATTTAGGGTTCATTTTTGCAAACATGTAAATTTATTGACAGAAGTAGTCAAATTTAAGTCAACTTATACTTTGGCAAATTTAATTATTAATTTGCATATATTTTATAGAAATCAGTTCTTTAAATTTGTAATAACAAATTTAAACTTTCACTTTGCAATCAGATCTAATGCAAAAAGATTCATTTCAAGCCTACAAGGCTCTCTCTGGGACCTATTTAAAAATCCTTCTATTTAAAGCTCATCCTTACTTATTTTTTTCACATGTAAAGGTCATTTTCTAGTGCACTTAAAAATATTACTCAAAGAAGTCATTCTCAAGAAAAACATTATTTAATGTTTTAAATAGTTAAAATATTTCAATATTGTTTTATAAATGAATATAAAGATTTACTCTGACCTGGCACAGACACGCACACTGATGAAAGAGATTTCTTCCAACTAGTCAAATTGCAATTCCCCTATAGAATGTGAAAGAGAAAAAAAAAAGTACGTTAAAATTTCAGTTCTTTCTTAATATAAACATTAAAAATCACAGGGTTTTGAAAGGAGAAGCAGCTTAGATTAGTGAAAGATTTTTCTTTTTTTACATAATGGTTCTACTCAGCAGTAATTTGCTTTACTAGAATGCTGTAAAGTTCTCTCTCAGCTCTGATGTACTGTATAAAACATTTCTTAACTCATTAATGTCAAATATAAATTAGTTTTATATTGGAATTTTAACAAAGCAGACTCCACAGGCAACATAAAAAGCTAGACTATTGTCAGAAATGGTGTAAAGCCGAATGCAAATTTAACCCAGGTATCATTTATCATAAAAGACACACAGACATAAAAAAAAAGACACATTGCGCTTTCTTGGATGTCCTGAAAATATTGCTGAATACTATGCAACACGATTAGTATCTGGAATTTTGAAAACAAACAAGCAAATAAACAGAAATGAAAAAAGGCAACTGTTTTAATTGAGCCAATAAAAGGTGATTGCATCCATGTTTTTAAAATATTTTTCTTAGATATAACAATTCTGGACTCTGACTAATATGCAGTGTTGAAGTGTCCTGAATATGATTTTTCCACTTGTATATCCTTTGAATATCTGAGCAAGCATGTTGTATTGTATTAATATCATAATTCAAAGGGAAATTTATTAAACCTCCCCCCTCCTAGTATTCCCATTATAGCTAAAAGTTGCAAATTCTATATGGCAGAGCCTAGACAATAATATCAAATTTTAATAACAATTTCTCTTCTTCAGTCAATGCTATACTGAAGAAAAGCATAAATTGCTGTGACTGACCGTTAGTTGTTAGAGAAGCAATCTGACTTCTCCACACCCTTATTTCAGTGTATCTGCTCTGTCCCTCAGCTGTATTAATGATAGCATGAAAGGTCACATGATAAACGAGTGACAAAAATATCAAAACATATTAGCCTGTAGCTTTGTTATCAGTGTATGGCAGATATGACAGAAAATTGTATTTTTCCCCTGAATAATTTTGTGTTACATTTTGCTGGCTAGGCAGAGTGAATTAGGGAGAAATTTCTGCCTCTGACTGTTTGTCTCTTTTTCTGACATACTTGAAGTAATAATATACATTAATAATAGGGAGTAGGCACAGGGAAGAGGTAAAATTTCAGGGACAGACTGTCTGTTTCAATTCTACAAGGTGCTATCCTTGTTTCTTTTCCAATACAAATTTTGTTGAAAAATATGCACAGCATTGAATCTTATTAATTCTACTGATAATGATCTGCTGTATATTATGGATATAACAACAGGAAGATGCAGGAAAAAAAGAAATAGAAAAATAACTTTAAAGTAATGAGGTTATGTTTCCACCCAGTTGTACTTCTCACCAGTACAAATGCACATACTCACTAATTAAATAAAGGCAGGCACCAACAATGCTCATTGTGGCAGAGACCTAGTAATTATGAATTAGAGACAGATATTACTCCTGCTGGTTTAAAGGCTGGCAGCAGTTGCAGTCCCTGGGGAGATGAGGTTAGCAATCTTTGAAAGAGAAAATAGAAATTGGCGGGAGCTTAATATCTTATGGCCTATCAGTCTCCATGGTCAGGCCATAGCCAAGTTCCCTTTGCTGCTGGCAAACAGCATCAGTGGCAACTCAGTCCTTAAGCTCCCAGAAGATCAAAAGCTATTGAATAGAACTGTTCTGAAAGATACAAAGAGAAGATCACAAGCCCAACATGAAAAGTTATATAATTAAAACCTTAATAAACTGATAGCATATACATATAGATGGAGTATTAGAGATGTACTGCAACACATGTAAAGTGTGAATAAAAATGAGGGTGCACTGTTTTCAATGACCAAGCAGCAGTGGAAAAAAAGAAAGTCTTTGGGTTTTCACCAAAATTTCAAACTGATTTTTATAAACTTTCTCCAATATTTTGTTGGCTTTTTATTTTCATTATTATTCATTTATGTGCAGTTCCATATTTCTAATTATCTTGTGAGAAAAGAACTGCAAAAACATGTCTGAAACAAAAAAAGTTCTTGCAGTATTTATGATCTGATTCACAGAAGACAGTACCAGAAATCTCATGAGAACAATGTTCTCACAGGAGATTTCCAACCAATTTTACAGACCAACACAATCTGAATAGTTTGAATCTATTCCCAAACTCCAAACATTTGAGATATCTTATCACAAGTGCCTTGTTGTATTGTGCAGAAACTGTGGAGTGAAATAAGGGAGTATGCTGTATCCTTCAGGAATTATGAGTGAGTAAGGCAGTAGTAAAGACTGGAATTTTATTGGAATTGTCCAATTTATAGGTGAGACTTTTTGTCTTTTTTTTTTAATATATATATATACATATATATATAACTCTGTAAGGAAATTCTGCTCTTATTCACGTACAAAAATAAACATCTATTAGTCAAGGCATGGTACAAACAGAAAAGAAGAACCATTCTTTGGCCCAAAGAATTTACAGCTTAAATAATTCTTATTGTTTTCAATGTCATACCTGGCAATATATTCAAGAGTGACTATGCATAGGAAAACACCCCCTACTGCCTGCCCCCAAATATCTCTCCGTCCTGGAATACCTGGTATTTTTTCAAGTAGAATTCAATCTCCTTTTCTCTTGCTTTTGACATATCTCATATTGCTAGTCAATATTCATATTAAGCCCCAATACCATTGTTCCAAGATCCAGTTCAAGTTTTATACTTAAAGTTAGTAAAAAATCAGGGTTCTGCTTGGGTTGTCTCAATAAGCCTATATTCAACTTCACTGTGTCCTTCTAATCCCACATCCTTCCCCCAGGGTACAGCTGGTTTGATTTATTTAAATAACCAAAATATTTTATTTCTTTACCAGACTCGTTTCACTCTTCTCCATCTTCTTAGTTTCTCTCTCTTTCTTTCCACACACATATGCATATTCTTGATTTATATTAATTACTTCTGCTCAAGACCATCCCAAATTTATACTGATAGCCTCTGTTTCAAAGTTTATGAAGTTTCACTAAATCTATAAAGACTTCTATACACAAGAAAGCTGAAACTTAATATAAGCAATTTTTTTTTAATTTTTTTTCTTTTAATTTTTTTTGTCAAATTCATCCCTTTATGTTTTGTATTTAGAACCAAGGCTCTTCAGGATTTCCAGATAGCTTCTAAATAAAGTACAGTGTGAGTACACTAAACATACTACTACACTAATTTCCATTCCTGGCTTCAAAGAATGGTGTTCAAATTGTTCTGTATCTAAAACTAGGTACTTCTACTAGAAAATTGCTAGACAATTTCTGAGACAAAATTAGAAGAAAAAAATCTCACCATTCTCAGAAAGCACCTGATTCTGCCTTCCTAGGATACATATTTATACTGCAGAAATGCCATTAAACATTCAGGATCTGAAGCCATGATCATGGAATAGCTATAAGAGACTGAAGAGGAATAGAGTCATCTATGTCTGTTTTTTTTCCTTAAGTGGAGATACACACTTTCAGGTTGTTATCATTTCATCACTACAGCAATTTATATATTATGTTAGACAAATTACCCCTAAAATTTCTATTTCTCTCCACTCACTGCAGAGGGATTCTAGGAGGAGCAGCCAAGATGCAGAGTTAGCACTAGATGAGAAAAATTCTTAGACTACATTTTCTCTGTCACTATATTATGTGTTTGTGATGATGAGAATAAACCACCAAAAAAAATTCTCACTAGAATAATATCTTTTCCCCCAAGTATGAAGAAAATGTTGCCGTATTTCATCTTCCCCAAATAAAGTTTATCTTTTAATTGCTTCCATCATGTAAGTTCAGCCAAATTTTTCAGTACTTAGCAGGCCTTTTTGTTTGTACATCTTGTTAGTCAAAAATTTTAAATGAAGTCAAGTAATAAACACCAGTATTCCTTGGATATATTAAATTGACAGACCCATATATTTGCATATTTTATGCAAAAAGTACTGTGAACTTGATAGCTCTGTCTTTTTATTGACTGTGTTTTTTCTTAGCAAAATGTAATAATACTCATTGTAGCGGGAGTAAATTATGCTGGTTGTGTGACCACATGACCACATAGTATATCTGAAGACTAATTGACCCTCAAGGCCTTTAAACAAGATCTAAAAGTTTCTACTCTCCCAAATGTCATTTGACCTCACTGTCCAGGACATTTCAATACTGACCTATATCACCACCTTTTACTTGAGAGAATTGCTGATTTCTCTTTTAAATCCCATTTTTAACCTATTTCATTGAATGCCCTTTTGGAAGATATATTTTCTTTCAGTACATGGAGTTAATCATCAAACACCCTAGTATCAAAAAATCATAGAATCATAGAAGAGTTTGGGTTGGAAGGCAACTTAAAAGGTGATCCAGTCCTACCTCCAATGGATAGATAGATAGATAGATAGATAGATAGATAGATAGATAGATAGATATTGTACCTTATGAAGACTCCTGATTTTTTTAAGTACTGCTCTTCCATAGAAATATTTCTATGTTATATTTCTGTGTTTGATGTTCACTGCTTAGTTCCACTATCAGCCTTTCCAACTCTTAGGGTTCAATCCTGAGTATGGCCACATAGCCATAATGACAGATAAATCTTTCATTAGTGTGAATCACCAGAGCTGGATTGCAACAAATTTTAAACAGGATCCATACAGCTGTTTTACTCCAACTCTTTTGCAGATCAAGTTCCCCTCTAGATAGTTTTCATGTGTTTTAGTCTCTGGCCCCACAGGGCCATGATACAAGTCAAGTGATTTTGATGGCTTGAGTAATTACTCATGCCAGTTCAATATAGATCTCTTCAAAAGACCTTACAGAACTACTTGGCAAGTTTATGAAGGCTTTTCAGTCAAATTCCTATTTCTATTTAAAGAAAAGGTAGATCTAGTGTCTCATGGAAGTGCTTAGGATTTCATGTAGGAAAGAGGCACAAACTCATACTTATTTTCAAAAATGTTTTGATTTACACAAGCTGTTGCCAAACAATTCTAAACTTTGCATCATTCTGTCCCACATTATTGTCTTTCCTCCAGTCTCCTAATATTTACATTCTGAAAGAAAGTATATGTGCTGACTATATACTAGCCAACACTCAGTCCGTCATATTTTCTTTTTTATTTTCACATGTCCAAACCCAAGATCAAATCTGTTTAGAATATGGAAGTTCTACCTTCATGTTTTATATCTGAATTTTTGTATGCTAGCAAAACATTTAGTCAATAGAGATATTGACTTTACACATTTCAGTTAAATCTAGATTATTTTAATCATTCTCCCATACTTTTTCAGTCTGATTTGGTGGTGTGAAATCTTCCCAACATATCATTTGAACAACATACTTGTTGTTCATTTTCATTTTTCACGTTCTTGTCATTTTATGCTACAGAATTCCTCATAGATAGTTGTAATTTAAATAATTTAGCCTATGAAGATTTCTATGTTTAATTTTATTTTCATTGTCTTAACTAGTATTTTACTGAGAAAAAGATTAAGTTTCATCTTCATTTCTCTCAGAAAGAGCATTGCTTTTCTCGTTCTCTTGTAAGATGGTCCATTTGTAAGAATGGCTGTTCCCTGGTTTTGTCTTTCATTCAGCAAAGTGATGCATAGTATAAGAGCTACTATTAATGAAATAGGATGTCCTTAACAATATCTAAGTAATTAAATAATTATTCAATGGTTTAGTGTTGCATCCCAGACTTTGGGTTTAGATCGGGGTTCTGATGTATCTTAGTAAATTCTGTGTACCCCCATGTATCCCCTGGGTTCCCCCCACTGCGGTGGCCAATTCCCGAGTTGCCTTGCCATGCGGCCCGGCTCCCATCCCCCCTGTCTCTACCTGTGGGTCATTTCCTGCTGTTACCCCTCCCCTGCAGCTGGGGCCACCCCAGACCCCTGGTGCCACCCCTGCCATGCCCCATTGGCTCCTGCCTTCCACAGCACACCCCCGCAGCCCCGGCACTGCCCCGGGCCCTGGCGCTGCCCCTGCCATGCCCCAGTCGGTTCCCCCGGGCCACGCCACACCCCGGGACCACCCTGGGACTGTCCCGGGCCCTGGTGCCGTCCCTTACTGCATCCCTATTGGCTTCCCCAGACTACGTGACATCCCCCACTCCACCCTCCAGAAAACTCCCATGAGGCCGGGGCTGGGCGGCCATATTGTCCAACACGGGGATTGGGAGCACATCAATAAAATGCTATCAGCTCCTGCCACGGGGAATTTGGTCCTTCCTTCACCCCCTTTATCGAGGTCCCTCGCACACAGCAGTAGAAGTGGCCGACCCACCTTCCTGGAGCGCGCGGTGCCCGGGAGCAGCGGCGGGACCGGGACCGGAGGAGCCGCAGTGCCCCGCTGGGTGCGGTGGCTCCTCCGAACCTGGGAGAAACACCAGAACGCTGCAGTTTAGTTCTATTATTATAGGGAAGCAGGTAATATCTTATGCGTGCTAACAGTTCTTAACATATGAGGTATATCTTTAAACTCTAATATAGCTCAGTTTGAAACCACTTTGAAATTTAGTCAAGGTATTTACCCAAGGAAAATCTATCCAAGTAAAGCTAGCTTATAAGCTCTAAAAATAATTATTTCTCTTTTCAGACTTAAATTCCTCATGTTAACATGATGCAAAAGTGATAACTGAATTCAATGGGGCTCACAGGAGTTTCAGTATAGTGTCAGGACTAACTTTATTAAAACTGGTATGGTAGCTGTCAGAAGGCCAAAGTGGCTACATTTTGCTGAAGTTTTTGTGTGATATTTTACATAGCTTAATGAATTATTCTCTGTCTCAGTAGACAGAGTTTGCTGGCACTTGAACACATGCCTGAATCAACATAATAAGAAAATAAAATTTTGGAGGCAATCATCAGAAACATCTCATTGCAAGATCGCTATCAAGTTCCAGATCTAGTTTACTGCTATATACTATGAAAAAAAAAAATTACTACAGTCCAAGGTTCTCAAAATTTGTGAAATTTGTAGCACTGCCAGTTGTAAGTGGTCATCTCCCAGCTCACATCTAGACATACCTGTTTTTCACACACCCTTAATCTTAAATGAGCCATTCAAAAAGATGCCCTGGACCTTTCCATTGTACCAGATCTTGTTCCAGGAAAGTATCTGCCTATTTCACCATGTGCAAGAGTGTCCTTCAATCTTTTTAGAGTTCTTCTTCTGTTCATAATAATACATATATCTTAGAAGTGTTATTGAACACTGAGACTATGGAGGGTTTGATATGTGGTGCCATTCATCAACTCTAGTTCCTTCTCCCTGCTCCATATCACGGGGGTAGGATCTTCATGAGTACTTAAAAGCATCAGTTCAAGATGGGTCAAGCTGACATGGATTTTGTCTGCACTTCTTCAAAATGTCCTGTCATCTAGAAATCAATGAATATTCTGAAACAGGAATCTGAGGTGCAGACTTGGTTTTATTGCACACCAGGCAAACCTAATAGGGAATAGATGTATTTTATCCTCTAGTAATACATGTCAAAAAAATTAATCTAATTTATACCTATCTGTTTGAGGGAAGACTTTGAACAAGCAGAATGTGAAACTTAAGGATATGTCCACTGGGATCTAACCACATAGTAGAAACAGATTAAATCTAGCTTTCTCTCCTCCTCTTGCCCAATTTTCTAGGCCACTCCTTTGAAGCTTTTATGGTAGTTCAGATGGACATTGTCTTGGTCACCAGTCTGGAACAACATGAGAACAAGAAAGAGAAAAGTATGCAAGGCAAGACTGCTTATCAGTGTGGTGATTGCAATGCTTTAATTTATATATGATTAATACTTCAATAAATCTTTCTCTCCTGGAATCCAAACCCATCATTAAGTGTTGTGAAGATATCCTGGAATAGCTTCCTAGACCCTGTTTTAAATAGGGCTTTTTTTACAAAAAAGGCCTCACCTTTGAGGAAAGGTAACAGAGGTTGCAACAAAGCACAGCATTTGCATATTACACGTCACACTTAAGGCAGCAGAAGTCTCTACAAAATTCTGAGTACTAGTTTGCTAGATCTAAATGCAAGCTATAAAAGTAGAAGTGTTAATGGTATCACCACATATATGGGCAATATCCATCCACATACCTCGCTTCAGCAGGAGAAGATTATTTTTGAGCTCATTGAAAAATAAATTCTAGGAATCCTGAATATGTTGCTGTTATTTATTTAGACAATGTAACTGGTCTGAGCACTCATGATCATATTCTGAATCATTCTAGAGCAGGCAGGAAGCAAGTTATCCATTGCACATGCCTGTGAATTAGGCATTAAATTGGCAAAATTAAGAATCATGGTATGTAAATCCATGAATGATGCAAACAGTGATCTTTGCTGCCTGTGGTTATCACTCCAGCAATTATTTCTCATCTCAAGTGGCTTTGAAAGCTATAAGAGCTAAGAGTGGCCAGATTCCAATGAGCAAGAAAATAGGTATCTTACAAGAGATTATCAAAGGCAAGCTTCATATCAGAAAATTCTTTAAGTCCTATTGGTCACCCAAGGACTTGAGGAGAATATTTTCCACTGGATAAAAATCACCTTGTCTCAGAGGCATCATGACCTAAGAAAACATAAGGAGCACTATAAGTAGGATGTTTTGTGCTGTCATGTAGCAACTGCAGACTGAAAAACAGCTCTGTGGCAAAAGCAGAAATGATACAGAGGGGTTAAAGGCATTATATCAGTAAAAATACAGCACTGGTGGACAGTGAGCAAGAAAAGGGAGGGGGGTAGTAAGGTGTTATTAGTGACAACCAACAAGGGTGCTGCTAGGCCAATGATGAAATGATATGCTAGAGTGAAGCATAGAGGTACTTGGAGGATATGGAAATCCCAGCTTTGCACCTTCGTAAAGGGTACTGCAGAAGGCAGAAGTGATCTAAAGCATACAAATCAGGAAATAACATTTTAAGGATTTTGGCTTATTCAGACCAGATCCGGTATGACTATTCAAGACAGCACTGGATAGAGCAAAGGGTCTCACAAGCCTATTAGCAATGTCTCCAGACATGCAGTTTTCTAACAATGTTACACATTCAAAAAGAAAGCTTGTTTTCTGGGAAGAAAAGTTTATTAAATCAAGTTCTGACCTTTTGAAGCTTACAGAGGCACAGTTCTCCACTTAAACACACACACAAGCAACATCTCTCACACATGGCTCTATCATCTTCAGTCCCAAATTATACAATGCCAAATTCTTAAACAGACAGCTGTCACCAAGTAGGACTGTTAAAAGTCAACACTAGAACTATTATGTATACAGCAAGTGTACCCGTAAGTACATTTTGTAGTGTCAAATTATTGCACAAACTTTACCTGGGTACTCAATTTATTCACATTTTCCTACGTAATTCTCGAGTGAGCTGTAACCATAAAGGTTAGATTATAGACCTCGAACACTTCAGCTAATAGAAATAACTTTTATGAGGAAATACATTGTTTGTTGTATTTTATAAGGTGCAACCCACAGCGGGAAAACACTGTCTCTGTCACTGCATTATGCAATGACTTGTGAATGGGCTCAAGACTGTTGGTAGCAGCATTTCCAAGCAAGGCAGGCAAGCCTGTTTAGGACACCTACAAGCCTGGGATTCTGAGTTAAAAGCATCAAGTCATCACTTGTGGCAGAATGAGAATTGGAAATTACTACTGAGGCACTTACAGATCCATACACTTCTGTGCAGCACCCAGCTACCTGAAAACTACTAAGTGAGATACTTGCACAAACATTCTTTAAAGCAGTACAGAATTTTGCCCACTTAATCTAAAGTGTGAGTCAGCACACACTTTAGATTTGTCATCATAAAGGCTTCAGTTCCTTTTTCTCTTGGGGTGCATTCAACCTTATGGGAATTAAGTCTCCAAACAAAATGGAAATAAGGCACCTTTTCTCATAAGTTTAAGTAAGCTTTAAGGAAACATTTCATTTCAGTACCCAGGCAAGTAGACTTGAATGCTAAAGGATGTCTACTACCCTTTAAATTTTGTAAGAACCTCAGATACAAGAAATGTGGAAGTTATATACCGTATGCTTGTGGTACATTACACTAGAAATCTAGACCAAGAAATTAATTTTTTGGTGTATTAGTTTTTTCAGATGTTGATGCTGTTGCATAGGTTTCTAATTTGAGTGCCAGCTCTCAAGCTGACACCAAAGTAATAAGAATGTCATCAGAGCAAAATACTTTATACCTTGAATTATTGCTTGCAAATTTGGTTAGACCATAGATTTTCTACAACTGAAAGAAATAACACATTAGAATAAGTTTCTTTGGAGTTCTTTGCAGTTACCAGTAGCATTTCTTAGTTTTAAATAATCTTAACATTTTATATAAAACATTATATATCATTTAATTTGTTGGTAGTTTATTAAAAAAATTAAACTTCACAAAGAAGCCAAGCTCATCTAACCTAAATAAATAATTCCTATGTCCTTACTTGTGAATAGAATAAAATTATTTCATAGATCAGCATGTTTTGACCACCACCTGTGTTCTCCTATCTCAGAAGCTATATGACCATTACTGATCATTTACATCCATGATGAAATTATAATAACAGCAATAAAAACATTAGCTTTTCCAGGTGTAGTCATTGTATCTAATTCTGACATCTAAGTTTTCTGTACAATTAATGGAAAAGCAAGACTCATTCGGAAAGTGACCTAAAGAGTAGAATAGAATCTTGTACTGATCTTCTGGAGATGGCTCTCTCCATCAGCATTGTGTGACACTTTGGATGACTTCATAGCATTGACATCCAAGTTGAAACTCTACAGTAAATATTGTCAACATGTTTATTTGAACATGTTTACATGCACAAATTAAGATTGAAATTGCTCCTTACCATTAGTGAATGAGAATTAGCATAAGATTTGTGATGTTCTACAGATTTTTTTATTTCTTTAAAGCAGTTCTTCTAGTCCAACACTCCAATTCAGAATCAGTTTCACATTGTGCTGCATGATATGCTAAACTATTTCTTTATTTCCATTTTTTTTACAGAAAAATTGACTGACTGCAAAAATATCACATTTTATATGGTGTACCATTCCCTGTGGTTTTCAATGCACTAAGCCACTCAAAGTGTCTAATAACACGCTTGTCTAAATAAGTCATTTGAATCCAGCTGCTAAAACCAAAAGTAGAATCTAGTCCTAGATCCCTAAATGATGGTTTCTTTACTTTCTTAACTCTAACATCATGTGACAAGCTGAATTACTACATCTAGTACTCAATTTGTTAGTCATCATGCTATTTACACATTCCTTCCTTACACATGATTATCCTAAAATTAGTGTGTTGAATACTGCTTAACAGTCTTACCCTCTAGTTGTAGAGTGTGGTCTACAAGATTTACAGTCACTCAGGTCTAGCTGAAAAACAAGGGAAAAAAAATATTGAGCATGAAATACACTATTAAGGAAGCCAATTGGTCTGTACACTCTACTGTCTCTGTACAGACTTGCACATCAATTAAATGCAAAAGTTCACAGGTAACGTTATAAGAAAGACCTTAAGAGATAAGTCTCTTTGCAATTCGTTAAAATTGTTTCTAGAACTTTTTTTTTTTGTATACTGGAGAAATCAAAATAAGCCATGGAAGAGCAGAGAAAATGAAAATGACAGATTATAAACATTACAGAATCAGCCCCAGAAAGTTCCATAGCACATAGGTGCTCCCACTACAAAAAATTATTTAAAGACCACATCCTCAAAAAGAAAAGTCTTTCAAAAGATGAAGTTGGGCTATTTCTGATTAGAGCCTTGTTCATATTACTGTAATTTCTCCACCATAATCTTAGGAGAGTGTGTGAGAAGATATCAGTACATAATAGTGATTATTTATACCAGTAAATGCACAAGTAGCAAACACATTATCATTTATGATAAACCCAGACAAAATAGGAGAAATGTAGTTTTGTTCAGGTACATCAAAAAAGGGTTTGCAAGACATAAAACTGTTCTGACAAGTAGTTTTCCATAAGTTTCTTAACTTCATAATTTAGTATCTTTTTTAGTATCAAATGCTACTTTACTCCTCATCTAAACACACATGTAATTCCATTCCAAATATATTCCTGTTTTGTAGCTTTTTAGGAGCTTAACACCATCTGAAGGCCGAGACACCAAACAACTAGAGGGTGCAAAATTGGTCTGGAAAACTTTCTTGGCAATGGATGAAATTTGATAAAGATACTAAGGTCTTGCTACAGACCCAGTGTACTGAGAAAACCCCAAAAGGAAGGAGGGTCTACAGTCCATCCAGAGGTGCAAATGCGCTGAAACACATACCCTTGCTGCCATAATGCATCATGGGAACCGGCACTGTGATTTCATTATCTCTACAACTCAAGAAAAATAAAGTACTGTATATGATCAGAACATGTTTGAATAGTGCTTAGAATGAGGATCCACTTTGGCTTTATATTTTGACCCAGCACTGCAAACACCCTATTCCAGTTTTCTTAAAATGTAACATTGTGTGCAGAAAGAGCCGCCTTCTCAGTGAGTCAACCTCCAGCCTCAACAGAACCAGCAGTTCTAAAGATAAACAATGAAACATATTGAACTAATTGGAAAGAATTGTGTAATTAGCTGAGTACTACTCAGGCAAGCTGCCCAAAAACGAAAGTAGTTTGGTGAAGAGTTGGTATATGACTGAGTTGGGATTTACTGGGGATTTATCTCAGGTGATATACAAGAGGTCAGATCAGATGATCTATTGAACCTTCTGGCTTTAAGTGGTATGAAACAATGAGAGTTTTTATTATATCCAGCCTTGTATGTCTCTCTCTAACTGCTATGCTATAAATTATTAAATATAGTAAAATTTCTAGTCAATTGCTACTTTTTTTAAAAGAAAATAAATAAAGTCTGTTTTAATATTATTGAATAAACTGCCTCTTTAAACTACAATTAGTATAGAAAGAATTGATCAAAATTGTTATAATTTAAAGTATGGTTGAAAAATATTTTATTTAAATTCTTTAAAATTAATTTTATATATCTTAAACTCACTTTTGCTTTCAAAGGTAAAAATTTACATTCATTCACTCAAAAATTGCATGCTGACATTTTGTTCATATCTAGTCATATTTTAACTGAAGATGTACTATAGCCAGCCTACATTCTGAATGAAGATTTTCTGTTTACCAAAGTTTCTTAAGTGTACCAAATAATTATAATATTTTAATGACTTTTTGAACATTCTTCTTTTGCAATAATAAAAAACTTCCTAACAGGAGTGATGAAATAATCCTATTATATTGCCTCACCTGCTTACTCCTGACTATTGTCTATTTCAATAGTTTACAGTCAGTTACACAATGAAAATAATTTATGCTGAAAATTTATATGTCTAGATTTTTATCTGGAAATCAACTTGAGAGTAGATACCTTTTTTTTTTTTTTATTTTGCTTTGGCTTTTTAAGGAGGAATTTATAGGGAGACCTTCAGGAACATACTTCAATGTATTTGGGTGTGAATTCAGTTTATTATTGCAAACGAGGACTTGCATGTGTTTTTAAAGAAATTAATTTGGAAAGTTGTATTAGTATATTCATATAGCTTAAACTCAGAAAGAACCATTAAAATTATCTTGTCTGGTATGCGATATATGATGATCTTTCTGTTTTCACCCAAACTCTATTTGAGATCAACAACCAAGGTTAAATTACAACTTCAGTTTTGCTGCAGTAATATTTTCAAATAAACTTCACATATTTCTAACTCTTGGTTGTTTTACTTCAGTGTACAGATATTTGCTCCTTCTTATGCATTTACTCTAGATTATAGTTTATAAACACATCTTCAAGTATTTTTAAAGTATTATGACATCCTTTCCCTGTTATTTTTTTTTCAGAAATGAAGTAGATGTAATGCTTTATTTATTCCTTCAAAAACATTTTCTCCTACTCTAACAACATATTAAGATTCTTTCCTCTACCCTTATAATTTTAAATTGAAGACATTTCCCTGAGATAATGTATTTTATATCTCTCTGATCATGACTGTGTACATAAGGAAATATCTTGCCTACTCCCTGCTGCCCTACTTTTATATTCCAGGGATCACATGAGGCCATGTCTGATGTTCATGAGAGTGATGCACATTCCTGTTGAACTGTAGTTCATGGAATTCACTCTCTGTGATGATGAAGATGATCAGTAAAAACAAAATGGGTCATAACTCTTCTCTTGACAAGGAAAGAAATGAGGGAAAACAATGGAAGCTACTGGTAAGTTTTTAGATTTTTTATAAGATTTTTGCTGTCTTCTTTCACTCATTGAGCAAATGGGCAGTAAGTGAATTTTGCCCCATATTATTCAATCTTAATCATCAATTGTCTCCAGTTTAGTTTCTCATTTTCTGCTCTAATTATCGTTGCAGCCCATATACACATATGAATAACACAAAATCAACAGAGACAACATTTACTGCCCATGCCTTCCTTGGTAATCAAAGTCCAATATTAATCTCTGTCCTTTGTCAAGGAAAATGCATAAATTCAGAACCTTTCATTTTTTATCCTTGTAAAATGTTCTTTTTTCCAGGTAAACATTGATCACTATAACATTAGCTTTTCAGAAACTGATTTTTGAAAATATAATGCAACTCAATTAGGAAAAAAAATAATCTACTTTTACAGTATTGGTAAAACATGTCCCTAAACCCCCATTTTTTGTCTTCAATGTTATATTGTCTTTATGTGGTTTAATGTTCTAGTAAACATTAGCAGGTACTTTGCTGTCTCCAATTACTCCAATGAACCATTAAAAAAAGAAAAAAGTTCATAGCTCCTACTAGACTGAACTTGAATTAAGGCTGAGTTGTACATATAATTTCACTGCAGGACATTTTTTCATATTATCAATGCATGCATTATTTCATATTCACAGAGTAAGTTTTTGTCCCTTTTAGTATAATAATGTATGACAGTTGCTATCAATATAGCTAGGGTATATTGGGGAAAAGTTTTACCAATTTAAGTTATTCTGTCACTAGAGGAAACTGTGTGAGAGTAAAGAGATCATCACAAAACATGACTGAAGAGTGAACTTCATGTTGTGTTCCTGATTGCTTGTGGCTGTGTAATGTTATACAGGAGCGTGGTTATGCTGAACACTCATTTCCTGAAAACTTGTGAGTAAATAATAAACATTTTGGCTTTAGAAAGTTGCTTGAAAGATTCTTATGAGCAGATGTAATTCATTATAGAAATACAAATACACCTGCTTTAGATTTGAGGGAATAAACCATGATCATTACAATGTCTTTCTATCCCACATACATTCATTAGAACACAAGAAGTGGCAGAAGAATTTAAAGGAGGGACAACTTTATGAAGTACTGATCACAAAGGAAAATTTCTCAAATGTACTTTTTTATTTAGACTAGAACGCTGAATGGCAATTTTCTTCTAGCTGATTTTGGCTGGGATAGAGTTCATGTTAATCATGGTAGCTAGTACGGGGATTTATTTTGGACTGTGCATCAGCAATGTTGATAATTCAGGGATGGTTTCACTACAGCTGAGCAGTGCTTACACAGCATCAAAGCATTTTGTGCTTCTCACCCCACCCCACCAGCACACAGGTACACAAGGAGTTGGGAGAGGACACAGTCAGGACAGCTGACCCCAAGTGAACAGAGGGATATCTCACACGATATGGTGTCATGCTCAGCATAGAAAGCTGAGGGAAGAAGGAGGAAAGAAGGACATTCAAAGTGAAGGTGTATGACTTTCCAAGTTACTGCTAGACATGTTGGAGCCCTGTCTTCCTAGAGATGGCTGGGCACCTACCTACCCATGGGAAGCAGTGAAAGAATTCCTCAGGGTTTTTTGCTTGTGTTGGGGGCTTTTGCTTTACCTATCAAAGCGTCTTTATGTCATCCCATGACTTATCACTTTTACTCTTATGATTTTCTCCCTGATCCTCTGGGAGAGGGAGTGAATGAGTGGCTATATTGTGCATAGTTGCTGGCTGGAGTTAAGCCATTATGGTCCTGCTTATTGATTATGCCCACATTCTCAAGTAGAACGGTGAATTTGAATAACAACTTCTTTCAACAGAAGGCAGACAAACACTTTGCAACTTTAAGAATGGTCTAGTGGCAGAAATGAACAGTGTCCCCTTTCGGTTAATCAAAAACTCCCTTTATATGCAAACAGTTCAAATTTTTGAACAGTCTGATAAAATGAAAACTTTCACAGATAGGCACTTAATACACAGGGATATGGGATTTGTTTCTTTATACATAATAGGTAGAAAGGCATTGATTCTGCTGACTTTTCACCTTCATTCTCACAAAATGATGATTTGAACCTTGCCTGAAATCTCTTAAGGTTAATATGGGTAAAGAATAAGAACAGAGCCACTGAAGTCTATGAAATATGAATCCCAAGGGTGGCCACCTCTTTTCATTCAAGCAGGAAAATAATAATTAAAAGCATCTGATGCATTACACAAGATTTGTTAATTAATTAAGTGTAAGTTGTTTGTTTGTACTTTGCTATAATGGAAAACACAGTACATGACAATATACAACAGAATGTACACTAATACTGGCATGAAGTTGCAGGCTCACACTGTTGGTACAAATTCTGGCATATTTTATAGGCCTGATCTGTACACAAAAGGCATGTATAGCGAGTAACATTTACATGTTATAAAGGGTATGCAAATTCTGAACATGCTGATAATTAGAAACAGTGTTTGAGGTTACTAGTAGATGATTGTCTGATGTGAGCACTGAAAGACACTGCTAACAGTGATATCTAGCCAAAGATCTAGTTCACTGAACACAAAATCACACAAATAAAAAATATTTTCTCAGAAAGTGTTTTTTAATTTCTTTCATTGGATTTTATAAAAGAGCATTAAAAGGGACTATCATCCTCTGAGCACTCAAACATGGCTTATGTAAGGCAACAATCCTCCTACTTTGTGGTCAGCATGCCTCACCATCAGTAAGGTACTAGGCACAGATATAAATGTTTTGGTCTACACAAGAGTAATCATGAAGCATTTGATTAAAAAAAACCAGCCAAACAAAAAAATGCAAACAACAAAAAGAAGAATTACTCTCTGTGCTGTGTGTACAAGTCAGTACCTATTTAGTTCCATTTATGTGATCCCTGAGGATTGCCTTGTAGGTCTGTACTCTAGTTTATCCTTTGTTGTAACTCAAGAGAAAATGCCGATGCCTCTGTGTAGTTTGTACGACCTGGAGAAAAAAAGCTAAAAAGCTAATTATACCTATTTGCATGAACAGAAAATGTTCAGCAACAGACAAGTCTTATGTTTTTAGTGCTGAAGTAAGAAATTGCAAATGCTAGCCACAGGTCTTTGACATGTCCAAAGCAATGGCACAACACATTAAAGTTAGGTAGTTTCTCCTCATTGTTACTGGATCTGATAAGCCTCGCTCATAACAAGGCAATATTCCCAAGTGGAAAATCTTCATGGAGATTTGTTTTCCTTTACATTGTATAATGACCTGACACAAATGAAACAGCAACATTTACTTTAGGATTATAGGGCAGTGTGAACTTTATATTTTATAAAGCAAATTAAATTTGTCATCGGACTTTAGTTGCTTACAAATTTTACCAACCCTTAAATGTAATACAAAAAATAAATGAAGGCAGAGAACCATCTTCTATGTCCCACTGTTAAGTGTAGAAATATCTTACTCTGTCAATGTGATTTCATAGCAGGATGAAAAATGTCAAAAGTGGGGATGACAAATCAGTCTAGTGAGGAAAAATGACTCTCAGACAAGAGATGTCATTTGTCATGATTGCCATTTGACTGCACTTTCTCCTGTCTTCTCTTTCAGATGAATGTTACTTTGCCATTAATTTAAAATTATCTTAAATCAAAGATGGGTTGAACATGAAAAGCAAAGGTACTCGTCTTTTGAAGTTTTGCAATATGCAGAAACCTATTCAAATGTAAACTTACTGAAAACTGACATACGCGTTTTAAAAAAGGTTATCAACATGAATTGTTAACTTAGAAAATATTATAGTTCTTTAGTTCAAAAGTCCATTTTTCCTAAATACAGGCAACAGCATGGCTTTTGTTCGAAACTGACACAGCTGAGCACAGCACTCTGAGCTACTGCATAATACGGGTGGTAATTAAGCCACAGCTTCAAGGTTGCATGGGCACAAGACAATTCAGCCTAATGAAGTATCGATTGGCTGCAGTCGAGGTAAAACAAGTTGACATTCATTTAGAGGTAGCAATGCGAATATACCACAAAGCCACCAAAGAAGCAAGGAAAAAAAAAACAATGAAACTGAATTTTAATCTTGCAAACACAATTAAGATTCTTATTTACAGCATGTTGCTATCACTTAAACTAAAGCTAATTGCATACTTACTGCCCTGACATCAGATTCTTAAATCAGCAGAAATTATATTCATAGGCTCTTGGCAAAAAGCACATGAAGTTCAGTGTTTCAATTAGAACCTGTCCTAACACCTCAAAAACTTAACTGCAAAAAAATACATAGATTACACTTAAGTTTCCATTTTATTCACACAGCTGAGTTTATTTTAAACGCTGTGATAAACTCCTCTGTAGCACAGGTTACTTAATTACTAAGGACATTAGTTTTGCCTCTTAATTGAATAATTGCAAATGGATTATTTCTATTGTAAGGTTTTGCAAATATTCAAGATAGTTTTCAAGATTAGTTTTATTTCTTTTTCTGTCTTACATTATTTTTAAAATCATAGATTTGACCATATTTGTCTTGTGCACATATATATATAATTATGATATGCATAAAATGCATATAGCAGCGTATAAATGTTCATTTTTAATTTTACTTTTGCAATAATTTTGCTCCTAATCAGTAAAGTTAAATTTCTAAGAAGTGAGGTGTTCTCAAAAGCCACAGGATGAGTGCAAAATTTTTGACATTTGTATCAGAAAAATCTCCAGTAAAACAAGAAATTACTTTTTACTCCCAATAAAAAATCTTCAGGAGATTTAGAATGTGGATACAAATATCAAAGTGTTAGTTTTTTTTTTCTGTGTAATCTTATATTTAACTTTAAATTCCTGAAGTTTTATTTTTGTATTTTGCGATTGAAGTTAATAAGTAGTTTGACAAATCGAATAAAATATGTCTAAGAGAACAATATTAATTAAGAAGAGAACTCAAAAAGTAAAAAAAACTTCAATCATTTCCAAATTGTATAACTGGTTACAAAAGTTTCTCGGGAATTTCTTTGAATTTGTATTGTTGACTTCTAGTTTAAATAATTAATCAGCATCCTTTTTCCTGAATTATTAGCATAAAAAAAATTTGGTCAAAGAAGCCTGTAACTGTACACTAACATTTGTGACTAAATCATTGCAATTTGCAAACAAATACTCAGAAATTGCAACAAATGTATTACATTACATCATTCTAACAAAAATCCTCCTTATAAAGCTGAAATATGAATGTATTATGAATTTTTGTCTTCCAAAAGTGCAAACAATTTACAGCTTGCACCAATCACTTTCATTTTCTCATGAAAAATGACTGAGAAAGTGCTAATGTGTCTAATTGCATTATAGACCCCTCCGGCAGACAGACATTTCTTTAAAAAGTAACTCATTAAATCACTGATTGCCAGATGTTAGGATTCACATCAATTACCCTACTTATGTACTGAATTAAGGTAGTCTAAGCACTGAAATAAACATAAACTATTTTAGCAATTAAAGCATTACTTTAAAAATTCAGAAAAATGAGATCTGACTACATTTACTGTATGTGAATGTTTACAGGCAAATTATTTTCATCATCACACTTGTAAACTGATTCTCAGTGTCTATTAAGAGATTTTTAGAATTTAAAATAACAAATAGAAAATAGAATGCTATTTAAAAAAAAATTCCCCCCAGCATACCAGTGTTAAATACTTACAAAACATTTGTATTATTGGCTGGACTCTGTGATCATGGTCTACCTTATCAATTATCATCATCTTATGTGTAAATCATGTAAAAGAAACTTCATATGTCATTGCTGTAGCTATACTACAGGATATTCCAAGCTAAAAAGGTGACAATTTTAGTTTCTCTTGGTGGAAATGTCTGTGGTCTCTTGAAGCCAGGTCAGCAAACTTCATAACATGGCAAGAAATACTACTCCAGAGCTGATACACTACTTGCCTATAAAATTTCCCCCTTCTGCCGGGTTCTAGTCTCTAACCACATCCCCCATTATCTGTGAGGTCTACGGTCTAGATGGAAGTGGCAGATAGAATTTCTAGCCACTAGTACTTTTTTTAAAAGTAAATATTTATCTTGGCAAGGACTCTTCTGGGCTCACATCTCAATTGTGAAGTAATAATAAGAAGAATTCAACCTAATATCAGTGCAATGGGGATTCCTGAGGCAGACATGTTCAGTCCATTTCTTTCCCAAATGACTGCAGAAAGAATCTCTGTCCACTGGAGATAAGCATTTTGGAATTAATGACCATTTACAAATGCTTCCCTTTTGGCAGACAACCTCTCAGACCACTAGTGAAGAAGCTGTGCCCCAGTAAATGGATTAGGGCAAAGCACAGATTACTTTTGAGAGAACTCATCAGCCTAGTTGCTGTAAGTGGTCTGGATAGATTGTACACTCTACCTGAAGAAATGAGGCATAGTCAGGTAGTATCTGAAGGCCTACAACTATTCTTCTGAAGAATTTATTTCTTCTTCAGGAGACAAGTTCTCTCTCCAGATTGAAAACCCAAATTTTTTACTGCTCTTTCAAAACATGCTGTAAATAATGTATGCTATTGTATTACTATTAAGCAGAATTTCTTTTAAGCATACAAGTCAATGTCAGAAACTTCATTTTGGTAAACAGTTCACAATTGCATGTCTTCAAAATTATTAAAAAGTAACTTAAAATAATGACAAAAATGGTATCATCATTGGCTACTTCAACAGTAAAAAGAAAAAAAAGACAGAAGATGCATTCAAAGTGAAAACAAAAGTTTATTACAATAGTTCAGCTCTTTATTTCCATATTTCACATTACAACTGTTCATGTCATCAAAATTCCAATAATTTTTTATTTACTATTTAAATATATTTATTTTCAAGTGCAAGTGAAATCAGTTAATTTTGAAGAAAATTTAAGCTTTCCCTACTGAAAAAACAAGTTCTAATAATAAGCTTACAATGGTGCTGTCTTGTGTTACAATATTTCTTAATCACAAAAGGAAGTGAAGATGAAAAGATGTAGCAGTAAGTGTATCAGCTAATTTTCTGAATTTCATCAAAATAAAATTTCCCAGAAAATTTATAGTTTCTCTCCACATAAGTGGAGACACATAAGTGTCTACTCCCAAAATCTTTATGTTTTTTTCTACCTTCTGATTTGAAGCCCAGGATATTAGAATTTAACATAAAACTACTACAATCTTATAAAAAATACAATTATTTTAAAAACATACAGAATTTGTGGGCAATTAGGTTTGCCTCATCTGAAAATGGAATAAAAACACTCAAAAATTGGTAATTATAATTTTCTTATATTTTTTTAAATTATTTTTTTCTATATCAATACTATGCTGTGATAAAACCACCTCCTAAAATATTTTAATACATATAATACTTTTTGAATATATATATATATATATGTTTCATCAGGAACTGTCATGATAGGAGAAGGATTAATGGGTACAAATCGAAAGAGGGCAAATTTGGGTTAGATATCAGAAAGAAATTCTTCACTGTGTGGATGGTGAGGCACAGGAACAGGTTGCCCAGGGAGGCTGTGGATGCCTCAGCCTCAGCAGTGTCCAAGGAAAGGTTGGATAAGGCCTTGAGCAACCTGGTCAAGTGGAAGGTGTCCCTGTCCATGGCTGGGGGTTGGGACTGGACAATCTTTAAGATCCATTCCAACCTTTTAATAGTCTATGATTCCATCATTCTATGATAAGATTATTCGGTTCTATCTCATCTTTGAAAGATTCTAAGCCTATTATGTACGCTTTTATCTTTTAAGTGCCTTAGAGAGGTAAAGTGCACTGGCAGTTTGGGACTGAGGCCAGGAGTAAACTTTCAACTTGCATGGTTCTAAGCATATGGTTTATGCATTTGACCACATTTTAAATAATTTTACACTTATATTTTCTAGTCACTCCCAAGAGAAAAGAAAGGCAGACAAGAAAAATAATCATAAAAAAATGCAGGTTGTGAAAAACAGGGAGTTTTATCTATGCCTTATTCAAGTTCCATAGTCTAAACTCTAGTGAAGACATTCAGTTTTGTCTATAAAAAAGAAAAACTCAAAACTGCACGGTGTCAGTCTGTCTAGTACCATAGTTATAATCCAGTACCTTTTACTTATTTTTAAATATTTGTTGTAGCCTGCATTACAAAAATTAGAAGGATATCTGCAAGAAAGTGCTTTAAGTAAAGGTTACAAGTGATATAGTGTCTCAAAGATCTAATAATAAGATAAATGTATTTTACCAGGAGGTCATCAATTCAGATTCCACAAAAAAAAATCAGCAATGCTTTGACTTTTAAAAAATGTCATTCCAGTTCGTATTAGAGTAATGACTAATTTAGGAGGATGAAAGTCACTGTTTAAATCAGTCTGTCACAATACTTAACAACTCTGAACCTAAAGTTTTAGAGAATCAAACAGGCCCACACCAGACTTTTTACTCCAAGGGATGCCCTTTTTTTTACACCAAAGCAGATAAACATGAGATCCATGTTGTAAGACATATACATGTGTTTAAAACTAAAAATTCATTTACTTCTAAATAGAAAAATTCTTTTATAAACATATTACATTTGTTTATATTCCTACACTACTCAAGAACTAAGGCAGAAGTACATGCCTCAGAAGACAATGGAACTATGAAGAACTTTCCTATCACAGATTCCAAGTCTCTGCTATGGCACTAAATATGCTACATTTTCATTTACATAAATTCAAAAAGTTTTATCTGAAAACTGATTAGTTTTCTGATCTCCTCACTTAACAGAATGTTCCAGATCTCCACTCCTCAGATGGATAGAAAATGTGTTCTAATTTTTAACAAAAATTTAATTATTATAAAATATATATGTATTTATAACCATTTGCTCTCTATGCACGAAACTGTACTTTAAATTTTTCATTCCATGGGCCCAGCTTCATTCATACAAAGTTAGCATTGCCACAATCTCATCACAATGTCAAGTGAAGACTATGGAGTTTACATTATGATGTCAAAATGCAATTGCAAGGAATTTTTATTACTATCTATGGTCACCACATTTACAATATCAAATCATGATGAAAAGTGTTTCAGTGTTTCTCTGGAGATGAAATTATAATGTCAAGCTGATGACACAATGAGGTCAGTACAAATCTTCATAGACCCAATCACAATGTTCATTGCAATGGGAAATATATGGAGATTGTCATATAAAGACTATAGAAAAACAAAGTGGACTGAAACTATTGGAACTTGAGCAAGCTTTAAAAACTATGAAGTTGGAAATGGCTTTGAAAAATATCCTCTCAAAAATTTTCCCTACTCTTTCTCCATCACAAGCTTTCTTCATTTTTTTTCTCCCTGGTGTCATCACTGAACCAGGCTTTTCTGAATTCCAAGATATTTTGGCTGTTCCTCATTTTTTTCCAGTCCTTGTTTTACATAACTCCCATTGAGTTTGCCCCTTTTCAGCCCCTAAACTATATTGCAATTTCTCACCTGCTATTATTGAAATCTCATTGTAGTATTTCCTTCATTTTTCCTAAGAATTTTTGATCCCTTTCCTGACCACATTAAGAGCAGTAACAGCAATGTGCTCCTCACACGGTTTGAAGCCTGCTTCTCAGTATTGATACCAAATTTTGTTACTTTTTGCAGTCTTGATGGTTTACTTTTCTGTCTCTACCACAAAAAAAATTACTGCCCGTTTCACTCATCTCTTGAATTACTGTCTGATTTTGTATCATCTTTTCCAAATTTTCAAGTTCAAATGTTTTCTGTACTTTTTCTAAGTACATGAATTTATCTCAAATAGCTTTATTAAATCTGATTATTTCCTTCATCTGTCTTTTCACAATTCACATGTTACAAACAGCATTCATGCCTCCTGTGTATGCAGACCAAGGTTCAGGGTAAATTTCTTTTATAAACTCTTCCTCTAATAATTACCCAGGGGTAAAGTAATATTTAACAGGAAATGTGAAATTTTGCTTGGCAACAGACAGTGTTACTGAAATATGTGTTACCTTCATTTGGATAAACTTCAGTTTGTAAGCTAGGGTCTGAATCCTCTTTCTATATTTGTACAGATTGATGTGAAGCAAAAAATAACTGCCATATTATAAAACTATTTCCAATACAAAAAGAATATAAAATCTTACATTCAAAACTTTTATATACCTTTATCTTAGTCAATTTCTATCTCTAAATCCTTAGGAGGTTTTTCCTTTATTTGAATTATCATGGTAATATTTATGTTCCCCTAAAAGAATAGAATCTATACTACATAAAGGTAAAAACAAGTGTCCTATCGTCATGTATATTGTTTGAAAATGCATTTGCCAGGAACAAACCATGATATTCTAAAAAATTTAAGGACCATAAAATCCACTGATATCTAATCTGATTGATGACCCCAGTACCAATACAGAGGTAGACCAGTACAGACTATACTCTGGTGATATCTTTAGGGCATATTCATCTTCCTTCTTTTTACACATTTTAATCCTTCTCTTATTTGAGTGTCCTCTTCTAAATTAAAAAGTATTTAAAATCATAATATTGTTACAGTTTTCTAAATCAAGAGTGTACAAAGACTTAACATTTTTCCACTTGTTTAAAGCTGGTATTCATCAGGACAGCATGAATAACAATATTATCTGCACTGAAGCAGATTATTCTCACTTCTTCTTAAATAATAAATTATATTGATGTGATTTATCCAGAACAAGTGCCATAAATATTTTAACCTAATGCTAATACCAATCAACTGGAATGTTTAATGCAAATGCAAAAGAATATATTTATCATAATTTCCTTTTTTTAGAATTTATCTCCTTCATTTTTCCAGCACCAGAATTTGCATGACCTTTTTCTCATAAAGACAATGATAGAATAACATTGTAGATTCTTTTTCTACCTAGCCCACAGTCTGCTCATTGGCTTTAGGTCAGTAAAATTTTCCCTTCTTTGATGTTTAATCTCTTTTTCCCTGGTTTAAAAAATTGAATAATTTTACTGAGCTAATGTAAGTTTAAATTTTTTCTGTTACCATTACAGATTAGATATAATAAATTTGTAAATTGTATATTTTAAAAGCATTTTGAATCTGCTTTTGTTTTCAATATCTTTTTCAAAGTAGGAAGAAAAAGTCACACTTGATTATTAATACAGCAATACATATAATTCCTCATGTACTCTTACAGGAAAAAAAAAAAAAAGGAGAAAAAAGGGGAAAAAGCAGAAACCCCAATATTAATAAAAAAGAAGTTAAGAACATGTTTCAGTAATGGAGAGCTGACACTGACAAGTTTTTTTTCACAAACTTGACACATAACTAAAAACACAGACAAAGGCAAAAATATTGGGCAGAAATAAAGTAGGAGTATGTAAGTCAAAAGTGATTGTCAACCTATTTAAGAAGGAGGATAGGATTTATTAGTACTTAGTATTTTTGGAAAGAGTTACCAAATAACCTAGATATATGTCCAAATATCTTAGATACATATAGATACAGAAATTGATATATTGTACAGAAAAGTGAGAAGGAGTAAAAAAATAGCTAAACCAGACTTCAAACTCTAGCCTTCCATGACTTCAGAGACTGTGAATCTCCTTTTTCATATACTGTACACTGAGAAGAGAATGATGGAGGACACATGGAATTTTGCATCCACTGCTTTAATACAATGCTATTTTACTTTTATCCATTCATCAGTGTAGCAAATTACCACTTCTTTCTTCATCAAAGCAACATGGAAATTGGTGTGAGGTCTGGTAGAGTCATCTTTGCACTGGAGTTCTGATCTATGACAAAAGGACTGATGCACGCATAATATGATAGTATCATAACTGTGAAAAGGGAGAATTTCTGTTTAAAGCATCTCATAAAGGCAAAAAAATATACTCTGCATTGTTTATTAGGGTCAAATGTAAAGCTTAAAGTCACTGCATTAACACATGTTCTAATGTTGCTCAAGATTATTACTATGTCCAGATTCTTGTATACAAGATTAACATAACAGGGATGTTTGAAGCAATGGTTAAAGTACAAACCAGGAAAACTATTGTCCATTGTGGACTTTTAAAATATGGATTATATACACTGATTTACTTGTATGGGCCTTATATGGGCTGCCTTTGGCAAACAGTGTGGTTATCAATACTTGTTAACACAAAGATGAATGTGTACATGGTGTCCATGTGAATTGAATATACAAAATTGTCTAGGGTGTATCTGCCCAAAACTGACAGATCATATTAAAGAGAATTATGAACATCAGTCAGATGTTCGATCAGAAACTGCAGGATCATAAAATATCTTGAGATGGAAGAGACTCACAATGAAACATCAAATTCTAGCCCTGCCCAGGACAACCCCAGTAATCACACCGTGTGCCTGACAGCATCATCCAAACATTTCTAGAACTCTGTCAGGCTTGGTGCTGTAACCAATTCCCTGGGGAGCCTGTTCCAGCCCAAGCACCCTTTGGGTGAAGAACCTTTTTCTAATATCCAAACTAAACCTCCCCTGACAGCTTCAGGCCATTGGGTGCTGTCACTGGTCACCAGAGAGAAGAGATCAGTGTCTGTACCTCCTCTTCCACCCACAAGGAAGTTGCAGACTGTGCTGAGGTCTCCCCTCAGTCTCCTCTTCTCCAGGCTGAACAGATCATGTGATGTCGGCTGCTCCTCATATGGCTTCCCCTCAAGGCCTTTCACCATCTTAGTAGCCTTCCTTTGGACACTCTTGTGATAGTTTTACATCCTTATTACATTGTGGTGCCCAACACTGCACACAATATTCAAAGTGAGGCCGCCCCAGGGCAGAGCAGAGTGGGACAATCCCCTCCCTTGCCCAGTTGGTGATGCTGGGCCTACCCCAGGACAGGTTGGCCCTCCTGGCTGCCAGGGCACTGCTGACTCAGATTCAACTTGCCATTGAACAAGACCCCCAGATCAGCTCAGAATGATGTTGGGAGCAAAGGATTCAACCTGAAAGGAAGTATAAACTAAGCTTGAAAATTTGTGACAATGGAGCTAGGTAGTGGAGGTGAGAGCAGAAGGCAAAAGCCTGCCAGAAGTGATCCCGTACCCTCTGCCACGAGTCCTTCCAGCAACCATGTGGAGCTCACTCACAGCCACCATAGGTACACCCTGGGGACCTGTGGCCTGAGTGAATGGGGGTTTCTTCCTGGGGACTGTCACCTCTGGGGTAAGGAATGACAGCACAAATCTCAAGCACAGGATGGGGCTCTTGCAGTTTTTTGCAGATGGGGTCCCTCAAGTTGAGATGAAAGGGATCTGCACCCTCCAAAACCTATGGCAATGTGTGCATATTTCTGCATGTGTGTGCATGTGTGCATGTGTTCATCCACAATTAGACATTCTTGGGATTAGTTATAGAAGGGTGTTTCAAAATATCCAGGTCTTTAAATTTATTAACTTTTTCTAAGTATCTAAGTGACAAGGATTATTGTACCAGTATTGACTCTCAATACATAGTTCATTGATGCCTAGTTAATTATATGTGGTTAATAAATTAATAAGTCACTTCAGTTTTGATTTGATTTAAACTACAATTTTTTTCCCTGCAGCAGCTAGTCTTCACTTTCATCTAAAAAAATCATAAATTAATCAAATGCAAGGTTTTTTTGTTATTTCTAGACTTTTAAACACTCCTGTGACAAAAAGGGGGAAAAGAAAATTAAAAGAAAGAAGAAAATACTGCTATTTTTCCTATTATTTTTCACTGATTATTATATGTTCTGGTTAATTCAGAAAAAGAAGACACACAAAATACAGCAGCACTGAATGTTTATAATCTCTCTAAGGTTAGCAATGTTTGGTGAATCCATATGAAGTACCAACTAACTTTGTGATTCTGTTATACATTTGTATTAATGCAGACTGAAAAGGCTTTGCCTATCGAAGCAGCAACAACATCCCTACAAGCAATAGCTAATAATGCACCTTGGGGCATATACTGATGCTAAGAATATAGTATTCATTTTTAGGCACTTTCAGGAAAGTAGAAATTTTAGACAAACCAATACAGTTTTCTGTAACAAGATACTTCGTACTAAAGTGTGCAGAAATTATCAAATAACCCCCATCTAGAAGATTCTTAGCAACAGAAATGTAAATATCATTAGTGTTTATCCATGAAATACTGTTGCAATGAAACCTATTCACATTTCCCTTTATTTAGAGAAGCCTGTGGTCCACAGACCTCTTGCTTCTAATGAGGTCATTACTAAAGACCTCATGACAGCAGTTTTTTATCTTTCAATGAAGTGAAAATTGAAAAAAAAAAAAGAACTACAGATGAATATTTGCAAAACAGAGAAGGAAAATTCAAATGAAAATTTCCATCCACAAATATAAGCTTATCCTGGATTTCACCAATAAGTTGATAAAAATGGTTTGTGTTACTTTGGAAGACCCAGTCTTTGTGTCCATTCACAGTAAATAAACTAATACTTTTCCCTAAAGACTTGGATTTCCCCATAGTTTGACAGGATGTCAGTCAGAACACATGTAGGTACAATGGTAAATGTTCTAAAAGTCTTAACAAGGGTAGATAGGCAGAAATTCAAAATACAATGTAGGTCAGATCTTTCCACTTATTTCAGCTATGATTTGAAGAAGGGAATTAAATTCCCATATCTCACTGACTTTCACTGGGATTTGGGAACCAGAAACTTCTTTAAAAACCCTAGCTTTTATTGAAAATTCTCACAGTCACTTTGAGAACCATCTTCTTGTGTGTCAGGTGCACTTTAAGTGGATTTGAAGGCAGTTACTCCTCCCCTCACTGGACTCACAGATACTCCTTTGTAAGCTGTAATGTGGGCTCTTCAATACATTTAGTTCTATGAATAATTAATGTGTCTCCTGCTCTCACCACTTGATTTCCAGTTATTTGTGTTGCATGCAGTATGCTGAGCCAGTTTCATAGCTCCTAGACTAAAATGCAGGTTTCCAATCTCATAAAGTGTAATGGGATATGAAAAATAAGAGTTTAAATAATAATAAAGAGCTGTAAACCTGTCTCACATTTCTTAAAAATGCTAAAACTAAAATCCCCAAGAAAGAAAAAGTAGGTGTTGTTTATGGAAAAAGAAATAGAAGAGTCTATGCAAAAATTCAGTGAGCATCAGAGAGGGTTTTTTGTTTGATGTTTTGTTTTGTTTGAGTTGGGGGCATGTGTTTTGGCTTTTTTTTTTTTTTTCAGTTCTGTTTAAAAAAAGAAAAAAAAAACATTTGAAATACTGTCTTTTGCTTGGTTTTCATTCATTTGCTAAACATAACTTGGACAGAGTTTACAAAAGCAAACATTTCATTCAAGCTAGTCACCACACTTCATGGATGACTGAATAAAAATGAGTTTTTCAAGAGGTAACCAAAAGTACTGCCTCAGTGAATCCATGTGTACTTACATACTGGACATAGAAGAAAAAAATCAGTTATATGTCCTTCTAAGACAAAGTAGGTCCATATCATTGCTTCTATAAGATTGAAGATGAATTTGAACAGACTGGATAATTTCCAGAAGCAGTTATATCAGTGCAGATAAAATTAAAAAGGAGTAGCTGCAAGAAAACAGACTAGATTGAAAATGGAATGCAAAAACTCTAGGTCATTCTGGAAGCAAGGAGGAGAGCCCAGGAACTTTTTATTATTGAGGTATTAAATTAAAATAGTAGTTAAAACTCTTAACAAATGTCGACATATTATATAAGTTTTCATTTACTGATTTTAGAAATATGTCTTCACCTTCATAGAAGCAGCTATTTATTGAAAATTCTTTCCTGTGAGTGATGTGATGAAAAGTTGTAGTTTAATTTATTCATTACAGTTTAATTGATGTACTTCAATTAGTTTAAAATAATTTGTACAAAAAAGAGGAGGAAAATCTACTTCTGTTACTAAAGCAATGGAAATCTGGAGGAGTTTCTGTGGTTTCACTGAGTTTTAATTCACATCTTAATTTTTTGTTTTATTTTTCTGCACCTTTTTATCAGAGGCTTAAAATGAAATAATAACTAATTAACATATATTTAATGTCTTGATCCTACCACTAAACCAAAAAAAAAAAATTACTTACTAAATGCAGAATCCATCAAAACAGAATAAGAAAATTATACCAGAAAAAGAAATCCTTTTTTTATTATTTGCAAGACAAATATTTTTTTTAAATTCTTTAGCATGGTATTCTTGCTTACTTTTTTTCTCTAGGGGGAAATTTCAGGACTCATTTCTTTTTGATTCTTAAGCATCATTCAGTTTGCTTTCTCCAAAAGCTGAGCAGTAAAAAAGCCTTGATCAGGGATTGCAATCTTTTCCTTTCAACTTAAAGCCTGAGAAACCTGACCTTTTTGCTGTTCACTCATTTAAATTTCCAGGTTCATACCTCAGAGATATATGGGGAGTTTATAGTTCTGCAGGTGGGTGGAAGTGATATGTCCATCTCAAGAGCAGAAAGAAGGATAGAGAAAACAGTGGGTGTGCAATAACTTTTCTTCTCTACAAGACCTGACATCTTTGATTCTCTCCTCTTTGCAGCATCTCAATCCGTTTGAGCAAGCGGATTTTTATTGCAAAGCAGCAATAACCCTCACAGTGTTTGTAAGAGATTGAAACAAGGCTCCAGCCCATCTTCCTGTCTTCAGAAGTGACCCACAGCACCAGTTGCTGCAGTAAAGATAAAGCCATGTTCTCCCAGAACATGTTCACAAGCTCGAGAAACATGCAGCATAGAAAATTTCAATGTGTTCTCTCTCTCTGGGATAAGTTATAGGTCTATCAAGTAGCCAAACAATGGAACAACATCCATAACAGATGTATCAGGAAGTATTCAGCTGCTTGAATATAGTCCACCTTTATGTGATGTACAAAAAAAAAAAAAAAAAAAAAAAAAAAAAAAGGCTTCCAGACAGTGATATGATTACACTTAGTCTGAAATACAGGAAAAGCATTTCATATACATATAAATGGATTAAAATTCAGAATGCACAATAGATTTTTAACCACAAGTGTAAAGTTGTAGACAAGTACACTATATGTCCTTTTTGTGAAAACTTATTATATGCTTTCTAGTCTACTCTCAGTTCTATAAATATATGTATCAATAATAAATGTATGTGTAAATAAAATTGCTTGACACTAATGATACTTAGCTTCTTTTTCTTTTGTATGCTTGTAAATATAAGATGAAACCCAGACTTCTCTAAGCCAAAGAAGGTTTTGGAGATAAGACAAAATACTCTCCAGTTTCATTATGAAGCATAATATAATCCGAACACAGCACTGTAGATGTCAAATGAGCTTCTCATGAGAGCAGAGGGTGCAGAAGTCATTACATATTTTGTTTAAAACCTCCTGTGAAAGTAATGAGGACTTATGTTTGGAATGCCCTTGTTAAAAAACAATGTTCAGACTGATTCTGTATAATATATTGTGAAAAATCAGCAGAGTTACTGGGAGCAGTGGTATTTACTGCTGCACTCCAGAATGGGTGCTGACACCTTTTGTCTGACACCCACAGTGGCTGCAGTGGTGCAAAGGCTGGCAGCTGGAGGCTGTGAGGTGATGCACGTGAGAGGAATCTGGGGACTGCTCTGTGCCCAACAGCTCTAGCACAGAAATGAGCACCTTGGTGTGTGCCAGAGCTTTGAAGGAGCCCACGGTCCCCTCAGCAGGGGTGTGCAACGGTGGGTCTAGGGGTGCATGCACACACCCCTGAGGGACTGCCCTGCCTCAGCCTCCCTTGCTCGCCTCACTGCTCACCAGAGAAGCTTTCATCAACTGTATGCAACCCTTGGAGGATACGAGGGCAATTAACTCTGGCGAAAGGGAGAATGTATGACTCTGACACATTGTTTGTATTGCTGCTTTCTGCAATACCCAAGTCAGTGATCAAAAGTTTGCTTTTATTGGCAATAAATTTTATACAATTCTCTGACTCACAAATGTTTTGCCTGAGACAAGTTTGTTACTGGTTTACAAGGTCTACCACACTCCTTTTCCAAGCATTCTCTCCAGTGCTGGTGTGCAATAGCTCTTTGAGACACACATTTATTTGAAAAGGGCTCCAGAGGTGCAAGTTATTTCACTTAATGAACAATCAAAGAAATAGAATGCTTTAAGATTTATTGTCTTTCAATGATATTGCTTCCTCTCTCATTAGTATTTTCCTCTTTAGCTTGTCTAAGAAATTAATACCAGCCTAAATGCTACCAGACTTAAATAAAAAATATTCTATCTTTATTTTTCCACTCATTTAGAGTTACACTCATCTACAGTTATATCACATTAGCAATACAGAGATGCTTCAAATATTGCTGTGTTGAAAACACTACTTAATTTTTCCTTTAAAAAATATCCAGCTTATTTTGGTAATATTAACGTATACTATTTTTTATTCCGTAAAAGGAGATATGTTATAATTTTTTATTAAATTCTTCACTTTAAAAGTAGAACAAAGGACTTTCTGTAATTTTTTACCTTAATGTATTAAGTTTTATATACTCAGTCATTAATCAGAAAGAAAGTTTACACAAAAGGCAGGACATACAATCAGTCCAATACAAATAGGAAAAACTTCATTATCTCCCTAGCACTGCATAGAAATCTTGAGAAAATGTAATTGACTCAAATCTTTAGCTTTTGTACTGCCATTACTGATACATACTCTAAGTAGAAAGAAGGGGTAGCAATTTCTCAGAAAGTCAGGAGGACAAAGCTTGAAGTTTTTCCAGATGATCGGACTGAATGCATCTTCCTAATACAGAAGTAAAACTAAGTAAAATACTTGAATTATAAACTTGATTGGGCTCAGACAAAGAGCCCAAAACTTATACACTCAATTTGGATTTAAATAGCTGACCATGTCTTGATGTGGTGTCATCTCTGTTGTCTTCTCCTAGAGAGGAAAGAGACTCAAGTGATCAACTGCAACAGTTTTCATTCCTTCAGTATCTTTGTATACAGTCCAGAAAATTCGCCAGGAGAAAACTGGCATTATACAGATCTGCAAGAAATAAATTGGAGGAATTGGTAACAACTCTGACTAATCTTGATTAAAGACTATTTCTCTTCTGTTTAGCTTTGAAAGTTTTATTATAATACTGGCATAGATCCCCAGTCTAGAGTGTTGGATCTTCTGCTGGCATTGGTATCAAGCCTCATTTATGACGGCTTCCCATTTGGAAAAAGAAAACTCATGTAATACATTACTGCTGTTCTTGTGGGACTGTATTCTGACACCAGTGGATGATATGAAAACCAAGATGATGTTAAAATCATGTCTTGATGCAAGTCACAGAACAGAACTGCAAAATAGAAACATTGAAATCTATCAAAATTGAATTTCAAATTCTTAAAAATTCATGTTCTCTATTGTCAGTCAATTCCACTGAATTCTTCAAGTATTTAATATATATGAAGGTGCTTTTTAGCATTAAACCACTGTAAATCTAATGATTTTCCATTTTAAATAAGTATTTTCATTATTTTTTTAAGATAAACTTAAGTGCAAAAATATTTTTAAAGCAAAAAAAAATTAAAATTTGAACATACATTATTAAAATTTTAAATAGAAGTGTGAATATTGAGGCATAAAATCAGTTTTGCAGTTATTTCCACAACAGGTGAGTTCCTACTACTTTTTATTTCAAGTTGTATTTTACACAATCTTTGTCCCATTATCAAGCGTAGAGAATATTTAAGATAAAAGATTTGACCAAGTGTTTATTTTAATTTTGATTATATTCATAATAGGAAAGAACTTGTACCACTATATTGAAATAGTCCAGGAAGGGAGAAGGACAGGGTAGGAGATTATCAGATTAAAAAAAAAAAAATAGATAAAAGGAAGCTTTATCCCCTTCCTCTCATTTTTTCATTCTTCAGCTGTACACTTGAATATGTTTATAATTTTTTCTGAAATTTTTCACAATTTGAATTAATTTTAAGGGTCAGGGTAAAGTGTTCATATAGTTTAACTAGTCTTATAGGGCTAACTTATATCCTGTGTTGTCCACCCTTTATTACAGAATTTTACATGTTCTAGCACCTATAATTTCTGATGTCTGGTTTGTTTGATCTAATACCCAGCAGCTTCATTTTGATACTTTCTTTTTGGATATTTGATATATTTTCAAACTATTTTGTCAGGGCATGCAAAGATGCTTTGGGTTTGGTGGAAGTTTGTTTTTTGCTTGTATGTTTTGGTTGGGATTTTTTTTTTCCTAATTCCCTAGAGCATTGGTTCTTGATTATTTTCTTCACTTATCTTTAAAAATGCCTTTGTTCTTGTGTATTTCTGTCTCTCTGCTTGTGACATTCCTTCTAACTGTAAGTTTCCCTTAATTGGCAGGTTTGCATTTGAGTTTCCTACGTGGAATGACCCCTTGTTCCTTGTTCTGCAGTGTCAGGAAACAGAAATGTCATTGCTGATTAGGGGCCTGAACCCTCTGCTCCTCCTTCTCATACAGTAGGCAATCTTGTTCTGTACACACTCTAGCTGCAGGGTCAGCCTTAGGGGAACTCTAAACAAGTGTCCACATGGGATACCAAAGTGGAAGGGGCACTGATAGGGGCAAGTATTCTTTGAGCTCATTTGTCTACCACAAAAAGACTCTTCTGTCCCTTTAAGTGTAAAATGTCCACTGGCATTGCCCAAGTGTGTACATTTTAACCAGATAGAAGCATTTTTGTGCCTCTGGCTTACTACACATGTACATCAGTGATGTTAATAATATCTCTGCCTAACAATGTGACACTGAGATGCACTTCTAATGGTTGTCTTTCCTCTGAACTGAGATACAAAAGCTTTCATTTTTGGTTCTGAAACCCTCTGTTAAACCAACTTTGACCTCATCCCAGGGCACGATTACCTAGTCTTGCTTGGGGCACCTGAAGCTCTAAAGATGGCCTTGTGTAGCTGTGGTTGAAAATCTCCCTGCTTAGTGCACAGAGTGCATCCTGTAATACAACTGAGTGGAAACCTCTGCTTTTTCCACTTTTGCTCCTCACCTAGGGAAGTGGAACAAACCAGAAGAGGGGGGAAGAGAAACTACACAGAAAAGAACAGAAGGTAGTGGCTTCAAGTGGCAGGGAACATGCATAAGACCAAAACTTCTCCCTAAACCAAAGGATTCTGCAAAACAGAGAAACTAAAAAGAGGGGAGTGGGAATAACACTTTACTTCCTACCATATTCGTAGCCTGAAGGAAGTCTATGGATGATCTACAAAGATGAGGAAATGGAAATGAAATATAAAGGACTAACTGTGGGTCTGTTTTACAGCAACTGAGAAAACTGATATTGTTTGGAGTATTTCAGGGATAAAGGAAGAGCTTTACTCCCTAGTGCAGGAGAACAGTTCTACAGTCACAAGGATAACTTGTTATCTACAGCAACTTCATACCCAAACCAAATCCATCACATGGGCTCATAAGCTCACATGAATTTAATTTTCATTTCACTTATGAATATGAAGCATATGAATTTAACTTCTAATTCTGCTTATCTAAGTAGCTTGCAAATAAAATATTTGTACACATTAGAAAAAGTATTTAAAAAAATGTTGAACATCTGTGTGCTTATTTTGTGCAAGAATATAGGTTTAGTATTAAGCAAGATTATTGCCAATGTAGATTTTAATTCAACATCCTAAATAAATATCTACATTTTTATGAATTAATAGAGAAAAGAGAAAAACAGAAAGAACACTTTTTATTTTTAAAAAATATGATTTAGAGGTGTCAGTGAGCCACATTTCTACAAACTCCTTCAGTAAGAGTAAGTAAAACCTTTTACCAGTTTCATAAAGCTTTTTTTGGAAGAGATGTAAAATTCAGCTCCTCCTGACTGGCTTGTCATTAAAAATCCCACAGCACTTTTCACAAAAGAAGGGCTATTAACTATAATATTCTGGCCAAAGTCCAAATCACTTTGTGGCTACCAAATCCCCAGCTGAAATTGTTAGTCTACATTTTCCTCAAAACCCTGCTGTGTAGACCACCAGTTTTTTTCTAATAGGCAATGCCATTTTGATAGGGCTTATATGAACATTTAATATGATTATTTTGGATCAATACAGTGATCCTTTAAAATAAAAGTTAACATAATAGCAAATCTATAAATTCTCAACAGCATTTAAAAAATCAGATAGTTTGAAAGAGATTATTTGGTTATTGGCATGCCCTTTTTTTTATAATTTTTTTCTCTCAGGAATTTTCAAGAATAAGCTTATACATAATGTAGTGATATTCATTACCTGATACATCATATCCACCAGGAATCCATGGGCAAGTAATTTAAAAAGTATCCAGCCCTATAATTTGGAGTTTCTCCCTTTTATTGGACAATTTTTTAGATAATTCATCAGAAGAAAAAAATAAATTGTATTTAGCATGACTTGTTTAGATGAGATGCTGTGAGAACATTTGGTTTTCCAAAATGTTATCCTTACTACTGAAATGCAGAACATCTGTTCTGTCCTAGGTTAGCTGTGAGAGCTGGAACAGTGGTTTCTTCTACTCTGCACAGGCTGAAGATATGTACTAAATTTGATGTTGTGAGACTGTTTGGGACTAGCCTATGAGTGCTGTCTCAGACCAAGAAAGGTCCATAAGAAAATCCAACCCATGATGTTTTCCACATGTTTTCAGCCACACAAACAGTCTCTCACTTCCCTGAACACTAAATGTATCTAGAAATTATCTGAACACATCTCTTACTGCTTACCAAATAGCAATGTAACTTTACACAGTACAATTTCACCACGATAAATCAAAATAAGTAGGTTTAGAATAGACTGACATTTTGGTAAGTAGCAGGCAGTGAGGAATCCTAGTCAACTGAGACTGCTTCTGAGTTGCAGTAGGAGTTCATATTAGGCTTGACACCCTTCAATATTTATCAATTCTCTGAAAAGCAAAGATAAAATCAGAGCTGATAAAACTTATGGGATGACACAAAGATTGGCACACTGGTAAATAATGAAGACAGGCAGTCATGGGAAGTGATCTGTAACACTTGATGACTAGCCGAATTCAAATCATGTACAGCCAAAGTTATATATATGATTTTGCAGGAATAAGGAGCTACAATTAGGTGAGACATTAGAAGAGTTAAAGGTAGTCATGCCAGTTTGGTGCATATTGTATGTCCTAGTAAAGGTGGGCATATACATTTTCCATGTGAGATGAAAATCTTGCTTTTCCCTTTTGTCCTCATGACTCTTGACTCTCATGACTTCCTTCTAAGAATTTATTAGCTTCTGACCCTTTTTTTGAGTGTTTGCCTCTTATTTGCATTCAGGTTTTTGAGTTTACTGTTGTTATAGAAAGAAGAAAAATTTCCATCATAAGACTTCAGCATGTTTGAGTTCCATTTCTAGAGTATCATAAAGTGTCCTCAGAAACCATTGACAAGCATATACCATAGACAAGTAATTCAATATGAGCCTCCAGTTCAATGCAATAATGAAAAGAGACAGTCTGAACTGTTGGTATGGAAAGGGAGAATATTGAGTAGGATTAGGGGCAATTTTATTTTTGTTGTTCCAGTATGCATTTTCAAAAGAGTATTGAAAAATCTAGAAGGGTTCAGATAAAAATTATTCAACATCTGGAGAAAAAAGCTCAAGCATGAGAGACTTAAATAACTTTGGATAGATCACAAAAAAAAAAAAAAAAAAAAAAAAAGAAAAAGTCCAGGGAGAAAGGCAAAGACTAGGCTTCTAAAGAACTTGTAATCAGGTAAAGAAAGGCTAAGGATGAATATTTCAGAGGCTGAAGTAGGACAAGGTCAAATAATATAAAAAAAAGAGTAGTTATTATTGAGGACGAGGGACGTACCTCATGCTGTATTTAGGTGAAGATAAGACAGTTTGCTGGAAAATATACTTCAGTCAAACTCAAATTCCTGGATTCAATGCAGCAATCAGGAGCTAAAAATCTGTTGCTTACTTTACACAGGGGATCAGACTGGAGGTCTCATCAACCTTTTTTTTGACCCTAAATTGAACAGAATTTTTTTATCAAATTCAGTTAATGGCCCTGACAATTCTGTCTCACTTTTCATCATTTCAAATCTCACCAGACTTGAGACTTTCCTAGGACAAGAGGCATTCGTGAGAAATCCCTGACTCAGGGAGATCCCACTGTATGTGATTTTAAAATAACAGGAAGCATAAAGCAATACCAGATGTGAAATTTCCAAGATGAGTGTGAAAGGACAGTGTCAGTACAGCATGAAGCCTGAAAAAAGACATAGTCAGTCTTGGGGGGAGAAGGAGGAAAGATGTGGAAGAGGAAGGAGAGAGACCTCCAAGGATTAGTTTGGATAAATATGAGATTAGTATCCAAACTTCTTGGTACTTCTCCAAAATAAACTTCTAACCTTTAAGGCTTCATCCACGCATCACAATTGTATCTGATCTTGAAGACTCAAGCTGCTAAAGTCATGGCTGTTAAGGGGCAGAGGAGGAGACTATTAAAAAAAACCCAAAACAAAACAAAAAACACCCCAAAGCTTTTAAAATATTATTTATGCTAATTACATTTGTGAAATAATTTTTCCTGCATGTCCTAACATGGAATATCTCCATAGTCTCCATCTGTTTATCATCTAAGATGTGTTAGCAAGATGTGACTGCTCATCGTTCTGCTCTCTCACAGCATGTTACAGTCACTGTAATAACATGTACAATAGAAATAAACTACTTGATCCCTCATTAGAAAATAAATTATACTGCCCTCATACATTTACTTTACTTGTAAAACATTAGAATAGAGCTCATGAAAACATTTACCCACAAGAAAATCACATAGTTAAATATGATCCAATACATACATTGCTACCTAAGGCTCCTTGGAATAATTTCTCCAGCCTGTAGATAGGAGGTTTTTAAATACATCTCTGGCATTTTTCCAGTAGTGTTATTAAGCTCTTGGAATTTCCCCTTTTCTGTGGTTCCTTTATGTGTTTCTTGTCATTCCAGTATCTCCAAGTTTCTCAATTTTCACCCTATAAACAGGCACAGGCACAATGCTGATCAACTATTATATAATGGATTTTATCATGTATTTTAAGTTACAATTCTTGGGATTTTTTTAACCTCTCTGCTTAACTTCAATTTTATTTCATAGTATTATGATGCATAACATTTCTGGCAATTCATATTTTCTTTCAGATCTCTTCCAACATTTTAGCACACAACCTTTATAACAGTACTGTCACTATAATTCTGCATCTCAGAATTATAAGCACATTTCAATCTCAGGAATGAAACCTTTCTTAAAGGATTTGTGGGGAAAAAATAAACAAATAATCTATCAAAATTCTGGTGCTCCACTGCTATGTGACAACACAAGTACTTCTTGAGTTACATGAGAGAAATATGTGCTCATTTGGAAGTGGCAGTGATAACCTCATGAGGTAGCATATTAATTTTATTGAAATATTATTATTATCATTCATCTTTATCCAAAAACTTATAATCAAACATTATAAGTTAAAAAAAAAGCTAAAGGATAGTCTGTCACTTAGAATCTAAGTCCTGCCACAGTCAAAAAGGACTTCATATTAAGATCTTTTCTTCCCCACCGCATTTTAAAGCTGTGTTCCCCTTCACTTCAGGGAGAAAACAAAAAGAAAACAAAACAAAAACTGAAATAAAAAACCTTAAATAAATAAAGTAAGACATCAAACCTAAAGCCTTTAATATTTATTGAATAAATGCATCTTACTGTAAATAAGTTACATCACTATGCATATGAATGAAGATTGACCAAAGATGTATCTCAAGAATTTGCTTATTGACTTCAAGGTTATTTCCTATTTCTATTTCTTTGTGTTTTAAAAGAAAGTCCTCCATGTGCATCATTTATTCAATCTGCAGCCCAAAATAATGGAAAATCAGAGGAGAAGTGTAAGTGTTGTCCACTGATTTTAATGAGGTGTTAACTTTAAATTGTTAATTTTGAAGCTTAATTACACCTACAGTAAATACAAATACAGCTAACTACTTCACTGCCAGAGGATGAATATCTTCAGCTGAATTTACCCAAAATGTCTAAATTTTCAGTCAGGAATCAACCACTCATTTGAATGGAATGGAACTATGAAAAACTGAGGCCGTAACATATACATGAAGCACAGTAAGTGAACCTTGTGCTCTGTTTCAAAAAACTTATCTGAATAGATACAGATTGAAAATACAATGCATTTCTACAGAATTAAGTTTTAAAAACCCTTTTATTTTCATTCTACCACTATGCAGATATTTACAGTAACATACAATTTAAATTCTCTGCCAACAATTTAAAAGTGTTATAAGGATTAAGAAAGCATTCTACAGAAAATCCAAAAAACCCTTTATAATAAAGTTAATTTGTGCCAGCCTTAAAATAAAGATGAAAAATTAGACACTTCCAAAAATTTTTTCCATATATAAGTCTTTTCCAGAGATTTTCAATTCCAGTAAGATTTACATAAGACCTGACAAGTCTTAACTCAATTCCTAAATATTTTATTTAAATCACGCATACAGTATTAAGTACTAGTAGTGTTGTTAAGGGAAGTCTGCAAATTACAGAGCAAAAGAATGAATGATACCATAACCTAGAGTAAAAATATAATCTAGGCTGACAATAATAACACAATTTTTTTTTCTTACAAATTTTAAATGACTTTTACTACTGTTCTATCAGATAACATCTCACATACACAAGTGTTTTTTCACAAGAACTTTAAATCATTTCCACGAAATTATTTCACTACTAGCATGGAAGAATAATAATGCTTGAACTGCTTTTCATTCAATTAAAACTGAAGGAGTGGTTAAATAGACAAAATACAGTTTCACAGCATAGAAAATACTGTTGATTAGGAGCATGGTGACTAGTACAACCGGACTTTATTATTGGGAAAGAAAGCTTCAAATATGTGTATTGATTTTTTAGTGACTTCAGAAACTAATATCTATTGTATATGGCCTTTATATTTCTTTAATTCACTTTTGATAACTACTGAATATTTTTGCCTATTGAATTTATTAAGACAATTTTCTTAATGTTATGTTCAAATAACAGTATTAATACTGCCAATAGTGCCTGAGAGCTTTAGTTATCGGTACTGACCTCAAACTTCTCTGACTTTTGTGATGTGGAGGATAAGATATAGACAGGAACATAATGGAATGATTATGTATATATCAATCTAGTAGTGACAAATTTAGAGATAAGAATAGTAGTGCAAGAGGGCGAAGGATTCACAACTTCAGTTGTGTTTCTGGTTTCTGAATTCCCCTTTTGAAGACACTCTTCTGATTTCTACAGTTTTATCACTCTTTTGCTATAAAAACTGTGTGTGCCACCAAAACCCCCTAGTTGTTCCTGTTTATTGTAGATCCTGCTGTGCTCTGCTAAAGGGCTTAAGAGTCATAATAAAGTCATTCTTTACCATACAGAATTGAAACACCCTTGTTTTATGATCATCTCCATCATCATGCAGCTGAACTTACTGAAACAATATGAGAAGGTGAGTTCTGGTTTGAGATTCTATTGCAATAATGTTATATATACTTAACTAGCTGAAAGCAATGCAGAAGAAAAATAATTCTGATTAATAAAAGTTTCATATAAATGGATTTTTTCTTTTCAATAGAAAAATCAATGAAGACTACACCCAGGATTCCCTGCCATTATTCCTGCTGGAAAACTGTTAATTTTGAAAGTAAACCATGACAATAACACCCACATCCAGTGACTCAAACCCCTCCCCCCACCAAAACCCAACAGCAAACCCTCTCTTTTCCTACGTAATCAATGAATCAATCAAAAATAATCTTTAATCTTCAATTTTCCTGTTCTTACAGCATTTTTCCACCTTCTGAAATGACATTACCTGATCTTTATGTCAAAGCAAAAGAACCAGTAGAGGGAAACTTGCAGTAGATTTCCTGCAAGATTTCCTGGCTCTTCTCCTCCACTCTCTATAATCTGAGCAAAGTTTTGGGCAACTTTTCACATCTCGTCACATCACTTTCTTCTCATTCTTTCCATTGCAATACTATTATAGCTGATTATATTGCTCCAGAACAAACAAATAAAAAGTGAAGCAAGAAACAAATATGCCCCGTTTAGTTCTTTCTTCCACACCAAGTTTATTTATCTCTTTTCTCTCTTCTACACTCCTCCTTAATTTTTTTGACTGCAGTATTTTTTTTCTTATTTTACTAGTGGGCAAATAATTCATTATGACTGAGTATAATGCTTACATGCCAACAGGAAGTTTGACCTCACAGAAACTTTGCATTTAACTTTTGAAGAATTTCTTAGACAAATATATGAAGACATGAAAATCTGATTTATATGGATGAAATGCAAGTTAGTGACTAAACACTTTTGAAAATCTGATTTTTAAGTTCTTTGCACCTCAGCTTCTTAACTCTAAAATGGTTCTTGCAGAAGCTGAGATAGGGTGGAGATGGCACTACTGTATAGGGATCCAAACTTCTGACAAAGAAAAAGAAGCTGTAGCATGGCATCTGTAGGAACCTGGGCATCTTGGGAGCCAAGAAAGATTATTTCAGGGCCTGGCTGAAAACATTTCTACTACCAATCAGCAGGTCATATGACAGCCTTCTTTGCTTCACTCTGAAATACACAGAGATCATTTATGCAGAGAGATTGTTCTTGAAATATCTGTTCTCTCTATGCTGCTGTCCATGAGTTCTTTCTGTTGCCTTTTCTTGGCTGACTCAATAGCTTGATTTTGAAATCCTTATTAAAATCCTCCGAGCAATTGAGGTTGCTGGTCATTCCTATCTGACTGGCAATTCTGATTTGGACAAACATTAAGCATATATCCAGACTCAAATGATTTGGAAAATTTAAGTTAAGAAAATGCTGTGGTTCAATAATATTGATTGCCATCCTAACTTTGGTACTTGCTGCGGATTCGTAGCTCTGCCTTGCCATCTTCCTTCAGATATGTAAAATGTCCTCTGTAATCTTGACAGATAGGCTCAATTACAATGGTAAGATAACTCTATGATTAAGAAGAACTCTAATATAATAAATCAAACTATAAATAACCTTAAAAGACTTTTCCACACAGAGCTGTACTTAACATATGCTTTATTAAGTAGAGTTTATAAATTATACATTTCCTCTTATTCTCAGCATCTCAGTTTCCCCTTATGAGGCCCATTTCAAACAATAGTATAATGTCAACCTAATCAAAAAGTCTCATGAAATATATAAAATTATATATTTCATAGATATGGGATTCAATTTCACTTTAGAAGTTGAAGTTTTAATTATCTCCCAAATTTTGAGTTATTCAAGAGCAAGCTGCATAGCAAACCATACTATTGTTTCCTGAGTTTATTCCACTGTGCAATTAAAAATGTGATGATCATCTAGTAGTTTTTTAAGAGACAAGATTCTCCTTAAGAAAACATTATTGTGAAAGAAAGTCTGTAAAAGAACAATCTCATTTCAAATTTTGCCCTTAAGACGTAAATTAAGTGAGGTTTTATTTTCTGAATTCCTGAAATTGAATTAACTCCTTTATATTTCAGATTAGGCTTTAGCTATCTAAGTTTATATTCTAAATTTATATTCTGTCCCTTTATCAGATTATTAAAGCATCTTACATATCTGCTAAAGAGAAGACAAAAGGGTCTCTGTTTTTCTCTTTCCATCTCTCCTGATAGCAGGAATTTATTGGCTTATTTTTTGGCTTTGGTACTACTAGGTGAGAGAAGTAGGTTTCACTGATTTGTTCTGAAGGTACTGAAATTTATGATCACTTAGATCTAGTCCAGATGTGGTTCCACAGCTGTGGGCAGCTGCCAAAAACCTTTAGCAGCTGGGCAAATGCTTATGACTATGTAGGGAGAAGCAGTCTCTCAGGAAATTTCAATCTCACAGAGCATGGAAGCTTTGAATTTAACACAATATTCATTGGAAAGCAACTTAGTGCTGTGATCTCAGGCACTCTTAGTTCAAATACCTTTCCAAAGGTATTTTTGAATGAACTTTTGGAAGACTAAACTTCATAAGAACATTATTCATGATAGCTTTCATTGAATCAACTCCATGCATGGTATCTATTATACTCAAAAACATTAAAAACTCAGATACTGTACCCATCCAGTCTAGCCATAAATTGAAGTGCTGCTTCTCTTTTAGCCTCATTTTTACAGATGAAGACTGAGCATGTCTATTTGCTGCCAAAATCATAAGAATACATATTGATATTAATAGCTAATCTTTATTTTTTAAACTTTTTTTTCAACTTTAATGGTAAATGTGAAGCAAATATTTAACATGTGACAGGGAGTTGCTTTATTGCTTGTGAAAATCAGATATTTCTGGCTAGTAGCTGGGATATTGGAGAGAAAAAACAAGAGTTTGAAGGTCTGCACTATAGGTTGCTATAGAGGTGATAATTTAATATTACAGTTATTTCCTTATAATAAACAAAATATAATTTGAGAATGTTGTTGAGATACACTAATATATTCTAAAATGTTGTAATTTACACTGCAATTAAAACCAGTATACCTGAAAATCAAGAATATGCTATAAAGACGAGCACAAATATATCATGCTCTCCTAACATTTTAGCTATGCCTGTCTGGGAATATTAATAGGGGATTCTCCTCTCTTGCCTGGGAGAAAAAAGCACTGGGCTGGAGGTAAGTTTTCTCCACTCTGACTGAGGTTCCTTGGTTTAATTTTTCACCTCCATTTCTGGCAAGTGTCTGGCCTTTCACCTTCAGTTACAGTCACAGAGTTTTTATTTGCATACTTGGGCTTAAGGGAGAGAAAGGCTACGGTCGTGCAACAGCCATCTGTTCACACCGAAGAGCCATCTTGCTAAGCAGTCCTTGCAAGTCCTGTAAACAGAACACAGGTCTATTCACATGTCAACAACTACTGCCAGCTCATGCATACCAACACCTGAGCACCTGAGCAATGGCAATCTTACTAATATTTCTAGAAAAAGGTTGGTTCTTTGTCAAGAAACATGAGCTTTTAACTGCTCACAATAGGTTATCTAGTTTGTTTATTAATCAAGATAAGTCCTAATTGCTTTATTGAGAACAAGCTTGGGATCTTTAGGATTTTATTAGGAGTGATGCAATGAGAACGCTTTTATACTAGTTCCAATGTACTCAAGTCCAGTGAAGTCCAGTTAGATTTTGCTGCTTTTGTTCAGCAAAAAAATCCAAACAAATACTGTCATACTAAGATCTTGGGCAGCTTGCTTAGATCCCTACTCACTGTGCTTCTCTTCAGTCTTGTGGCTGTTCATAGTGATAGAACTCTTTGCCCTTGGGTGGGACATAGTGGCAAGAAAACAAAAATAAATGTTTGCAAGCATCTATTTTTCTGCCACATGGTTTGGAGTTCCATCATCTGAATGTCATGCAGTCTGCAGAAATGATTGTGCAGGGGAGGGGATAGATTACTAAGATAATTAATTGGATGTAATTTCTTCATGATATAGCCTTGTCTATAAGAATTTTCAACCCAATTAAACGTATTTCTAGAGCCTAGCCAGCATTATGGAAAGGAAGACACTGAGATGGTTCTCTTAGAGTCAGCCATATTACTTCTGGCAGTGTACACAATACTGATAGTGACATTATCAGCTCAGTGACAATGGATTAGAACTGCCCAAATAACAGTTGGGCCTGACGTTCTCCTTCTCCAAGACGAGCTTGCCATAATCTTGTACTGCACCGAACAGAATCTGTGAAGTTGGATTGAACCTAAATTCCCACAGGGTACCTGGCTGGCCTTTCTGATCCATCCTGTCAATTCCCTTTTACCAGCCAAGGGACGTGCATGAAAGAGAGAAAGACATTGGTAGAAGCACAAGAGGCAAGATCTGGACTTGCTCAGCCTTCATCCCATGTCGTCTTAGAGACGACACAGCGGTGGTATTTACACTCCATGTAGATGGATATCTGACAATCATAATGTTTGCTGAGGGAAGAATAGCCATGAAAGTAAGGACTGTAACTGAGCATAAGTTTTAGGAGGAAACAAAAACTACAGCTGCTCAGGACACTTTGAGGCTGGGGCTAGAATGAGGGAGAAACAAGACTGGGTGTGATGGGAAACAGAAAAAAAAAGGAATGGAGAATATCATAGGATAGAAAATACTAGGTTGGAAGGGCACTCTGGAGAATATTTGTTCTAAACTATTGAAGGCAGGATGTTAGATTAGATTATCAAGGCCCCTGACAAACTGAGTCCTGAATAACCACCACTTCCCTGGGTAACATTATTTAGAAGTTAGGATTAATTTCATGGTATTAATGATTACTGAAATGTGAAAGGAAATACTGAAGTATTTTCACAATAATTTCACAAAATTTGCTAAATTGTATGCAACATCTTTACAAGGAGAATGAGTGAGCTGCAACAAGTGTAGGAATTAAGATGAAATGTGTTATTCTTTTATCTATGGTGGCCTCTATAGCACTTTAGAATTAGTGTTTTTCTTAGCCTCATGAAGTTTGCATTTCAAATGGAACCCTTGTACTAACTATAGAGGGGAAAAGGGGGGAAAGGACAGATAACTGTCATCCTACCATGGTTTAAAAAATTCAGGACTGGGGGCATTTCAGCACTATTTTTCTCACAGACTGGATCAAAGGCTGTAGGGCTGCCAAAATGCTTCCACTTTATCTCAACTACTAAAGTGTTCAAAAGGAAAAGCCATGTTTAAGGTTACTAAGACACAATACTTCCAAGATACTGCCTGTCAGGTTGTCTGCGCTGAGCTTTAAGCTCACTTACAAATGCAGTAGTGATAACAATTTCGAACATGGTTTGGTTGGTCAGATGACAATGTCAAAGTTTCCAAAACTCTTTTCAGGCATGATATTTGAGCTCCAATGATATGTAACAGAGACTTTTGGAAAATATGTTTAAAATATTATAGCCTATTTAAGGTAGAATTACATGTCAAGCAAGTTCAAATTTGTTATTTAAATATGACTCAAAGCTCAAAGTAGACTGAAAGAGACAGGCTGTCCCATAGTAATATAATGAAACATTTTCTTTAGTGTTTATAAATGATGAGGAAGTGACAAAAGAGACCTCATTGTGTATTTTCAAATAAATATTAATTTCATAGAAGATAACTCATTCACAGTATAATTTACAGTCTTTGAAAGGCAGAGAACTTGCAGCAGCTCTGGTTTTCTGTTCTTCTTCATCTTAATAAAGTTTCTGTAGTTCAGATGTCCGAAAATATTGAGACCTGTACTAAGGATGTCCAAAATTCTTCTGGTTATTTGCATGTTCTACTGATCTCTAATTAGAACCCTAAATTAGTTAATAATTAGTGACATACACAAAAGTAAAAGAACATTGTTTCTATCATAACTAGTCTTGCCAAGGGTTTGTGACCTATAAGAATAAAATTAAATGCCACCAGATTTTTTTTTTTTATATCAAAATATTTTCCTGTTGGAAATCTCCCACTCTTTTTTGTTGTTCCAAACACTCAAATTAAGATGCAATTTTAATACTTGACATTCAGAGCTTCTCAGCAGCAGATTTAACTTCTTTTTTCAAAAATAAATATACTTGTGATACATACAGATATAATAAATACATCTCATTTAGAAATTAGCAAAGCATATCTGCAGGTTTTGTTATAATTATTTTCCAAGAAATATATTCTATATTTCAGCCTCATGTCAGAAATGCTAGATAGCTGGCATCCTCCATTTTATTAGGCAATGCAGTGAGGAATTTAGATGGACTGTATTGGTAAGTATGAACTTTTAACATATTTTACTGATTAATACTTTTTAGTTCTATGAATAAGTTTTTAGATAAGCCTGGTTTTATAATACATTTCTTCTAAGTACTTTAGTATTTTTATAGCAATAGTACATTTGGCTTTTTTTTTTGAGCATGAAATAATGTTTAGGGCTCCAAATAATCAGCTCTAAACAGAGGGTACAACAGGTACATTAGGTACAGAGGGCACAATAGGCACATAAACATGTAATTTGCATTTAGTAATTTATTATATAAAAGAATTTCTAGATAAAATGTGATATTTTATACATTCTAATATATATATATATTCTATATATATTCTATATATATAAAAGGTTTAAAGGTTAAAAACACTAGGATACGTTTTCCTAAAAACTTGCCCCTGAATTAAAAAAATCATGGGGAAAGATAAAAACATATCACATTATTCATGACACAATTTGCTTTGGAAGAGACTTTTATTTCCTGAAAAGAATATATCCAATCATTTAGCATCTGACTGTTATGTGTCTGTCTTCTCTGTGACAGTTGCCTGCAGGGTGACGAGCCTCAATAGATGTAGGATTGAGCAGGCATTACTCAAGGGAGCACAGAAAAAAAGAATTCTTATAAAGAAGTTAATAAAAAAAAAATCATCAATGTGCTATTCCTCTCTGTCTATACATGTAAATTCTATTGCTTAAAATTTAGAACTATAATCATACATAGCTTTATATATTTGAAAGGTCGTATCAGCTATCAACAACTGTCATTGTGTAAGCTGACATTATCATCAAGGCTGCTAAAACAATTGTGGCACATCAGACCAAATGTATATAGCTATCCATCCTACACCAAGTACGCAGTAAAAATACTGTCAATTAAGAGGCAGTGCTAATTGACTGGAAAATCATTTGGCTGGCTTTGTGTCTTCAAAGCTAAACAAGGTAGGATAAGAGACATCTGTCCCTTGCTTAGTATTCAAGTGGCCCATGAAATATCATCAATTCATAGTCTGGTTCTCATTTTCAAAGGTCTTTTGCCTATCTGTCTTGTGCATTTTTCCCAGCACTCCAGCCATATCACAACTCACATGTTTTAGTCACCAAATTTAAATGTCAGCAACAAGAATCCTGGAGTTAGAGACTACATCTACTCAAAGTTATCAATGTAAATAAGCCATGTTTTGAAAGAAACAAATTTGAAGCTCAAAGAATTCCTGGAGGGAATGTATGTAATAGATATGGTCAATCAGAAGTAGCAAATAAAATAACATTTTATGTAATCCTCAAGATTATTGTTTTAAGTTTCAGAAGAAGGGAAATATAAACATTTTCATGAAGTAGGGGCAACTGACTTTGCAGCTGCTTAACAATTTAAATGCAGAAAGCCTCAGAATACTGCCCTAGTCTGACCATGATTTTGACCAATCTTTGCTTCAGGTGGAGTTGGTATGCAGTATCTGGAAATGATGACAGTGATATTTGGAATGTCTAAGTTCAGACGAAAATGGATAAAAAGTAATGCTTTCACTTTTGATAGGGAACTGTAAACGATGTAGTAGAAATATTTAGTGACTTTATATTTATCCTGGATAACGACCTGTAGTTGAACTTTAGGGCCAGCCAGTATAGCAGAAGTATTTTAGTTAGCAGAAGTCCATGCAGCAGAGTGAAATAATGTTGATCCTTGTGAGGTGACAACACACAAAATTAGAAGTGAGGGACATAGAATTTAAGTAGAATTTTTTTATATTATCATTGGAAACAGTGGTGTTCTCCTACTGTTTTTTACTTCTTAAGAAAAAGCTTTTAAATCTAGTCAGCTAAGCTGTTATCAGATAAAATGACACTACACAGAAATAATTAGCTGATTCCATGAGACAAAGTAAAATTAAGATCTGATTCAGGCACTGCAATTGATACATTATAGGTCATATTTGAAAGAGACAACCTACTGCTGTGTCAAATATAGGTCTGGAAAAACAAGAACTTCAAAATTCAATAAAAATTCTCATTTGGTCATATATGTTCTGATTTAAACTTTAATATAACAGTTGGTGGTACTATGAACAAGGTCCATAGAAATAATTCCATAAAACATAAAAACTATTTATACTAAAAGTAGCGATTGTAACTACTTTCATGAATTGTTTATAATTGTACTACCAATGTTTAAGGGTATTATTTGCAACTTTATGAATTAAACTCTCAATTCAAGTCCTAACTAATAAATTTTATCCATTCTAAGAAGAAAAATATTTTCACAATGACCTCCACAATTAAACCTATAAGGAAGAAAGAGCCCTTATTTGGCCATCTCTCACAAGGCATCTAGAGGATGGTGTCTCACCTCCTCTTTAGGAAAAAACTGTATATCTGTGAAAAAACCCACAAAGAAAATCTCAGAAAAAATAATTAAAAACAACCCCAATTAATACTAACCCTTAAAATTCCAGATGGATGAGTAACCGTGGATTAATTTACTAAGCTGAAACACTGGTAATCTATAGGTAAGATTTTTCAAGCATTAATATCAACTAAAAACTAAAAGTTAAATTGACATAATAAAGAATGGATTTCACTCATTTTGGATAATTAAGCAGACTGAGTTTAAATCTGGGGTCATACTGAATTCCTTGTTAGCCAAATCAAGTTTTCATTTATTTCTTGTTCCTGTATACCTTCAGAATTCAACAAGCATAAGTGTCATAGGATGGTAATATAAGCAGATGTTATGATAACATTTTGCAAGGGCGTATGTGCCCAATGCCGAACCAAAACCAAAATTCACATTTTATGTTAAACAAAGTGTTTTTCTGCTGACACCTTCTGCTGGACTCCTGCTTTAAATAATACAGGAGTGGAAAATTACTTGCCAAGTTACCAGGCTGCTGAAAGAATTTTAGACATATTACTATAAGCAATAATTTTTATACTGTTGTCAATGAAAACATATCAAAATTAATCAAAGCATGCCAGTTCTTGTGTAAGATGCAGAGATTTTTGAAATCCCAAATATAAATTTCCTTGACATTTGACATCTTTTTCCTTTTAAAAAAAATGAAAAAATGAAGGAAAGAAAAAGACCAAGAGGCCATCACTATCCTAAGCTGCTTAGAGATAAGGAGGTATTAAAAAATAGAGTTCTGTGACCTGGGGTCATTAATTGATTGTTAGACCAAAAATGAATCTGTGAATAACTACTTTGATTCCCTGTATCATCACAAATGCATCCTTCCCACATAACGAATACACTTACAGGAAAGTTTTCATAGCTGTTTTATCACTCCTTTTACCTCAAGCGCTACAGATTTTGGGCTAACGTGAGGTACAGTTCAGTAATATACCCTGTATCAATGCACTGACCTTTTACTGTGACTCCTAGCTCCAGGAAGAACTCAGACTTACAATAAGAGTTTAAATTTGAGAGAGGTTATTTTCCTGATCTCTCTTGTTGCTGTTTGGAGGTCAATTGGTTGCAGTGGGGAGAGTAAAGGGTATTTCTAATCATTCTTAGAGCAATGTATTCTGTTAGAGGGCAGTAATATTAAGAAAGAATGTAGGGAAACAGATAAAATGTAATGAAAGTTGCACAGTATAAAGATTTTGAAGATTTTAACTAAAAATCTACTACTTCTAGATTGTTGAAATGGTTTAACAAGCTGTGGGTTGACCTGTGAAACCCGATGTTCCAAGGGACTGAGATTGACAGTTGGTTTGGGAACGGTAACCCTGTTAACCCAATGAGGTTTTCAATTCTGAAACACACAGCAAAGTATCAGTCCTTCTCATTTTCCTGGGTGGAAGTAGCAAGAAAGAGAGCACCCAAGTTTGAGCAGCCTTGACCATTAAGGCAACATATAAAATTGGTGCATATTGATGAACATTACTGGAATCTACAAGGGAAGCATACAATAGATATATGGGATAACATTCCTTACTGTGAACACTACTGTTGAACATCTTAGACAAAGACACCACTATGTAACAGAAAGGAAGTTACATATGCATTTCCACAGGGATTCCAAAGACTATTATGAATGGTCTTCATGGAAGATATTGGAAAATCATTTGAACTTTTCACCTACTGTCATAAATAACCACTCCATTTTCATTAAATATGCAATGAATGTGCTTTGACATGATCGTATTCATGATTTTAAAGAATATCCCAAACAGTTTTTCAGGAGTAGTAATCTAAAAAGTGAGCTGCACCTTACTAATGTGTTTATAGATAGTAGGATTCACTGCTGTATTTAAAATCAGTCATTCCATCATGTCAGCAATGGCCTTGCCAAAATTACCTTTGCTATAATACCAAGATTTGCTGTGTACAGCAGACCAACTCATTGTGTACATTTGGAGAATCAAAGTGGTACTCAAGTATAATCAAGTATTTGCTAACTGATGGATCAAGTGAAGCCTCATCCCCTCTTCCAAAATTAGTGTTAAAATGATGTTAAAAACCACAACACTGGGAAACAAGTGAAACAACAGATAGATGCCTTCCTACTAATCCCAGCAGAGTTATGCAATTCATAGCTGAGAATCGCGTTATGCATCCCCTACATCTGAATTACTCTGTCAGGAGCACAGAAACATAACTGCAATTTTCCACACTTTTGGGATGAAATATTCTTCTGACCAAGGTGCTTTTGTATCTTCCCTATCACAGTCTCTCCTCCTGTCTATCTTGCTTGCACAACAAATAGCTGGTAGCCATTTGTGCATACTTTACATGTTGGGATGAAGGAAACACAGAAAAGGACCTTACTTCTTATCCAAGAAATGGGTCAAATGAAGACAAGTTAAGGAAAGAAGTAGAATGGCAAAGTTTCTTTTCATTTTTGCCTTTTATACCTTTCTGTGGGTTGATCAGAACAATTCAAGCAATTGCATGCAAAAAATGATAGATCTAAAAAGTGAGAGGAAAGGAAGCATTTATCATTTGAAATATGAGATTCTAGTTAATCACTTTGACTTCAAATATTTCAAGGTAAAGTTTATAAACCTTATTTTAGGAGCTTTTCTTTAGCATCTGTAAATCAGACGCATCACAGTAGAGTTGTGAAGAGGCTGTTCATTACCTAGTCATCCATGCACTTGAAATAAAAATATAACTACTAACAACTTTAATCACAAAAGGCATTATTTTATAAAGAATATTTTTTCTTGTGTGATTTTAATGCTCAGTCACTGCATTTGAAATATAAAAACATAGAATAGGGTATTTGCAACTCCTGTGTAAAAACATGATGGAGAATTCAGACTCTGCTATCAGATACTATCTTCTCAAAAAATGTGAAATGGGACATGGAAAGTTAGTAAAAAAATTAGTCTCTGCTGCAAAAGAACCTGTTATTTACCTGTTCCCTTCCAATAAGATGGTCCCCTCATCACATAAATTTGCCGCTATAAGGATTCCTTTTAAGCAGTGAGTCTATTTTGTAAATAGTCACCAAACTGTGTATAGGACAACATATCTCACAACTAAATAAAACAAAAAATTGGAAAAATTTTGAACCCTGAAAATCTGGCTTTAAAAAATCAGCAGTCACATCAAATTAGTTTGATGTGAACATTTCTTTTTTAGGATTAGGCAACAGAGAGAAAGAAAAGGAGGAAGGACAGCAGCGTCAGAAAAGAGGAAATAACTGCCACTGAAGACAAAACCAGTAATGAGTGGTAACTAAGGACTTGCTATGCTTCAGGCCTCTAGGATGAATGAGCAAATAGTAGCAGGATACATATGCACCCAATAATGGATAACACAATTAACGTGTGCGATTCGGTTGTGCTGGCTGGATTCCCCATGTGCACATGTATAAGTACAGATATTCAAAAAGCTATATGGGCATGCCCCAGAAAATTTGAACAATCCTTTCCAAATCAGCTTTCCACAGTTTCTACCTCTTGCTCCCTTCTGAATTAGAACTAGTCAAACAATTAAACTTGAATATTATTATTCTTGGATTCTGATTACTAAAACCAAATTTATGAATCTTCTAAAATTTGACCTGACATTACAAAGGGTTATGTGCTTACCAGTACAACTCATTACTGCAAGTCATTATAAAGGTAAGCATACCAAATAGCTATATTCCACATTTCATATTCCATTACTTTCTGCTTGGTCAAACATATGATAAAAATAACTTTGCTTGCTTTCTTTTTTTTTTTTTTTTTTTTTTTTGAGACTGTTACCATGAAAAAGGAATCACAAAACACCAAGAGAGGCCCAAAAATTCCTTTTAAGAATGTTTTATTTCTATTTGACAAAAATATGGCTTATACTTTTTTTTGAAGCAGAGTTCAATTTACACATGACTTCATTCCGCTTCTCCTCGTCTTTGGAAGGTAATCACAGGGTCCAGATGCCAAGCTATGAAAGATCTTCTCCTTTCAGTTTCTTTCTGAATTAAATTAGATTTTGACTTGAGAAATGTGACCACATTATCTGTTTGAACATAAGGAAACTGCGCAAATCCCTCATAAGACCTATGTAAAACTCCTTTTATGTTTAAGAAGGGGCAATTTTCTCATGTCCACATTTCTTAGAAAGGAATCTATGCTGCCCTTTAAGGAACTTGCATTCCAGTGCATATTTTTCTGGTGCAAGTTGAATTTGGGAATCAGTAGGAAAATGTGTAATCAATTGGTTATGCAGTATAGAAATTAGATCAAGTTTTGTGAAGATTCCCAGTGCAATGATGATTCCATAATACAGCTAAGGTGCCACAGTAAGCTGTAAATATAGCTAGGACTATACATTTTATGATAAACCTTACTTGAAAAAAAGTGTAAGGTTTGTCAAAACAAAAAAATAAAAAAAATAAATAAAAAAGGTAAGCCCCAAAAAAAGAACCCTAGGACTTCAATCTGAATTTTCACTGCAACTCTATCTGTGCTCACTCACATTTTTCTGTAGCATATATTAGAAGAACAAGTATATGCTCTCTAACTTCATTTAATGGGTCTAGTACAATGGGAATTTTGAAGTGGACCAAAAGACAGTAAAGCTGCAGTGAAAGAGTGTAAAATGAATAGTTTCAATACTTCTATTGTATATAAATATTTAAGTAGTATCTCTGTATTAAGATAATACTTGTATTAGGGGAATTATAGCTCTCAGAGAAGAGTTTATATTTTTTAAATACCTCTTTCCTTTTTTTCTGTACATTGATTTTTTCTTGACAGTTATATGAACTATGCTGTCCAACAATTGGAAAAACAGCTTTTTGAGGGTTGTGTTCATAACTGCTTTTAAAAAATTATTTTATTTCTGAATTCTGTTTAATTTTATTAAATACTTCACATTTACTACCTCTAGGTCTGTATTTTTTCTAACAGTGAATGCAATTTATAAACATAGAAGCTGAAAAGAACTTTTAATATCACTCACAACATTATTGTAATGATGAATTTAAAAGTATATCTAAGACATAAGTAGCAGAAAAAAAATCCTAATAGTGTGACATCCATGTCCCAGTACAGTACTATAATAGATGAAGGTTCAAAATAAAAGATCAAGAATAAGCACAGCCTTGTTATCCATGATCCAATAAAGGTGAAATAAGCTGTGAAAGCACGCATTATAGACATATGAGCCAGCAGGAATACTGCCAAGAATAGTTCATGGGGCACTGAGCAGCTGGATGAAAATCACTGCTTTTCAGGACCTTTGGACACTTCTCTAGGCCAGGGGCTCAGCAGCAACCTTACCACTGCCCCTAGTCAGTGTTCCTTCAAAGTACAGCTCATAAATACAAATCAGCTGCTACTTAAGTTGGCAACAGCAACAGTTCAAAATCCTAGAAGTACTGCATTTACTTGTTGGCATTTAAAAAGGCATTAATTGGCTGTTTCCTGCTGTGGGTGAGAAGGAGAATCTGGGTGGGGGTAGAATCATATAACCATTTTTCCCATCTTCCCCAGTACGTTGTGCACTTCTAGCAAAAACATTGAGTGTGACAGATGAGCTAGGCACTTCTCTGCACCAAATGTCCCAAGGAAATCAGTAGCTAAAGTCTGTGACTTAGGTCAAAGCATGTGTATCTAACAGGTGTGATGGAGAAGCTTAGAATTCAGACCTTCTTTCTTTGTAAATTAAATAAAAACACTTATAAAATCTATTCAAGAAAGCAGAGGCAGGCAAATTCTCAACATTAAATTCTTAATCCCCATAAAACTGTCCACAGAAAACAGACAGTCATTTTTGAGAGACAGGATTCATCAAAAATACTGCAATTTGATAAGTTGAATAGTAAATATATTTACAAGTTCAGGGAGAAACCCAGAATATTTTGACTTTTCTCAGCCATATAAAATCAACAAAATAGAGGATTGAATGTTTTAGGAAGGTATGCCGCTCTGCAATCTTCCTGACTTTCCTTCTAGATAAATTTGTGTTCTAGGGAGAATCTTTAAGAAATGTTTAATAACAACTTCTCTATAGCAACTTCACCATCCATGATGACAATACTTCAGTGTCACACCTTGGGTAAAGTTCCATCTCCTTTACAGGCTGTCACCAGGTCCCTGGGCTTGGGCTAGTCTTTGCTGTTTTCTGAAATGCTCATACATATTATAAATCACTTTTTCTAAGGGTCAATTTTTACAACAATCAGCAATATTTCCAGCATATTCTCAAGAATATCTATTAATTTTCACTCTAAAAGCAAGTTAACAGAAAAACAAACAGCAACAAAAAAACTCTCCTGCTCCAAATCAAAATCAGATCAAAATCAAAATGTTTTCAGTCTTTACAATATTAGTTGACTTAATTTGAGGAGAAAATCGTTATGTAAGGTTAGCAATTTGGAATTATAGCTGTAAATATCTATTAAAGAGAAATATGAAGTAAAAAAATAACTCAAATTATTGGGATAGATTAAGATATTCAGAATTAGAACAAACCAAAATTCTATGACTGATCGTTATCTTCAAGCCTTCAGTTACTTTATAAGGCCAAGAAATTTAATTTGCATTGAATAAATGTTATAGGATTCTAATCGCTATATGATACAAACCAAATTTAAACAACTACAACTCATTAAAAACAAAGAAAAAATATTACTGGGGTGAAATTTTCATGAACAGTAATATAGTTAGGGGGCAGAAAAAAAAAATTGATTGTGTTACTGTGGTTGTTGTACCTGCTGGCAGTCTTTGCCTAAAGACTTGATAAGACCTTTTAGACTATATTACTCTGTATTATTTCTAAAGGCTCTGAGTTTAATATTAAGACAGGCTGCATCAGCTGTTGTATTAAAATGCAAATTAGGGACAAAATAGAAAGAATGCAGAAACAGTCTCAAGGCTAGCTTTGTGCTTGGATTGTATTTGTACATGTTTATGTTAGACTGTAAACAAAAGTCACCTCCCTAGTCAGCATCATCTGGAAATGTGCAACAGTGTGAACATTAGACATAAAAATCTGGAAAGTACTTACAATTATTTTAACCATGGTGATAAATATCACCCAGAAAATAAAATTTTATTTCACAGACATTCTTATTCCTTCTGGTTTCCTTTATGAACTCCTATCCCAAATCCTCCAAAACACCCCAAAACAAAACAATTCATGACCACCAGTGATTTTATTCATATTTCTAAATGTAAAATAAAGGAAGCATCTGATACACATAATTCCTGTCGTTTGATAAATTTCCAGAGGATTAGTTTTCTTGAAAACATATTTGAAATTCTTGCACAGAGATATTCAATTCAATTCAATACCTTTAGTATTGTAGCCATAAATAGATAAAAGATGACATTACTAGTGTAAAGCTGAGGTTCTTATAAATTCATACATCTTATGGAGAGAGATGGGGCAAAAAGCAGTTCTTTAACTTTATTGGCCAATCTCACTTTTAATTTTTTTATGACCTAGGAAAGGTTATTTTAAATGTGACTTCTTTAACTCAGCTACCCAATACTCATTAATAACTAAATAACAAGAACCTACTGCCTTATCTAAAATTCTCATCCTACACTAAAGATCAAATCCTCTCAGAATTCTTTATTATTGCCCATCTTTATCAGTAAAGTAAGCGACACAATATATCTGTTCCATATTTTTTTGAAGCATGGACAGAAAAGTACTCTTGGTTACTTTATTGGCTTTTATACACACTGACTTATCTTGTCTGGTCATTCTATGGCTATGTCATGTTGCTCATATTTTGAAAATACTGTCTTCCTGCTAAATGCAGACTTTAAAAATACATTTTCTTAGGAAACATTGTAATTTTGATTATAACTGTGATTTGTACAATTATCTAAGTTATTTATATTTTTTTCTTCTGTGTTATTATGTGTATCCTAAAGGTACAAAGATATAGATGTGCCCGTTTCTGATGGTAACTATGTCAGATGTGAAAGTTCCTGTTACCTTACTCTCCCCATGACATTTGGTACCATATTCTCCTTCTGGAGATGACCACAGGCTGGTGTCTGCTCACTGAGGTGTGCATAGGGTTTCTTCCTCAGCCATTTCAATTAAATAAGGTGGTTTAGTTCAGAGAATTTAAATAACAACTCTGTACTTGCCTATCAAATTTGGATCAAAATGGATTAGGAAGAAATCACACACACATTTTTGTAGGCATAGCTGATGAGGCAGTAACCTATTCAGATAGCCCAACTGCAGGAATGTAGTTGTATGACAGCATTGTTGAGAGTCTGAGAACTTTGTACAACATAAACCACAGATTAAATAACTCCTATCTTAGAAAACATGTCAACCCCCCTTAGAAGCACCACACACCAGCCTTACATACACACAAAAAAAAAAAAAAAAAAAAAAAAAAAAAAAAAAAAAAAAAGAGAGAGAAAGAAGTGGCAGATTCTGATCTCATTTACATTAAGGCACATCTAAAAGCTTAAACATGTAAAATGATACCTTACAGAAGTACAATTAGTCATCATGCAGTACAAGAAGTCTGGGTATGATTAGTAAGTATATATTGCAAATATACAAACAACAGTCAAAAGACTTCTTAGAAACTTCAAGATAGCTGAAAGGTTTTGCAAGCTCTTTAAAATTCCCATTAATTCTATGATATGAAAAATCCTTGCTTGTTTGATGGTCCCATGGATAGTAATGGGAATGTTGCAAAGACTAATGGCTGAATAACAGAGCTGGTAAATGTGCAAGAGAGAATACAGCAACATAAGACCATTTGCCATTTTGCATGGTGCAATTTAACATTCCAGAATTTATAATGCATGTCTTTAACTAAGTTAATAATGACAGAGTTGGAGTTGGCGCACATTGTGTTCAATTCTTACAATAAAAAGCTTTAATCTGAAAATAAAATACATTGGGAAACTACTATCAAGTAAATATTCATCTTGATGAACCTCCATGAGCACAAGAGAAATAGCAAAATAATCAATGAACAGGATAAATTCACTGACAGAAAAGGAATATAATCTCCATTTATGGGATTTCTAAGTGTACATTAAGTCTTTAAATCTTAACCTGCATTAACTAAGTTGTTCTGATTATAGTTCAGCCTTGGGAAACTCCACATGTCCACTCATTTATTGAATGCATTTGTTACTAAAGACCCAGCAGATGTATTTTCAAGAATAAATAATAAGCTTTTTTCTTCTAAGTTCCACAGATAGAACTATAAACAGCACCTATGACTAAAAATCACTTCTAGATTTTTTTCAGAATCACTCCATAAATAAAGTAGAATCTGAAATCATTCATGCACTAAAGCTGTTCTTTTGATTTCCTGACAAAACTTCCATTCAGTAGAGTAAAATATCAGGACTCCCACTAAAAGATATCATACTCAAGATTTCATTTCTGGTCTAAGCACAACTAAAATATCACACCAGGTGTGTGAAAGAACAATCCCAAAAATCATGTCTTGTGTCTAAGAGCACTGTCCAAATGTTTCTTGTTACAGCTGAAGACCATTTAAACTTAGTTTCCCAGATGTACCAATATCAATAGTTCATGGTGTTTTCTTTCCCTCAAAACTGTAGAGAGTAGTATTATCTACATTTCTGAAAACAAAAATATGAAAGGTTGGGTAGGTATTTTTTTACTGCTCAGACTTTTAATCTTTGAAAATGAAGAAATTAAAAAATTGTGAAGCAACACATTTTCTTCTTAAACTTTAATTTTATTTTTAGGGTTTTTTTTTGTTGCTTCATATTTTAGCATTTGATTTAATAATTGTTTGTTTAAGACAGCTGATATCATAGAAGACATAGGATATACTCTAGCATCTTCTTTTTATCATGCTTAAATTTAATTAATCATAGTATTTCATACTGACAATGAGATATTAATGGAAACTTGAAATCTGTGATCTTTTCCTGAAAAATTCTTCCTAAATAAAAAGTTATCTTATCTGTTATACAGAAAAAGGGTGAAAAAGCAAATTTCAATATTACTGGAAGAAATCTGTTCTTTCAGGCATGTTGAAAAAGTAGCAGTGGCATTTCATTGTCTTTTCTCATACACTGTTCTAATACCCATTGATACCAAATTAAGCACATTATTAATTAATTATTAATTACTGAAGTGACCGTGACATGGGAAATACTGGTTCTCCCAGGCAGACCCTTTCACTCACAGACACCGTACTCTAACCACTGCATATGAAATGGAACATATTTCAGTATTCTTAGCCTCTCTTCCTTCTGAATTTAGGAAATGGTGAAATACATTTGGAAGTTACCCTCTGCTTCCAAATTTATTTCTACAAAATAATTGAAATTTTGCTTAAGATATAATCTTGTTCCTCCTCTGCATTGTTTTTCCTTCCACAAATTTCAAATAATAACATTTGTAGATTAAATACTAACCCTAGTTCTTTGTATCTGCCAAAGACATGAGTTGTTATCTCTCATTTTACACCTGACTGAGAAGTGTAAAAACCAGCAAAAACATATTTTCTTGCATGTTTAATAAATTCTGACTTAAGTGTACTATTATAAAATATCAAATAAAAGAAAATAGAGTTAGAATTATCAGACCATGAGCCTAAAGTCAGCCAAAATTAGTACTTTCACTATTCTCATAAGCAGTGGAAAGCCCTCTCACTGAGACTTGAAGAAATCAATATATTTAGACATACACAAATCTTTTACAAACTCATGGAGATGGGTACATGAATGAAGAGTAAGTGTAATAGTGCAGTTAAATCTGCAGCTCTGAAAATTCCACTTCTAAATTCATGGCCACTGAAAGTGAGGAAACTCTACCAGGATAAAGAAAATTCTGTACTCATCTTGGGTTTTATGTTCTTTTCCAATATCTATCGTAACTTTGCTTGAATCAAAACAGCAGTTCTTGCCTCCTTAGAGAAACAAGATATAGCTTAATGCTTTTAGTCACAGAAAGTATTCCCAATACTGACATTTTATTTACTATCAAATTAAATACAAAATATCATGCATATCAGGAATGTTACATTAGCAATCTTTTGCATTAAAAACCATAAATGGAACACATATGTATGTGGAGTATATTTAAAATGGTATAGCACAAATTGGTAATTTAGTACTGATATTCTAATTCCACAAAGGTGTCTTCTGTTTGAAGAAACTTTGAGTTGTAAATTTGTCTTGTTTAATTTTAAAGGCAGCTATTATTGTCAACAGTCTGACTCAGCATTTGTAGATCCCATATGTACTTTGAGGATTCTCATTTATAAAAGTACTTTTTTTTATTTTCACTGATAAGAGACATTCATGATTTCTGAAGAAATAGAGTGGGCTATGTAAAAAAACTGATGAGCTTTTACGCTCTTTTTTTTACTCCTAAATGGAAAAATACTTCCCATTTGGAAAGGAGAAAATGAAAACCATACAAATCTGTGTGGAGGTAAGAATGCCTCGGAGTAGAAAGAAAGCTTTGCTTCAAAATTTCATGCAAATGCTCCCTTTTACACCTTTTAGCACTTCCTTTGCAAGGGATACTCTTCTGGCATGCTTAAGCTGAATCCACATTACTGCAATATTTCTTGCAGCAATTTAACTCCAATACTCTCTTTATTGCTCGTGACATGCTTTGAGCAATCTCTGTATGAAGGAGCTCGATGGGGATTGAAAGTGGAGGGGAAGGAAGTCAAGGATAATGCTCCTGTTCCAGATTCAGCATTATTTCTGAAAAAGCAATTGGCAAAAAACTGTTTACAAAATTAACTTCCAGAATAAGTGAGAAGTGTGAATACTTTTTGCAGCTGATTTTATCTTTGGAGCTTTGTGGTGTCTGTGTAATGGGAACTAATGGACTTGGAAAAAAAAATTAGCTTTTATTACCACAAGTTGACTTGCTGCCAGAAATTCTTCAACCCCTGTGTCTTGCAGTCAATCAGCCATTTGAATAGCCTGGACTTACAATCTTAGGAAAACTTTGCCTGAAGGTGCAGTAAAAACCCTAACACACTAAAACAGTAGAAATACTTTGGTATTGCTTCCCTTTCTGAAGACATAAAAAAATCAAAACCAAAAAACTAAATAAACACCCATCACACCTAAATAAATAATGAATACCTGAGAAAAAGTTTTTTTAAATGTAGTGGAAGTAAAAATTTTTACATAAACAACATATCTCATTACTGTTTGGGAGTCCTTTCCAACAAATTTTTTACAAGACCACAAAGGCAAAAACAATCATGGATGGAGGTCCTAATCTATCATGGCAGGTGTTAGAGAGCTTACCAGAAAGGGACTGGTAACTCTGCCAATAGCTAGCTACTAATTCTAATTTTAGAAGTCTTCAGCTTTTCCTGAATTTTTTTTTTTTTGTAGTACTCTGATCCCTGAATTGGAGTCCCTGCTTGTAATTTATTATTTTGTCTGTCTGAAGTAACCCTTAAGGAGCAGTAAGTGAATTGCCTTGGAAGCCTTGCTGTTGATGGCAGCAAGACTGAGTCTCCACCCTGAATTTCTGCTCTTTTGACTTAACAGATCTCCACAGATGCCAAAAGGTCAATTGTGCTCAAACTCTTAGCTGGATTACAACCCCTAGCAGTAGACCTGCATTTTGTGTTCAGGCAGTTTATGATGCTTTCATTCTCTTTTATCTGCTGCATAAATTAACTTCACAATTGTACAGGTTTTGGTTGCAATCGAGTAAAATCTCTTCATAGCAGTTTGTAGGGTGCCATGTTTTGGATTTGTGACCAAAACAGTGTTGATAACTATCATGATTTGACCCAAGCTGGTCACTTGCTCATTCCCCCCAGGTGGGACAGGGGAGAGAATCAAAAGAGTAATAGTGAGAAAACTCATAGGCTGAGATAAAAATGGTTTAATAGAGAAAGCAAAACCTATGTGCTCAAGCAGAACAAGGAATTAATTCACCACTCTCCATGGGCAAGCAGGTGCTCAGCTACCCCCAGGAGAGAAGGGCTCCATCAGACAAAACAGAGACTTGGGAAGACAGATACCATCACATGGTACATCACTCACTTCCTCCTTTTCCCCCCAGTTTTATATGCTGAGCATGATGCCATATGGTCTGCAATATTCCTTTGGTTCATTGGAGTCAAAAGCAAAATGAAAACATCCCTTAATTATCAACACCATTTCCAGCATAAATTTAAAGCAGAGCCCCATACCAGCTACCGTGCAGAAAATTTACTCTGCTGCTGCCAAAACCAGCTCAATAGCTCTGAGATGTTTTAGTTATTGCTGAGCTTGCACAGCATCAAGGTCTTTTCTGCACCTCATTCCACCCCACCAGCAAGGAGGCTGGAGGTCCACAACGACTTGGGAAGGGACACAGCTGAAAAAGATTACTTCTTCTGACCAAAGGAATATTCCATACTGCATTGTGCTGTTCAGTAAAAGCCAGGGGAAGAAGAAGAAAGGGAGAGACATCTGGGATAAAGCACTTCTCTTCCAAAGGAACCTTTACAATGGATAAAGTCCTACTTACTTGGTGGGTTGGTTTTGCACAGCCTGGTTTTTGGTAGCAGGGGGGCCACAGAGGTGGCTTCTGTGAGAAGCTGCTAGAATCTTCCACCACGTCCAGCAGAGCCAATCCCTGATAGCTCTGAAGATGGACATGCTTCTGGCCAAAACTGGGCCAATTATAGAGGCTGGTAATGACTCTGTGATAGCATATTTAAGAAGAAAATCAAACAAAGTGGGTTATATGCAGGTTTTTTTCCTATCTAGAGAAGAAAAGGAGGTGAGAACATGTGAGGGAAACAACATGGAGACACCCAGGTCAGTGCAGCAGGAGGGGCAGGAGGTGCTCCAGGTGCTGGAGCCAAGATTCCCCTGCAGGCCGTGGTGAGACCATGGTGAAGCAGCTGTGCCCCTGCAGCCCATATGGATCCATGGGGGGTGCAGAGATCCACCCACAGCCCGTGGGGGAGGTGCCCACACCAGAGTGGGTGGATGCCTGGAGGGGGCTGTGATCCAGTGGGAGACCCAGTGGAGAGAGGGGGCCCTTGCTTCCAGGTTGGAGCAGGCTGTCCTTGGAGGACTGCACCTGATGGAAGAGTGACTCAAGCCACAGCAGTTTGGGGAGGACTGTGTGCTCATGGGAGGGACTCACATTGCAGCAGTTTTGGCAGGACTGCTGTTCATGAGGTTTGGAGCTTCATGGTGGTGAAGTTCATGGAGAACTGTCTCCCATGGGAAGGACTCCACAGACTCACAGGGGAAGGACTCCTCTCCTTCAGCAGCAGAAGAAAACCTTGGGTGACAAACTGACCAGAACCCCCATCCTCTGTCTCCCTGTGCTGTTGGTGGGAAGGAGGAAGGGATTGGGGGAAGAAAAGATGGTTTATTTCACTTCTCATTATCCTCCTCTGATTTTGTCAGTAATAAATTCACTTTGTACCTTTAAGCCGAGCCTGTTTTGCCCTTGGAGTGTTTCTCCTGGTCCTTATTTCCTCATGAACCCTTTGTTAATTTTTTTCTCTTTGCCCAGCTGTAGCAGGGGAGGGTGAGTGAGCAGCTTTTGTGCGTGTTTGTCATTTGGCCAGCCAACCATGAAACTTAGAAATGGCTAAATATCTGGAAAGCAGAAAATAGATTATTTATTTTGTTTTGCTTGTGTGTGAAGTTTTGCTTTACCTATTAAATTGTCTTTATTTCAATCCACGAGTATTCTCACTTTTACCCTTCTGATCCTCTCCCACAATCCACTGGGAAGGGAGTGAGAGATGAGCTATATGGTGCTGAGTTGCCACTGAGGTTAAACCATAATAACAATTTTAAAGTTTTATTTAAAGAAAAGATTTAATGACATCTACTACAGGTTTGAGTTTTTTAGTTTTTAAATTAAATAATAAAATTTTTCTATTCCTACATGTTTATAACAATCAGGGCCCCCATAGAGGATGTAAATTTTAGTTATCACTTGGGATGCCAATTAAAAACTAGTTTGCTGCATTATATTAATAACTTGAATATTATAACACAAAAAAATAAATCAGCTGCAAAGCTTATCAGAAGGCACATGCAGATGCAACATGGTGTAAAAAGAAAACACTAGAAAAATTTCTGAAATAATGAAAAACATATATAAAATATTTTTCAAATTATAGAACCATTCTCTTTATAGCAGTGCTCTGCACTTGCATGTAAACACAATTCTATATAGAAATGTAACCAAGAATCAGGATGACCAAGTTGTTTAATCAGCAATTATTTTCCTTTAGCTGAAGACAGCAAACCAGCAGCAAGGTAATTACATGTTATAATACATATAATTTTTTGCTCCATACAAACTGTGGTCTGAAAGACACCTTTCTCCTCTCAAACACCAACATATAACTACATTTTCCAAAGTAACATCATTATCACATGCCAAACCTGATAGCATTTTCCACCCATTCGAGTGAGATATTTGTTGTGAATCTCAACAAATAAATTTTGTTATGATTTTTGCCATGTTTTATTTTAATTTAACCATTACAAAAGTAACAGCTTTGTTCTATTTAGTTCCTCACTTATAAATGATGCTGTCATTCTTTAAGATTCTGAGGAACCTAAGAATTGATCCGGTGAAGTCCCCTGTGACTGAAAAAAGGGGAAAATCACACCCATTTTTAAAAAGGATAAAATGAGGGCACTGGGAACTACTGACCATTCTGCCTCTGTGCCCACTGTGCCCAGTGAGCTGGTGGAAGAGATCCTCCTGGAAGCTATGCCAAGGCATGTGAATGACAAGGAAGTGACTAGAGATATCCACATGGCTTCATGAAACAAAAATTCTGCCTGACTAATCTCTGGCCCTCTACTGTGGAGTGGCCTTGTTGGTGGGTAAAGAGTAACAAATGTCTTCTGTAAGGACTTTGGCACGATCCTACACAACACTGCTAAACTGGACATATTTAGTTTGATGGATGGGCTATTCAATAGGTAAGGAATTGGAAGGATAGAGGCATCCAAAGAGTTGCAGTCAATGGCTTAATCTCCAAATGGAGATGAGCACCAAGCGGTGTTCCCTAGCTGTCCACATTTGTCCTGTTAGTGGGAATGAGCATCTGCAGCATCTGGATGATCCCAAGCTAAGTGATAATTAATAGATTTGAGGTAAGGAATGCAATCCCTAGGAACATTGACAGACTTGAGGATTGGGCCTGTGTGAACTACAAGAAGTACATCAAGGCCAAGTGCAAGGTCTGCAGCTTGGTCAAGGCAAACTGATGTATAGGCAGGGTGCTGAACGGATTGAGAGCAGTCTTACAGAGAAGGAAACACAATTACAATACCAGTAGGTATTGGTAGCTATTTTTTAAACTGAAAGAGGGTAAATTTAGATTAGATACAAAGAAGAAATTTTTCACATTGAGGATGATGAGATACCAGAATAGGCTTCTCAGAGAAGTTGGAGATGCTCCTTCCATGGTGGCAAAGGTCAGGCTAAACAAGGGTTGAAGCAACCTGATCTAGCGAAAGGCATCCCTGCTCGTGGCAGGGACTGGGGTTGGATAGGAACTAGGTGATCTTCAAAGGTTCCTTACAATCAATTTTTTTTCTATGATTCTATGAATCTGCATTAAATATCACATGAGGCTTTATGGCATATTTTGTGGAGGGTTTTCTTCAGATTTGTTTTCAGCATAGCACTGAAAGACTGTAGAATCCTAACAGAGCCAAGTTTTTCCACATTCTCCTAAAATTATTATTTCATTTATACCTATAATTTTTCTTGCTCAATCCTGGATAATGTAACTGTAGTCAGTTGCTTTTAGTAAAGACTTCTTCAAAGTAGACAAGAAAGCAATAAATCTTAAATTCATGCACATGTGCTCACACACATTCACACAGAAAGTAGGTGTGAAACAAACTTGTGCTTTCTAGACAATCTGAGAGAAGAATAATGTGGTCAGGAATTATTTTAGGTATCAGATGATGTGAAATTAAGTATAATAGGTCATAATGGGCCAAATCAAATTGCAAAGGTGCTGTATCAGCTTGGACCACCTCTGATCTGACAGTCATCCGCCCAATACTCAGGGAAAAAGGGCTTGGTAGCCACACACCCATTGTGCATGGCAAGTCCAGACAATGAAGCTCACTCTATGAACTGCAGCTCTCCAGTGGCAAGTACGAATAGAACCCTCATTTCCTACTTAGAAAGGCTTCCTACTGAATTAAACATGAAGAAAATACACTGAACTCTGACTGCAAGTCTGCCTGTTAGGCTGTTTCCCTTAAGGACTATTGTACTTTACTCAAACTTACAAATGACAGCTTTAAAATACACAAAAGTGTTTAACTATGGCACACATGCCTTAGTTTAAAGGATCAATACAACAAAGAATTGCTAATATGTATTCTTCCTGAGTACAGTCATTGTATGCCAAACTGCTTAATTTATTTATGAACATCAGTTGCTTTTGTAGATGTTTTCATTTCCATCTGCATTGCATCTTTTTTTCCTACTTCATGAAAATTCACTGAAACAGAATTCTGCAAGACCAATAATTGGCAGATGATATAAACACCAATTTGCTGGGGTAAAAAATAGCAAGCGTATGGAATTTAATAGAAAAATCTTGGCCTTCTTTTTGCTTTTTTTTCCTGCTTTCTCCAGCCCCCTACATTTCCCATACTGTCCTGTGACACATGCAGGTTTAGTAGCACTAAATGCTTGCCTAGCAAATTACCCTGGGTGCACTGCAATATATTTGAAAGTGCTGCAAGCAGTAATCTGCAGTTATTTCCAGTACTACTGAAATGCATCTATTACAGTTTTCAATTCTCACTACCACCTTTCACTTGTATGAATTTTAGATTCAGTCCGCATTACACCTCTGATTGCAATAAGAATTTTCCTTGCTGTCCTTAGTGTGAATATAAGATAAAGATCATAGTGTAACAGCTCCACAATCCATCATCTAAAATCACTATTTCCATTAAGACTACTGTTGTGTGGAATGCAAAAAAACAGTTTTTTACTCTGCATGATGACAATAAGTGAATAGAGAAATTTTGCAGTAATACTAGTGGTAGAGAGCCCAGTGGTGTTTCTTCATTATGTGAGAGAAGAAAATGGGTGAAGTTACAGAATCTCTTTCTCAGATTAGCTATGATGAGAAAAGTCTATCAGTACTTCCAACAGCTGCTGTGCAAAGGAAGCACAAGCATGCTGGAAAGACCCATTTGCTCATCAGAGCAAAGCATTTAAAATACAAATATGGCCAAGTTGGGTATCTTACTTTTATCATAAAAGTAATGCAAACATTGGATTTTAGTAGACTTTAACTAAATACAATGAAAATTCATTATGCTCAGTGTTTTCATCACTGGCTTTAATCTCTAACAAAGTCCAGACCCTTAAGCAAGTAAAAAGATACTTTTCTATTAAAAATGACACTGAAGAATCCTCATAAGCAAGACACAGGTGATATATTTCAATACCACTATATGAAGTAATAAAATGGACATACATAGTTTTTTCACTGAAATCAGTTCTGTTTTTTGTTTTCTTTTTTCTTTTTCTCTTTTTTTTTAACAGCATCTCAGTTTCTATTTGCTTATAAGCTAAGAGAAAACAGACGTTAAACTAAATAGCACACAATTATGGGGTTTTTTTCTCTAAGGTTAAGATAAAAAATTCTTTTTGTGCAGTGCCAGTCCCAGATATTTTTGCCAACCTGTGATAAGTCTTTTCTTCCTCTTTTCAACTTACTGATTAATAACCAATTCCTGTGGTGGCATACATATATCTGGTGGCATGCATACACTCCATTACTGTCTGAGATATCAAAACTTTGCTTAATTTGAGACGTGGTTACTTTTAAAAGAATGTGAACTGTGGTAACACATATACATGAAATTGCATGCATTGCAGGAATGTTTCCATTTATGTGACAGAGGGTGTGCGTCTTTTAAAGGAAGGGAGAAATACATAAAGGAGTGGCAGCTCCAAGAAAAAAAAAAAAAAAAGAAAAAGGTTAAATAAATTTAAAAAGCAAATACTTTCAATGAGAAAAAAATAAACATAACTTACAGTTGACCCTGGCCAGCTTTAATTTATGGGGTGAAAATGGGACACGCTCAAGCTATCTTATACAACCATAACACTGAAAACCATACACACATTTAGGACTCAATAAGTGCACTATTTACTAGACAGGTATTTTCATAACCATACTACATGCATATCTTATTTCAGTTTAACATTTCTATGACTACAATCAACTAATATCAGTTCAGAAAATATACACACACTGAATCATGGTATGCAGTGTCCAGAATAGAAATAAAAGCTTGTGAAATTACCTTGAAAACACTTCTTCAAAGTAAACTTGATACAGTGAGTAGTATTAGAGACATCGTTTTTTCAATAAGTAAACACCACAGTCTTAGTACCTAACACCTCATCAATATTACCATATGATACTGTTAAATGTGCAAAATGACAGAAGAACAGTTAAACTAAAACATAATGAAGATGGAAAATTGCACAAAATGAAGCAATATGGAAAGAGTATTGCTTATTTGTTCATTCCATAAGAAGTATGAAATTATATAAAGCAGCTTTGCTACTCAGAAAAGTCTCATAAAAGAGAATTTAAAATTGTTTTGTGGACCTGATGACCTCTAGATTTGACCTGTTTCCTGATGAAATTTGGATCTTTAAAAAAAAGGAGAGCTCTGCTTTCTCCTCACACCATTCTGAAGAATTTTTTAAAATTAATTTAATTCAAAATACAAAATTTTATCCAATAAAAAGATGACAAGATGAAATTCTTAAAAGAAAAATTCTGCTTCTAGATGTACTTAGAAAAAAACTCATCTGCAACATTATTATTATATAAAATATTGCTGCCACATGGGACCAAATAATTATTTTGTAAGTTCTATGGGGTGCTACAAAAACCCAGATAGCATTAGTCTTTACATCTTTGCAACTAATTTTGTTTTATACATTTTACCACAACGTATTTTGATAATATCAAATAAATATAAAAAACTAGTCACTGACATTCCTTAAAAGAAAATTAAACTGTGTCCCCACGGATTTGTTCAGGAAAGGCATGAAGAAACAACTTCCTTAAAAGAATGAAACAAACAAGGAAGTCATCATTTAGTATACTAAAGGTCAGCTCAATGTGTTGAACTCAAGGGAAAAGCTTGAAAGAAATTAAGCAAATTTGAAATTCTTTGATCTCTATGGGAGCTGCAAATTCTTGGTGGATAAGGCCTCAAATTAAGAACGTTCCAGACAATGCTATATTCTAACCATTAGGAAATGCACATATTTGAACTCTCACATATAGAAGTATTCCATTATATTGTAACAAAGCATATCCCCTGCATGGTGTTTCTCATGTATTAAACATGACAGTGTAATGATTTGTGCACTGTTATTTCTGTAAAATTATGAGCTGCACATTCTCATTGAACCAGTCCATGTCCTCTTCTTCAAACTTTCAAAATGCGTGCCAACAGCTGTTTTGTTGAGAAATTCTCAAAGCTTATTTTTTTTTCCCCTTCTACAAGACCAGATATTTCTCATTAATAGAGCAAACATTTAAAACATGACTAAAAGCAGTAAAATACTCTTCTGATTTGGTATCTCTGGGCAGCTTTCAGACTTTATATAATAAGAAACCTTGCATAGTTTGATACAACTTGATACAACTTGATACAACTTTAAAGCAGCCTTACAATATATGACATTTGATTGAGGCTGATTTTGCCAAGTTGTACTGTATTACCTTGAATTTTATCTAGGTCATCTTAATTCTACAAATTGGTGCTTACAGATACCAAGAATGAGAATGGGACACAGGACTTGGATTTTTATCCGAAGTATTTATTTAAATTCCGTACAGCATCGTATGTATACCAAATTATTTCATAGTATTGTAAATAATAATTATTATTTTCTAAAAATATATTAATGTGAAATTTGATTTTTAGGCAGCATTTATTAATTAATAAACATTTATTAATGAAGAAAAGAGCTAGAAAGAGGGGATGCCAACCAAGAGCTTGATTTTACAGATGAAAACAACATTTATGAGAAGTATATAACACTATAAACATAAGTTAACACTCTTAAAAACATCAAGGTTAAAGTTATATTTTAAATAAATTTATGTCTAATAGAAGAAATTAATAATTATAACATAAACACCAACAAATCCATATACAGTTTAACAAGTGCACTGATTTTCAAAATGCTACTTGCAAACATACTTGCTTAAACATACTGTATGACTGTATTTCATATTGTGACAAGGCAAACTTCCTAACTTCTTTGATATCAGTTTAACTCCACTCTAATTCTGTTTGAAGCTAAATGTTGATTCATGTTTTTTTCAAAGCTGACTCTTTTTAAAAATGTCTATCCTTGAACAGCCTACTGACACATCTGGCAGAGTCACATGAATGCAGATGGAATTCTCACTGAGCAGACATCTTTAAATGGAAAAATCAGCATGTTAAATGTTTGCAAGATCATTGGAAAGATGCATTCTGCATTTAATGTAAATATGTCCTCATCAAAGGAGCAGGAAATTAACAAGGGTAAACTAACCACTTGACTCCCTAGAAGCTCATAAGGTCTGAATTTAGCACTACAGTCAGGTTAAGGTTTTCCTCACAGTGTGATAAATACTATTTAATCAACAATTTTAATCATCATGTTAGCTCTTTAGAAATAATAGAGTTATATTTTATTTTTTTAATTTTTTTTAAGCTGTTCATTCCATTATGAAAACAGCTACTACCATGGAAATTGATATTTTCTCAATACAGATTTTAACTCACTTATGCTTATAAAGCACTGGTAACAAATTGCTTTGAGCTACACTTGCAAAAACCAATTTTTTTAAAAAATGGGGACAAATATTTCTACAATTTGTCTTGTACAGCTAATACTTTGGGTTGTACAACAGACTTTTTTCTGCTCTTTACATAAGAAAACCCCAATGAAATATGATAGACTATCCATCATAACCTGATTTTGAAATATTGTCTCTGAATCTTCTTTTGAAAACCAGAATCTAACTTGACCAAAGCAAACAGGTTGCACTGTTGCAAAACAGGCATGAGATATTCTAACCAGTCCAGAAATCTTGATCAAAGACATCTATAGTAACCTTAATCTCTAGAGCTACAATGTGCAAAGACTATGATGAAATCCTCATTAGCTTATTTACTGAATTCTGTAGGTTTGGGAAAATAGAAATGGAAATTTAACATCAGTTATCAACACTGGTTAATTTTAACTCTTCAGAGTTCATCCTCAAAAAACATCTGCCGGTTTCCTCATATAAATTTGGTTCAGTTCAGCTGAAGAAGGGACCATCTAATACACTTCTTGCCAAGGAAGAAGTCTGGATTATTATACACAAGTAATTTTTCAACTGCCAGACCTAGTTCTGAATGGGAAACAATTTCATGTACTGGCATTCCAGTGTAAATAGACTTATAGTGTCTAAACATACTAAATATATGTCTAGTGTACATCATTCCTGCTATTCACCAGCTAGCTTTTACAACAGGGGATGTCTGAGGCATCACAATCTGAGACATCCTAAAGTAACAAGATAACACTGCAGATAGGACTTCATAATAGTGTAAGATTTACATCTATCCTTTGCCATATCTGTCAGCCCTGCATATCAGAGATACTGTCATACATGTACACTGGAGCCAGATAGACATGTGGGCAACTTAATCAAGTTCAGTCGAGTACAAATAGCAATTCAGCTTCTCAAATGCCAGTGTCTGCTTTAATGTGGCCTGAATAACTCAAATAATAAAGAATATCACAGAATTACAGAATTGTTGAGGTTGGAAGGTGCCTTGTGATATCATCTAGTCCAACCTTTCTGTTCACACAGGGTGATCGAGAGCAGATTGCCCAGAATCACGTCCAGTATCTTCACAAATAGAAATTTTACAACCTGTCAGGGCAACATGCACTAATGTTTGACCACCCATGCGGTAGAAAGCTTTTTCTTGCATTTAAATGAAACTCTGTATATTCACTCGTGGCCAATGTCTCTTGTCCTATCAATGGGCTCTACTAACAAGCATCTGGCTGTTATACAGCATCAGGTGTATGTATGTGTTAATAAGATCCTCCTGAGACATCTCTTCCCCAGGTTGAATACTCCCAGTTCATTCAGCTTCTTCTCATGTGAGAGGCTTCACTCCCTTAATCCTTCTTATACTGAAGAGCCCAGAACTGAACACAGTACTTGAGATGTGTCTCACCAGTGCTGAGTAGAGGGGAAGGTTTACTGACATTGACTTGCCGGCAATGTTCTTCAAAATGCAGCCTCATACACTGTCAGCCTTCTTTGCTGCAAGGGTACACCTCAGTCTTCTGGCCAGATTCCTGTTTACCAGGACTCCAAGATCTTTCTCTGACAAGATACTTTCCAGCTGGTTTTATATGGGTGCTGGAGATTATAATTCTCCAGGTTTAGGACTTTGCATTTCCCCTTGTTGAACATTATGGGATTCCCCTCAGCTCAATTCCGCATCCTGTCAAGATCCTCCAAAGAGCAGGTCCCTTGTTGTATCAGCCACTTCTCATACTTTATTATCATCTGTAAACTTGCTGGGGGTTCAGTCTGTGCTACTGTTCAGGTCATTAATGAAGGCATTAAAGAATATTGGACCCAATACCAATCCCTGGGGTACACTACTACTTGCTTGCCTCCAAGTGGACTTCATGACACTTATCATAACCTTCTGGACCCAGCTGCTAAGCCAGTTTTCAATCTACATCACTCTCCACCTATGTAGCCAGTGATCTGTCATCTCATCTCTAAGGATCTTATTGGACACAGGGTCAAAGACTTTACTAGAATCAATGTAAAGAACACTCACTGCTCTCCTGTTTTCCTCCAAGTTAATCACTTAATTGTGGAATGTTGGTTAAACATGATTTCACCTCTGTAAATCTATGTTGACTAACTCCCAATTATCTTCCTGTTCTTCAAATGTTTGGAGATAGTTTCAAGGATTAGTTGTTCCATCACCTTCCCAGGGACTGATGCGGTTGACTAGCCTGTGGATCCTCAAATCTTCCTTTTTGCCCTTCTTGAAGCATATTTCACACCCAAACACTTTAATTTGCATGTCTTAATGTGTCTGAATTCCACTGGAGATGTAAAAAATTGCAGGAAAATCTAAAAAAGTACACAGGGAATCAATCTGGTTATATAGCCCCCAAACACTATAACCTCTGTATTTCATTAAATAGGCTTTTATTACAAGGCACGGTTTATATTTAGTTGATATTCATCTGGCAAGAAAGCCATGAAGCAGATATTGCTCCCCATACCCTATTGCCATATAACATCATATAACCTGTACCCAAATCCATGTAAAATGTTGTTTGGGAAACAGAGAAACTCCAATCACACTAATACACAATGAACTCCCTAGGAACTTTTCAATTGCATGCCTTTGGGTCACCTGCCTAATAAAGCCTTTCACTCTCTTACAGCAGTATGGCTACCCTTAAAGCATAATGATTGCAAAAAAACATGAGAAGATTCATTCAAAATTTAAATAAAAATAACAGACATTAGGATCTTTCATTTGATGTCATGATTGAAAACTTTGTACTGCTACATGTTTATATATAAAACACATTTTCTTGATAAACATTGGAGCAGCACTATTTTTTTCCCCTACAAAAAAAAAAAAGTAAAAGGAAAATTATTCACTTGATCTCTTAACTGCAACATCTGACTTTAACAAACCACAAAATTTCACAGTGCTCACTAGCACTCTTGAGAAACTATCTTCCTCCCTGGTATTGGTACAGCTTGGAGATCACATCTTCATGGGATCTGAAGCACGTGATTTGTGCCCTCGGGTTTTATGGTTACTTATGTCTGCAGAGACTATTATCTGTCAAGTAACACTGCAGTTTAAGCTATTCTTTTTTCAATAAAAGTTGCAGCCTTGGTCTTTAAACCAATTGTTAGCATGCTGTATATCCTGCTTTCACCTTCCACAGTGGCACACACACTGTCCAAAGCATTTATACACAGCTTTAATGTTCTTTTCCACAGCAAAAACTCTGCAGCCATTAATGAATTACATGACCTCCTGAAACAAGGTAGGCCAAATTGCACCCTCAAATACACAACCAAAACATTCACTGGTTGCAGTCTCTGTGGATTCAATGGGAGGTGATCTCAGATTTGTATCTGAGGGCAGAATGTGACCCAGTGCATCCATTAACTGGCCTTAGTCTGTATAGCTCTTTATCAATTTGGGGAGGAAAGACACAGATTAATGGATGGAGAATGAAAGAGTAAAAAAAAACAAAGGTTCTTACAGGTTTCTGATGAGTTAGGAAATTGAACACAAGAATGGCTTAAAAAAAGATGCAGAAAAATGCTTAAATATTTAAAAAGTTGGTAATTCTCATAGGTAACACTTTGAAATTTTAAAATAATTATTTTACTTTGTTATTATTATAATATCATTAAAATTACATTTCTTATATTTCAGCTCAGGGAGAAAATTTCAATAAGGTTAAGGGGTTTTTTTTGGACAAAATATAAGGGTTTGTCTGAGAATGGCTTGGGTTGGATGGGAGTTTAATCATCTATTTGATATTTATCATCTAGTCTTGATGCATTTGGTTTTATTTATTTAACGTAAAATAGCCAGCATATGCTGCAGTAACTAAAACTTATAAGGATTCAAAATTAAAATTCAAAGATAAGTTTCATATAAAATAAAAATATCTTTAACATAAGGTTTTGACAAAAAAATAGGTAGCTTAATGGATCCAGGTTTCTAACAGAAGTGAGTCTGGATTATATTCTGGGAAATCTGGGATAGATTAAAGTAGTTTCTTGCAAGGAGATTGCTCTAATAAAACAGTAAAAGAATAACAACATGTTTTGTGCACTTTACTGTTCTGAAACACTTAGGCATTGTAAAGTCTAGAGAACTGGTTACAATCATGAATCCAGACTGAAAATTCTGAAGGTGTTCAAGAGGGACATTGGGATAATCTGCTTAAACCTCAGATGCGTACTTTGTTTGAAGGACTGAAGTTAGATTATTTGATCCCTCACAAGTCACCAGGAAGACAAATCTTTGTGTGAAAATGCTTCAAAAACTTCCCTCTCACCCATTCTTGGGTTGAGCCTGTAAGCCAGTAAATCTTGGAACAATAAATTGTGCATTCGTACTATGACAGTGAATTATTTCAGAGCCCTGACCAGAAAAGCTAGTCTCTGCTGGTCCCAATGGATGGCCAAAAAGGGAAATGACAAACCCCAGCCAACTGAGGACACTATCAAAACCACAGGTTTATGTCTTTAGCTCCCCTCTCTCAGGGGAGCTCCCGTCTCTCCCCTCTTCATTGTCTCCCACACTTTTCCAGAGGCAGGCACCTAAGAGTACATTTTCTTGCAAAAAGGAGATGGAGCAAGAAGCGCTGAAGCTAAGCTTTGATTCACTGCCCACTGCTGCACTAGAAAAGTGCTCGAGCAGAGAAAGCAACCCATCAGCAAAGACCTCTTCCACTTTTTGTCAGGAAAAAGGTCAACCTGCATGGTGACTCAGTGGCCCTACAGTAGTTGCTATTTGTCAAAACACACCCAGCTTGTTTTGCAATCTTGTTACACTACACTTGTGTTGATTCAGAATGCAATAAATACCTGTAATATTCCACAGATTATTATCTACCTTTCAGACAGTATTGAAGTTTACAGGAAAACAGGACATTCCTCGTCTGTCTTACCATCTATTCTGAATTTTCTGTTGCTGAGATGCAATGCTTTAGGAAGTTGCATCACAACATCTATGGGAGCTGTACACAAAGCATGAAAATTTTCAGTTAGAAAGGGTATTGGAGAGAGAATTGCATTGAGTTACTTACAGAGTCTAAAAATGTTGCTCAGATCATTATTGCCCTCTCAATAGTATATTTATTCTCCATAAAAATAAAAAAAAGTGTAAAAATAATAAAAAAAAAAGTTGCTTTACCAAAGTATTGTGCAGTGGAGTTTTAGTCATTATACTTGAGAAAAAAGAATCACCTACCTTAACAGATATTGCTGGCAAGTATTTAATATCTCTTATTTTATTCTTACTCATTAGAACAAAACATTTTTCACACCCCATTATATTTACACCTTCACCAACATTTGAATTTTAAGGAAAAAATGCACCATCACAGCCTTAAAAAACTATCAAAAATAAAGCAACACCAATTTAATTGTTTCTGAGGATTGTGCTCAAGGGAAAAAAAAAACATTTAAAAGCTTGTTATGGAATGCATGTGGCTCAAGGTCTATATTTTCTGGTTTCAAACATAAACATGTTTTCAAAGAAACATTCATGTATTAAAGTATTTTCAATAGAATTACTGCCTTCAGTTTGTTTTCACACAAAATATGGGACTCTTTTCAAGTTAATGGATAAATTTGCTCATCTCTTTCTTTATTATCAGGCAAAGATAAATAAGTCTTTTTCATTCAATCTGCTGAGATAACTTGTGCCCATGTGAAAGGTGATCTGTTCTAATCAACTGCGTGAAGTCTGATGGAATTACACTGAACATATTTCATACCTGACACAACTACAGAATGATACAGTTCAGGACAAACATTGGTGACCTGAATAATACATGACAGACAGATGACCGGGTGAGAAAAGTAATTTTTCACCTACACCACTTGAGTTTCTTTATTAAAGGCTGAGACATATTTGATGGAAAGAAGGCTGCTTTGCCAGCTAAAAGCTGGTGTGTTTTATTAATAGCTCAGTCAGTATTCCCTTGCCATTTTACTACTTGAAACATTATTTTGACAATAAAATACTACATGTATCTAGTTTGCATGGAAAGCACCTTGGAAAATACCACCAACACTGCTAAAGAGAAAAATAAAGATTTGAGAAATTAAAGTTGTTAATTATTTAACTTTCATTCTTAATAGATGCACATATTTTAAAATCAGAGTAAAAATTATCACAAAGGAGAAAGGGATTCTGGAAATAAAACTACTATATAATCACAGGAGAATATATCAAATATCTGTAATGGATAGAAAGTATCTTTCACAGGAGCCTGCAAGTAGATACAATACATTTAAAAAAGAAATTTACTTTTCATAAAAGTCAAGTAAATTTGGCCTCAACAATACAATTTTTTAATGTGACTTAAATAGTGTTTTGTCAAGGAAGGTTAAGGTTAAGACAAACAATAATATCTTAGAAGTTGGCCCATGAAAAGGTGGACTGCCTCAAAAATTTCTGTGTTTGAAGGCATACCAAGTTTTACTCTTGGCTTTATTTTTCCTCTGCAGACAGCAGCCAGGACAAATAGTTTTCTACAAATTCATAGTGTGTAACACCAGTGATCCAAAGGCTAGACAGAGACCACGTGCTCATATTGTACTAATGACTCGTTTCATCAGTTTAATAAGTGGGGGCTTTCTACACATCACTGTTATCATGGACTCTCAATAATCTCTTTTCTGCACTCAAAGAAGCTTAAAACCTTAAATGAAAACTCAGAAACTTCTTGTGTTGCTGTTTTTCTTGCTGTAACAGAAGAACACACCATATATATTTAAACTGCATTTTTTCATTTCTTTTTTTCTATAGTAGCCTTTTGAAGCTAATTGAATGCACATGTCATACTGAAAATAGTCTAGAAGCTGCTATAAGTTTAAATGTGAATACAAAACTGCTCATGGACCTAGCAAGCAAATATCACTATATAGTCATAAATATTTCACTTGAAAGAATAAGAGCTTGCTCTTTGATACGGGAAAAAGCACAGAAAGTTACCTGAAAGAAATAAAACTAAGTATGCAGTGTATGATATTGGACAGATTCTGCTAATTTTCGGAGCGTTACATATTTATACAACATTTACAAATAGCTTTAGATGTATAATGCTTAATTAAAAATTTAAAATAATTTTTAACAGTAATCAGAAGTTGTCCTAGATCTGCAAATAGCTTTAAAATCCTCTGCTTTTATACATGTAAATATATAACACAAATACCCTTTTACACTCAGAAAGATTAGCTTTTCAGGCTTCATTAAGTCAACTCTTCAGACATGAGTATAACAACAACAAAGAAATTATTTCCTCTCATATGTCCATAGTGCCTTCGTCATATCCTTACTACAATACAGATTCCTTCATGTAAGTAAGCCTCAGTATCTGATGAAGCCCACAGGCCCTTCTAATTTAGATCACTTTAGCTGAAGCTGAAGAAGGGGACTTATTAAGCATAATGTATAGGGCATTACCTGACAAAAGTTGGGCTGATATACTTTACCAGATTAAGTGTTTCAACTGCTGCTTGTAACATTATTTAATAGGCCAAAGACATCATGATTAATAATGTTGTGCAAAGATATCTTCAAGATAATATTCAGATTAATACTTTAGATCACAAACTCATGTTGAGAGGAGATAGACTGCAATGCTCAAATAGTGATAGGGCTCTCCAGATCTGGGACTGCTACTGGGAAATCAGTGACAAAATCTTTGGTGGAGTTTTCAGGCTAATGCAGAACATATCTAAAAGCTTCCAATGGTTTTCTGGATGAAAACCTGAGCCTAAATCTTCTGCATCCTAGCATCAAACATTTGTACTTGTAAGTCAGACAGAGAGACTATTGGAAAACCATTTTTTATCAAAATGACACAAGCAAGTTAAAACCTAAATTTTTTCAGAAAAAAGAATTCATCAGTTTTTGTATATGTTTCTGTGTCTGCTTTAGTTAAACAGAGTGAGATGCAATTTTAAAACTTTTGCAGCTTTGAGAGTTCTTACTATAGCAGCCGTGCCATTATCAACTACTGTTTTTCTGAATTGAACAGAGATTCTTCACTGTATAAAAATTACCAACACAAGAATATTTTATTTGTGAAGATTAGGCCTAATTCTTTCTCTGCAAAATGCAGATTTCTTCTCAATTTGAACATTTCTTTCTGGAATGGTACAATTAATGTATGTCTTGCCATGTGAACATAACTGAGGTTCATTAACTAAACTTCTGAGAGTTTGCAACAGCAGTGACTAAGCTAAGATATCTATGGGTTCCTACAGGAATCAAAGAAATCTGGCATCATGCCCAAACATGGGTAAAAAAAAAAAAGGAAAACTTTCCTAGTGATCTTTGGAAGTCAAATTTTTTCCTGTTGTAAAATCTGAATTTATATATACAGCAGAAATATCCAACTTCCTGTGACGTAGACAAGCCATATTACATTATACCAAACAGTTGGATAGAAAAAAAGAAACATTAACTTAAAAATTTCTTGAGAGCAATGAGAGGACCAAGCAGAAAAAATCCTCAGATCAAATCTGGCCCAGAAATGTCCTGTGGACAGTCCTGGTGTACAATATGGTTTTAGAAGGGCATGTAGTGATTGAGCAAGGGAGAATGGATTCAAACTGAATGAGGGTAGGTTTAAGTTAGATATTAAGAAAAAATTATTTACACAGAAGATGGTAATGCACTTGAACATGTTGCTAAGAGAAATTGTGGATGACACATTGCCCAGCGTTCAATGCCAGATTGGACGAGACTTTGAGCAGCCCTATCTAATGGAGGGTTCCCTACCTATGGCAGGGGGTTGGAACTAGATGGGTTTAAGTCCCTTTAAAGTCCCTTCTAAACCAAATAATTCTGTGACTCTATGATGCGAAAGCATAGCTAAAATAATAAAATATATATATTTAGACACATAACAGAATGTACCATTTTTTGTATTTTCAATATTAGTCATATGCCTTGTTCTAATTGGATAATGCAAATATCCATTGGGCATATTGACATATCTTTCCTTGTACTGTTTTCAATTTGGCCTATGCTGGTCACTATTTAGTAGTTGCAAAAATGCTTCTTGAAACCAGGAAGTCACAAGGCAGCCTCTTTTCACCTTCTGTTAAGCATGGGGCTGTGCTATTCCAAACATAATCATTAATCTATGAATCATTCTCTGTCACAGCTATTAGCTGCAAAGCTATACCTGTGCTATCATATTCTCATCACATAATACCAGTATTCCCAGCATATTACCATACAGGATCTACAGCTGCCATACAAGGAACAGGATCCACTCCCTCTTCACATGATGTGATTCAGCCCAAGACTTGTAGAGGTTCCAAGTTTTTGTTCATTTCACAATTTCATTTATGTTACTGAAGGCTGAGTTCTAACTTTGTATCAGCGGCAAGAATAATATACTGCTATATAAAAAGGTTCAGGTTATTGTAACTAAAACTGTCTATCTGAAGATGGGAATGAAATTTAAAAATATGTTCAAAAACACTTTGTGTCCTTTCCTCCTGCTGATCAGCAAAATGCAACAGTCTGTTACCATATATTACAAGTTTAAAGGCTTGTCTTCAACAAGTGCTGAGTTCTTAAGAGCATACACTTTACAAGTAGACTTAACAGACTCCAATATAGAACAGTGCCTGAACCTTATTCCTCAAGATACATCCATGATCTTTTGCTTCTTTGATGTAGTTTAACATTTTTAAATAGCTGTAGTGAAAAGCTTCATCAGAGTTTCTCTTCTTGGCAGAACTAAGCTTGTTTTCCTGGTTACTATCCCTTTCTTTTGATTTTTCAGCTTTCTTTTTTTTTTTTTTTTTTTTTTTTGTGTACCAGAATCTGAAATAGGAAGGAACTGTGTAGATTCTGTGGCCACACCTGTGGACATTTTAACCAGTAGCAAATTAAAAACATAACCACAGGGCAATTGTCTAGCTGAAAGGGATTCAGACTAAACTGTGAACTACAAAATTGTCTTTTAAGTCTGTCTTCATCAGTTCAGTGGAGGAAAATCAAACACTTGTTCCTTTATAAAACATTGAAATGCTTAAAGTCTTTCAATATTCAATCAATAGATACAATCTAACATGTAAAGCAAGAAAAATAGTAACACTAGATGCTCAAGGAATACCAGGTACATTATGCAAACTGTTCATCAAAACACTTGCCAAAGAAAATCACAACCTTTTCCAACAAAATTTGTAATTCTGGCTCCTAGAGTTTGGAGAATGACATTCTCTTTGCTGATACAGCCTTTGGTCTTTCTAGCTGCCCTCAATCTATACTAAGCAAGCAAATAAAATTAAAATTACAAAAAGTAAATGAATAAAGTAAATTTTCCATTTCCATTTCTCCTAGAGGGATTCATGTTACATATATTTGATGTTTCTTCTCTTCTTAGGAATTAGCTTTCTCTTCCTGGTTTCTTCCTCCCAAGAGTAATGTTCAGATTACTGCATGCCCACATTTGAGAAAGAAACTCTAACCCATAGAAAAAATTTCTACAGACAGACAAGTTATCCCCATAGTGCATGTCATGCCATACAAACTCTCTTTTCTCTTTTCATACCATTTTTTGGTAAGCATAATTTTAATTCTATTAATTCTGCCATTTATAATAAAAGCATTGTCTTCTGAGAAAGGATGTAAAAATAACTACTACTACAGAGGACTAGAGACTAGAAAAGGAAGGGGACAAAAAGATTTAGAAAAAAGCTGTTCAACCATGCTAAGAGAATATAACTCCTAAAAATGGGAGATTAAAATCCTAAAATTGTAAATCTCACAGTTAATTAGCAAAAGACAATAGAAAAAGCCCTTATAAATTAACAAAAAATATTTACCTATTTAAATAAAGAGTTAAATTTTCAGTTGTTCACATTGTGGGCCAAATTATGTTCTATGATACAGTACTGTAGGCTTCTAAAAAAGCCAATAAATCAAACTAACATTAAAACATAACTAATAGGAGAAACTGACCCCTTGAAATCCATTTTCTGTTAAACCTTCCTCTCTCCTTTTGACAATTAACTGCAATTGTCAAGAATGTAAAGGAAATTTTCACATTTGAATGTAAATAAAATCACTGCAGAAAGAAAATACATATATGTATTCATACCAAATTTGATACAGCAGTGCAAAAACACCACACAAAATCCCTACTTAAAATTTCACTATGAAAAAAGGTTCCTTCTCCTTATTTTATCAATGCCTCAAAGTATCTTCTTGATTTAGTGGAAATAACACCACAGAAATCATTTAGCTTTGCAGACTGCCTACGAAGGTGCACAGCTCCTAAAATTCGTTCTGTGAAACATTCTGTTTCCATTCCAGAAATGGTAATTTTTTTGTCCTTTTTTTTCTTTTCTTCTTTCCCTAAAATCTGCTACTGCCTTGATATATAGAAGCCTATTCTTATTTTACTTGCTCAAAATAATAATGATTGGAATTAATATAAACCCAGAAGTGATACTGACATCAGTGAACTGGTGGAGAAGGTTTCATACTGCACTTTAATCCTCTCCCCGTTGGTTAACACAAATATGCTACTCAGAACATAATAAAGCCTTAGGCCACCATGATAGCAGCACACGTGTATATGTTGATTTCTCTGAAGACTTCTCCCTTACTCAGGCCAGGTTTCTTCTTTATTTTTTATTGTTTTGTAAAAATTAGATGGGCTTTTTTACTAAAAATGTAGCAGCTGACACATTTTATATGCCTTTTTCAAAATTAGTAAGGTCGCTATCATCTGGTGTTCAATATCCACAGCCAATCCCTGTCTCAGACACTCTCTTAATTATTTTGTTTATTATTTTGCTTTCATCCTCATGTGTATAATTTTCTATTTGGTACTTAATAAATTTTATCCTGCTTCTACTACTTTTAGTGCTAATATTATGCAATTCTCCATGATACTCTGTACCTTTCCTTTGGCATGGCTAGCCAACATTCAGAAACACACAAATTTCTTCAGCACACTGGGATTTTTTTAAAACCAAAGGCGTTAACCAAAACATTTAATTAAATCAGACTCTTGAAAAATACAAATTTTAGATTCACTGCATCTTTTAAACTGAGTCTTTATTCTTAAATTCTTTGCTTTTTCCATTCTTTTTCAATCCTCATGTAAAATTTAATCAATCTGTCCTCAAGGCTTCCAACTTCTCTTTCTTCTTGCAGGAAGGTTTCAGCAGCAGAACTCTTTGTTTCAGGATACTTGTCTTGTGATCATGCTTTCTATCAGTTTTCATCATTACAGAGCACTTTAGCCTGTTAACAGTAATGTTCTACGTCACTTCACATAATTTCTCTTTCAATCCTCTCAAATCAAAACCTTGTCCTTCTGGAGATCTCATTGAACAGAATTACCTATTCATAGCCAAGACTTACTCCTCAAATGTATTTTCTGTTCTTTGTTAGGGATGATACCACACCAACTGCTTTCCTTTAGGCTAGTTCTCTGTAGAGGGGAAACCACATCAGGTCTAATCTCTTTGCTCTAATCAGGATGGTCTTACTCATGTCTTCCTTCTTGTCTGCCAAGGGAGCACAGGAAAGATTACATGAGGTACTGAGCTGTTGGTGAGGGTCTTTCAGTTTCCTTCCCCACATTTTTTTACGTGAATATTATGGAAACTGGATTCCTTCATATACTCTACTATTCACTGAGATATTTAATAAAACTTCTGACCAAGTTCCAGCAAAACTGTGTTATTTGAATTGTACATATAGTGGAAGAGATATGAGATTTCCTATTATTTTCTTATGCTCTTCTGTTTTTGTAGGTAGGGGATTATGTGATTGTGTGCAAGTCCAGTGTTTAATACAACAGACACTATATATTTGAAGTGATGCATAAGCAAAGTTATGTAAATGTCACATTATAATGAAGAACGTCTCTATCTACAGAAAAACACATGGATATATTCGTAGAGAGTATACACTTCAGAGGCACTCTTTCTGAGCAATATGGCTGTTAGAAGACCAGAGTAAATAAATATAGAATTTGCAATATCATGGGGGGGAGGGGGGAAGGAAGGAAACATATACATTGGTCAAGATAGCTGCTTTTCCAAAAATTTATTGTAAAAATAAATTCTATTTGGGGTGAGATTTTTCTAAAATTATTCTTGAATATTTTATCACTGGAGCACCTTAAGGAGAATGACATGGAGGCTACGGTGACCTAAATATTAATTTTTTCCTATCCACAGGATGGACAACATCCATCCCACACATGAGCTGGAAATGTTTCTGTTTGAGGAAATATTTGCTTAATTTTATGAGCTGTAGCTACATTGTTAATTCAGATCTGGTTCTTAAGTTTCCAGGGTAAGTGGTCACCTCAGGCTAATACTCTATGCTGTAGGTCTAGTAAATGAATAAGTACAGCTTTCCACTATACTATACCTGCCAGCTCTCAACCTTTTAATCTGATACATAGTTTTATAGAAGTATTTCTAGTCACAGCATATAGTCTTGTATTTATCTCAACTTGTATTCTTCACCTCCTCTTCTGCTGTATGCTGCTTTTCATGCAGTTCCTGGATATCCCACTTTAAAACCCAAGACACTCAGAAAGAATGTAGATTTTTTTTAGCTTAAAGGGAGAAAATTTCTAATTAAAAGGTGTAAATCCTTCTGTTCCACATATTTTTAAAAAGGGGTTAGCGCCAACACTCACAATTTTCCGAGAACTATCCCTCCAGCTACTGTGCGTACTACATAAGGGAGTAGAGCCAGTTTCAGCCACTTATGAAACTCAGTGTATTTGCAGAGGGGCCAAATACAACAATCAACTGTATGAACTACAGAAACCTTCAGCAATCCAGTGGTGGAACAGCTGGATTTGAGCCATTTTTCCATTTGAATGAGAGGAGAAGTAGTGGGACTTTTACTCTTTGCACTCTGAGTTTGCAGAAGTTTCCTGTGTATATTTTCTTTATTTAAGGAAGTTTTAAAAATAAAAAATGAAAAAAAAAACTAAAAATAGAAACTACACCAGTAAGACAGTAGCTACTTATGACAACGGGAAGCTCTTTCATGCAAAAAGTAGTTTTGAGAAGTGAAATAATTCTTCTAACTGTGACATACATACAATTTCTACCTCTTTTTAGCTAGATTAAGATGAAAAGATGACAACATATAATTTCTTTCTTCTAGTCTGAGGGAAACAGCAGGGCCCCTCTGACTCTGGTTAGGTCCCAGCATTTGAGCATAGTTCACCACAATATATTTGTTTACTTAACACAGCTTTAGTTGGTAATGTGACTGTAAAATCTGACAATATATGGGGGTAGAAAACCAGAAAAGTAGTGAAATACTTTCTTCTCCAATACCTAGATTTCTTCTACAATCTCCAAGGAATAACCTTCCTAATTTTCTTCATGAAGATAATTTATGTTGACATGATATGTCTTTCTTAAACTCTAGTGAAACCTGAGCTACTAATTAAAAGCTTCTTCTCTTCCCTCAAATTCAGCAAAGCTGAACTGGCAGTATTAAGATTTCAAAGGGTATACACAGTGAATGTAACAGTAAAAAAAAAAAAAAAAAAAGGTAGTGTGCTCCAAAAATTGAAAAAACACCAACAAACACACACCAAAAAAAAAAAAAAAAAAAGACTACCGCAATGACAGAAGCAACATGGGAACTGCTACTGTAGCGCAACATAAGATTTTTGAGATTGTTCTATGATTAGCAATCCCCTTTGGCCTGTTTTTTTTACGTTCTTTTGACAGACAAGTACCTGATACCCAACTTTAAGAATAAAGAAATTATTCAAAAGTTCTCTCAAATCAGAGTGAGACAGTAACCACAGATTTTGTCAGTTTCAAAAACAAACTCCAAGATCAATGTATTTCAAAATATGCTAAATGATTTGTCTGTCTGCAGCTGGATCAACCTATTCTCATAATTAGTTTGATCTTTTTTATTGTTTGGAAAGCAAAACATGAACGATTTAATGTAGTCACACCTGCCAGATTTACTACCATTATAGAGTATTTGCAATTAATTTTAGGTGTGAGGTTGACTAAATGTCATCATTTGCTCTACTTGAAATATATATTCCATCAAAGTAAACAGTCATATGATGAAATTTGAGATCCAAAGTACTTTCACATATTTTTTATTCTGAGGGAGTGGTTCCTCCAAGCATAATGTCAGCCAATGATTATTCTTGTTCTCTCTCTCCTCTTCTGTTTCCTCCACCATAATATACCCTAAAAACATACCAGTAAGACAGAAGAATTCTTGCCCTCAGACTTCAAGATATTCCTCTGAGCATGACAGGTAGCACTCACCAATGCAATGCAAGACCCTATATAGGCCTTTGTTGGGCATTTGGATCAATGAACAATCATATGCAGTATTTTGTATTTTAGGCTGCATGACTGTACTAGATCATCTGGTTTTATGTTCTCTTTTTAGGTGGGACCAAAAACTGCATACCAGGTGCACTAAAAATGAATAGTAAGTATATTGATTGTATAAGGACTTGATTTCTACTGATTTTCACAGTTTTCCTTTTGTTTTCTCTGCATAAAACACTGGGATGACAGATAAAGATGTTCATCAGTAATAAGTAAAGAATTACTATTCACTCTAGTATTTTTTTCCTTTGGAAAACCACAAGAAAAAAATTGAATTATTTGAAACAAACCCTAAATAATGAATAAGGACTAAGATTTTCAAAGTATCTCAATACAAAATATGCTCTTTTTAGACATTAAAAAGAGCCTGAATTTCCTGAAGAATAACACTCCTGATAAGCAAACCAAATTAAAATCCAGATGCCTGTGAGGATTCAGTACATCCACTGAAATTTCCCAAACAGGATGAAACAGAACATAAACAAAGTAGTAAGAACGAAGTTCCAAAACCCCACAAAAAAGATGCAGAATTTTTTTTAATTGTTTAAATCTCCAACAAAATCAATAAAAAAATGAACTGGAAAGGGATGCGGGGATGCAGACTACAATGGTCTTTATGGATGCCATGATGGCTCAGATGAACAGTAACCAGAATTAAAAAAAAACATAAGGAAAACTGTTAAGTTGCAGTGTGACAAATGCTGCCAATACGGGTCTCTTTCAGAAGCCAGTTCAAGCTATGTTAATGACAGCTAAGGCATGACCATTTATGATCCTGGTAGAGAAAAAACTGGGATGAGTTATACTCCTGCCCTTGCACATAAGGGTCAGACTGAAAATTATTTGGCTTAGGTGATTGTCTCTTCCGAAAATAGTAGGTTTCTAACTAAATCCTAATAATGCAAACATAAAGGCTGTTAATGTACTTATTAGCCATCACAAAATGCATTTCACATTGGATGGTTACAATACATTATATCAGCAGCAATCACATCTCTGTAATAACAGTAGCAGTTCATCTAAGGAGAGCAAGTATAGCTCTTCTTCCAACCCATTATGTGAACATGATGAATGATGATGGCACTAGACTCATATGGGAGGGAACTGGAGCTGGAAGGTGAAAGAACTGCCTTTGTAAAAAATGGATGGAGTAGCATGTATATAGGTATATCTGGGTATACTCAGGTATGAATATTAGAAAAAATACCACAATTAAATGATGCATCCAGAACCAGACAAAAGCAGTTTAAATTTGAAGCAGAAAAAGTACTCAAAAACCCCATATTCAATTTCAGAATTAAAATACAAAAAAAAAAAAAAAAAATAGAGGGAATTAAAGTGAGGAAATATTAAATGAAACATGTTTTAGCAGAAACAGCATTAGAACCAGCCACTTTACAAGGGTCAGTTTTTCATTACCTTCACACTTGAGCTTGGGCTCAAGTGAACAATGGGCTCATTGAAAAATGGGTGGGTGAATTTGAACAGCATATAAGGCTGAAACCCAGGTCTTGTGCCTCAAAACTAGATCAGAACTATGCTGTTATTTGTTAAAAATAGATTGTTGCAATAGCAACAAATTTGTGAAACAAGTGGACAAGAAGCATAAGGTTATTTGAGTTAATAAGTATTAACTATAAGGGTTTTGCTTGTTATTCAGAAGGTGCTATAATTTACAGAGGTGAGGAGGACATCAGAATGCAGATGCTTATCTTCTGCAGTCACTATAGAAGGTGAGCTCTGAAGCTGTTGTCCAAAATTTCACGTGGTTCTGGAGATTCATAGGGATCACAGACCGCTTCTCATGTGAGAGAACAGTGCATATTTTACTGACAACCAAGTGATGAGGAGCACAATTGAAACTTTGCAAGAGAAGGAATGGGGAAAATAAACAACACTCCCACACAAAGACAGAGGTGGAATGGCCAAGGTGGATTCTTTATGGCACTCAGATTTATCTTTATGGCACACACTTTAATGTCCTTCAGAACTCCACTGTAATGGCTTCATGTGTTGAGGCTCATCTCATACTGATTTACCTTTTCTTCTGTCCCTAATTATTTGTGCCTTTCCTATCAGGGATAAAATGCTAATGTTTTATGATTTATGTTAACAAATATAATTGTGTCTTTGTGTAGGTATTTCTTCATACAGAAGATTTAATTCCTTGAAATGATTGTTTCCCATAATCCTTGCAAAATTCAGGATAAAACTGATAAAACAACAGTCTCGCTTGACAAATTGATAAAACAACTCTCATATGCATCTGCACACATGCCAAATTCTTAGCTAGTATTACCTAAACAACTGGGATTTTAACAGCAACAGGTACTGCACTGTGCATGGGAAACGAAGTTACTTGGAAAACAAAGCCAGGAGGGAGGACACCATAATTCCTAATTCTCATATTGGGAAATGCTGTATATCAGGGCATATCATGTACTTTGGGATATGCACTGTCAAGCAGGACCTTTTCTAGGAAAACCCATGGCACTGATTAACCCCAAGGCCTGAACAATTTTTCAGTGCTTCTCAAGTGACTTTGCACTGTTGTATGGCCCCAGTCTCAGAAGGAGACCCTATTGCACTGTCTGCCACTTGTGTCTGTCAAATGTCCACTACTGTTCACTGCAAAGTACATCTTCATCACCCAGAAGTAGTAAAGGAGAAATGGCTCCAAAATTTGGGTAGTCTTAATTCATTTCCTCACTGGTATTATGTTTCTGCAATACATTATGTATATTCAATAATGTGAATGAGCACCTCTTTATAGTCCATATTTCTTCAGAATACGTATTTCAAAATCATGTTGTGGTAACCCAAGTAATTTATTAAAATTTAAAGAAAAAATAACGAATTTATTTTTCTTTAAGAGATAATTTATATATTTCCTCCATTACAGAGGATTTAACAAGTTGTAGCAAAAAACAACAAAATACTAAGAGTTTGCATGCTTTTATTTGTTCTTATGCTAAATAAAATTATTTGTAGACAGAGACTGGGAAAAAGCTAATATAAAATAAATCCTTCCTAACTGCTTCAGCAAATTTTACCACCAAGCTTCAGTTTATACCTAAACCAGAAACATATAGACATATGCCCACACAGAGGTATTATCATCAACAACAATAATAAAAACAATATTATCTGAGACCTAAAAATTGTTGAAGGCAAAATAGCTCAAATGATTCTTAATGCCTTTCAGGCACATCTGAATCAAATAAGGTAATTATTCTTTAAAATGCTTACACAAAGTCTGATTTGCATGCTAGTAATTGCTATGCCTTGTGGCATCTAGCAATTGACACAGCAATGATTTTAATTATTGTAATTTCATCAGTATAAATACTTCAAAGTTATGCAAATAGTGCCTCATAATCCACATAGACAGTTCAGAGTATTTGATTTACTAGTCTTGTAAGGCTCTTTGTCTATGCAGTTTACTCTCAGATGTGACTGTGCATTGCAATTGAAGCCTTTCACTCACATCAAAGCTCTAAATCATAACAAGATGAGCTAATTTTACAAAGACTGACACTTCAAACATTAACTTGCAAATACAATTATAAGATGAAAAATATAAAGGACTTTACTAGGATATCATCTGGCATGGATACCTGCAGCTAATCACATCTAATGTTTTCTATGACAGTGGTAAGCAATGATATTTCAAGACCAAATGCCTTGGTGTGAACAATTACAGCTACTCTTGCTTCTGAACAGCTGTGTAAAAGTACTTTATCGTGTTCTACCATTTAAAAGTTGTGTATTCAAAGTATATTTTTTAAAAAACTCAGTTTTCAATAGTGTAGGGGAAACTGTTCATTCACAAAACTGTTTCTGATATGGAAAAACAAATGTATCACAGGTAGCATTTTCATGTCGATAATAATGCAAAATACATCAGAGTGAATGCATCTAAAATCAATATCTATGACAATTAAGGGAGGGGGGGAAAAAGGTTGTACTGTCATCAACTTGTCTTTTATTTACAGCAACCTTTCCAAACCCATGTTTCAGTCCAGATGTTTAGATTCAGTAAATCACAGTTTCCAATAAATCTTAGTTGTTTAAACACTGTTCTCTTCCTTTAGATACCAAGTTCTGCATCAAACTCACAAACAAAAAGTTGAATATCCATAACAGCAAATCTGAAAAACAATGTTGACCATCAATATTTACAAAGCTATCCCTAATGCTTGTTTTACAGAAGAGCTGAAGTACAGCACTAGCTATCCCCAGTACAGGATCCACATGTGCTGAAAGAAAAAAGAATCAGACCTGTTGCTCGCTCTTTCTTTCTTTCTTTCTTTCTTTCTTTCTTTCTTGATTACAACCTACCCTGAAGTGTGGAGGTAAACAAAATTGGAAGAAGATCACCTACAAAGAAAAAACTTCAGAGGTGCTCTGCATGCACGTGTATCTTGGAGGGACTTTGATGCCTGACCTGACAAGAGGTATATGTTGAGAGAATGTGATAATGGCACAGGTATTTCACTAAATAAAGATATAGTGAGTGGGCAGTTTAAGCTAGGAGTGACATTACAATCAAAAATAAATTTTCTGTAACAGAAAACTACAAAAGCATTTTTACAACTTCTTTATAAAAACTGCCATTAAATTCTTTTATTTCTTATTGATTGCATGATTTTTATCATTTAGTCTTGTAAATGAGAAAGTACAAATAGAAAAGAGGGAAAATAAGAACTCTCAAGATGAAGAAATAGCCTTTTTATAAGTAAACTTAATTTGGGAAAGCAGATCTGAGTCAAAATATGGGGAAAGCCTCTTTGGAGAAAGTATATAGGGAGCAATTAATTCTCACACTAAAAGAATGAGAAAACAGATTATGGAAAATAGGATCAAAGAGATTTAAAGCGAACAATTTTTTTAAAAAATAGTGTATCTTTAAAAGGCAGAAACCACTGCCTCAGAATTTTTAAAGAAAGATTTAATAAATGGGCTAAAAAATACTAATTTATATAAAAGGGGACTGTCCAAAAAATATAAATACTGACTAGGATTCAGAAGCTGACCCAGGAGGTCCCTAAGGGACTAAGCGCTGGAACTAGAAAAATACTGCCTCCATAATCACCATTTCTCTTTTACTTGTGAAGTATTTGCTACCGGCCACTGTCACCAATGGGAAATTGGCACAGAGCAACTGTTCTGAGAATTCAACAAAAGTCAGTGACTGTAATAGTTTGCAAAACGGGAAGCATATAAAATCACAAACTGTAAAAATTATCATGGAAACAGTGTATGGAATGAATATCTCAGAAGAATGTATGTCACAGTCTGTTTGTGGAATACGTATTTACCTGCTTACACATTCAAATGTAACTGTGGTTCCCGCTATTGCTCCAGCAGAAACAAGAGGAAGCTGACAAAGGAAAAAAGCAGGATGTCAACATCAAGCATTTCAGCCAAGCTGTAGCCTACAAAGGTAAAGAATGACTTGCAAATCCACCTCATGTAAGAAAAGGGAAGGAATCACTTGAAAGGAAACACAAAAAATAAGACAGCAGCATGAACAGCTAAATAAATTCCACACAACAAACAATGAAACACTGAATGATAACAATGTTGAATCACACTATATAAGAGCACTGTGATGGAAGTGACATACCAATGGAATCACATGTAAGAAACTGAAAACATCGCAAAACAGAATCAGTTTTACATTTGCTACTAGCCGCAATTATTTCAGATGTTAATCTTTTTTTTTTCTTTGATTCACTGACTCACACCTTCCCATTGTTTTTAGTAATTTTCCTCCAGTTAATGATGATATTAAATGGTTTAATAAAGTAAAAAATGTTTTAGTGGGAGGAAGTAACTTCCTATGTCTATTCCTGACTTTCATGTAGAAGCAAAATAATTAGTAATTATAAATATATAGCTGATTGTTCAATATATGTTTCAGTCCAAACTACAAATAAATACACAACATTAAATTAATCAGAAAGTATTTTGCACCTAAATTTCTACTTCCACATCAAACTGTGGTTTTTTTTTGGTTTTTTTTACAGACCCCACCTGCTTTCAGCACAAAAATCAATGGTGGCTGTAGTAGGCCATCATACAACCTGGATAAAATTATCTGTTCAAGATTTCTCAGTATTGTAAGCAATAAAATATTTTATATCTTCTAGAAATACGGAGAAGATATTAAAAAATTTGTGACATAGATGACCCAAACTATTTTTCATTCCAGCAAGCAGCCCTTCAACAACAAATGCAAAATAGAGTGAAAAAGTTATATGGGAAAAACTTACTGCCAGTCTCACTGCTGCAACATAGGGCAGAAGTCATTGAATTTCTATAACTCCTTCTCTGGTACTTTTCCAACCTTTTTAAGTTTTTGGAAAATAAACCAAAACACTATTACTGCTAGACTAGTACTAAGAAATCAACATACACAAAATAATACTTCCATGCAACTCAAAAGATGCAGTATACACACTTGGGGTGTGCTTTTCAGGAGGGGAAAGATGTATGACTTGCTAAAATGTATCAAAGAATCCACAAAACCTAATAGAATTCAAGTTTAATTTTAAACCTCTTGACTTTACTTTCTGTTAATTAACATTAGGATCCCATCCAAAAGTATTTGCACAACATTCATTTGCTAATAAATTAAATAATCTCAACTATTTCTGGGAACAAGACATTCTTATAATCTGAGAAATATGTGTTCCAGAAATACTTTTCTTGTAACCATTAAAAGTGACTTGGAGCATGATTAAAAACCATGTAACACTATATTCAAATTAAACACATTGGTAATTAGATTCACATGTGTTTAGAGCAACACAATAAACCAGTATGCACACAAATATTTATATGATGAAACCAAAGTAAACAAGCAACAGCGGAAAGAGAACAGGATGGAAATTGAAACATTACAGCCTTTATATTATACCACACAGTACATTGACACTCGCAAGAAGAAGTTGGTGTTCAGTATTGCAAAGTATGCTACATTAATTTATGAAGACTTAAAATCATCTGTTCTTGGAGCTGTGGTGAAAACCACAAGTTGAAGTATTAGTAACTGCAGCATCATCTAATGAAAAAAAAAACAGACGCAAAAACCCTGTTAAAAACTTCTTTTTTTTACTTGTTCACCCCTACGAATCCCAGTAAATGCTTCAGGTTTTGCTCCAAGTTACTTTGTCTTACATCAGGCTTGACTGTTTTAAGTTCTATGATTCACCTATTTAGTGAGAGGAAAAGCTGAGCCATTGACTGCACAGGCCAGGAGATCCATGTAAATCTGGTGATCAGTAATTTGCACTCCACAATTTCCCAGGAATGATCTAAGGAAATGTCAGAACAAAGGAAAAAAAAAAAAGATATTTTTTTTACTAAAAGCTTTCACTGTGAAAAAAACCCAAACAAAAACCAAACCAATCAACCAACCACAAAAAAAAACCCAAATAAACAAATGAAAAATACCTTTGGACAGATCACTCTCCATGAAAGAAAACTACCTAATATTTTAATTTAGAAGTCATAAAGTAGATCAAGCGCTCCATCAGGTAACTTTCTTTTTATTCCCACTACCACATAAACACTACAATGAAATACTTAATTGCTACCAAAAAAAATTTTGCTTTGTTCTTACCCATGGCCAAAAACCATAAGATGAAGGAAAATTCTAATCTGTATTACCTGCAGGAACTAGATGCCTAGGAATTCTGTACACATATGGACATGTCAGATCCATGAAAATAAAATTACAAAATGAATCCTGTTTGAGAGAAATGAGGAGCCTTTAAGTTTCAACTGAGTTCTTGTTTAGGTCTCCTCTTAGTGGTGTGAAGTTACCACCAGGGTGTTATTTGGTGGTTTGAGAAATATACAATGATATTGATCCAAGTTAGAATTATGAGCAAACCTCATTTTGTCCCTTTTTTACAGGTTCCCCAAATTCAAATGGACTTTTTAAGAGTTAATTACAGAGCCTTCAGAACAAACAGAATAATTTTAAGAGAGAGTAAAAGAAGCGACATTCTTCCCAGCTCCACATTTTGACTTCGTCGTGTAATGGTAAGAGATCGAAACTATAAAAAAATAGTTATAAAATGTATTTTTCAATGTACAGCATCTGTGGTCAGAAGAATTTCCTCACACAAACTCTCAGGCTGCTGTTTGCAGTGAAATAGGTACAGCAGAATTTGAAGAGCCTTGATTATATTGTACATGTATTTCATGTCATAAACATATGAAACATTTAAAATATGGTATTAAATATGTAGCAACATTTCCTGGCACAGAAAGAACAAAGGTGTGAGAGAGGACTTTTTTAAAAAGCTTTTAAATAATGCTGGTAAGAAATGTCCCAACATGATAAAAATCGTGTCTTAGAATAAGTTCCCCATCATAGTATTCTCTTTGTTGTAGATACAGGCTGTACCTGAAAAAAGGCCTACTGGTTGCTTTGAAAAAAGAGGTTTTAACTATTTAAGCTGCTACATAATTATTTTTAACCATTTGGCAGAAAAGGTGATTACAGCTTAAGTGTTAAACAGTTGTTGATGTTTATTAACAACATTTTTCAACAACTGTAATAGTGACAGATGTTTAGAATTTAAAAGAACTTTATATGTAATTTTTTTAAAAGTATTCACTTTAAAAAGTATTAACTCTTTCCTGCTGCTTCCCTTGGCTTTCCAATGACATTTCCTTGAGGAGGATAAACTACCTTTCTTGTCTTGGCTTTCTTGTTACAAAAGGGAAAAGGAAGAAAACAGAAAAAAAAAGAGAAGAGGACTAAAGTTTAGAGATCACTGAAAATAACCTCCTTATATAAAAGATTTGTTCTCACCATCAAGCACTCTTGTTTGGCCAGATGGAAATTTCTGTTTCCTACATCATTCTTTTAAGAGGACTAGTCTTCCTCATAACTAAAGACAGAGTAAAAAGTTAAAAAAAAAAGAGCAGAAAGCGGGTCATACTTGGATCTCTCAGCAGTCATTTGAAAACCTTATGGAATAACAAACTCAATACTCAGTTTTCACTTGAAGATGCAACCCAGAGAATCAATCAGAAATGAGATTCACCAACAAGTTTTGAAGCAGTCCCTAAATGCCTCACTGAAGAAATAACTGGCTCAGCTTCCAGCACCTTTCTCTTTGTATTTCCACACCACCTATTCCTTTAGATTCAGGGAGCACCATGCCAAAGACCTGCTCAATGTAATCCTAATAACAAGGGGGAAAGAGTGCATGCCTTACCATCCTCTCCCAGAAAATCTCTCCCTGTGTGGCTGGAAGCAGCCTCAAAGAGCCGAGCACATTGGTAAGTCTGACTAACATTTTGTCTGGTAAAGACAAAATACCAACAGCATGAGTTTCTGTTTGGCCTTAGAATTTAGGCACTGAGGGAAAAAAGGTATTTTTTCCTTGTCTGCCTTAAGAAGTAAATTCATTCAGGCTGCAGTGACTCCTGGGAGTTGTAGTATGTCTTTTTGCAGGCAGGCTCCTTCCCTCTGGGTCCACCTGGCAAGGATGCAGGTAAACAAGGTAGGGCACAAGGTTCACTGGTGGCACATCTCATCAGGATACTAAACCTCATAGGAAACACTTGCCTTTTTTTAATTTTCTGTGAGCTCAAGTGTAAGAGATCAGCTTTCCTAGGCTTGTAAGAAATTTTTCTGCCCGCACATTGAAACTACAGTATTGAAACAAATATACTACATATTGCTCTGGAACAAATACAGGAGTTTCAATTCTTTTTTTGGTCTATAACACTGACCCAAATTAGCCTTATTGCAGTTCTCTTTTTATCAGTGAAAAGTCTGATATTGCTGTTTTGCATCTTACATTGTACCACCCACTTCTCTAACCCTGCAGGCTGAATTCTCATTGGCATGGAAATTTGGCATCCTCTCTCCTGGAAGGGAACTAGTCTACTCAAAGTACTTTGTATACATGGGACAAATTTCAGAAAGGGAAAAGATAACTTAGAAAAGAGTTCTCTGTGGTACTGGGGAATAGAATAATGCTAGAAGGAATACTTTTATTGGCCATATTTAAACAAACAGGAATAAAACAATGTTAAGAACTCATCCAAAAAAAAACCAGTATGGCAAAATTTTTTTGATATTTTCTACACAAGCTTGAATGAGGAATCTTCTACACAAGCTTGAATGAGGAATCTTAATTAAATGGGGATTTCTATTGAAATAGAAATCCCCATTTCCCAGCACCTCCTGTGTGGAGCAAGCTGGATTAACAAGCAGTACTTCTGCATGGTAGGTAAGGAGAGGCTGGAAGAGGCTGCCTGTAGCCATTCTCTACCAAGAACCCCAGAGAATGCTGCAGAGGATCTGGTCTGCGATGCTGAATTACGCAGAAAGGCCCACGTGGCCTCTTTAGAGAGCTCTGCACAGCAGACATCTGCCTCCTCTGCTCTGAGCCCCGTGCCTGCTATGGTGGTGCATGCATTCGTTCCCACTGGTACTCTCTTTACCCTTCACTAAACATGCTTGCTTAATGCAGTCTTTCAGCTAGTGGAAAATAGGTCCCTTGAAGGCTGTCATTCCCTTTCGGTAACCCCCTGGAACAAAACAAAGAGGTGATCTGACTTTCTGCTCTCCAGAGTTCACTTGGGATCAATTCTAACAACTCTCATAATGTCGAGATTAGGCAGCTTTTCCTCCTCCTTGTTAACAAGGCAATGACAAAGAGAGAGAGAAGTCAATTTCCTTTTCAAATAAAACTAAGAAGCCACTCAGCAGTAAATACAAAAGTTACAAATAAATAAGTGAAGTTTCTGACTGGTGAAGCCCTGCAATACTTCTTACTGGAGGTACAGGCTTCCCGGCCACGAGGAATCATCTTTAGGAAGCTGAAATGTGGATTCCATAGGCTTTAAAGAGCAGATGCAAATCCCAAAAGGCTCCTTTTCAAGGTTAAACTGAAAGCTGCCCTTTTGAAACAGGCAGTTGCCAGCCTGACCACTGACCCTGCCATTTCTCTGGACAGGGACCTAAGCAACTGGGGAGCTGGCAGGTCATCTGCCCTTCCTCACAGTGGTAGCAGGCACGACCTGACACCTCCAGACCCAGACTGCTGAAATTTTTTCTGAGCTGACTGAAAAGAAAGCAGACCTCAGAAACCAGTCTGGGTCAAATTTGCTTTGAAGCAAAGCCCTTTAAGCCATGGGCTTTCAGGAAGGGATTTGGCCAAGTTGCATTGGACATTCCCACTAGCCATGTCACCTGCATTCAATGCCAGAGGAGCATCTGTCACCCTGTTCCCTTTGGTGTGAGCACCAATGGGTTTCCTCCCTGCCAGCCAATTTATGAAGTGGCTAATGTCTCTCCCGGAACAGGGCTGCAAACCCCTGCTGTCTGTTTATAGGAACTAGAAAACCATCAAAAGCCACACAGGTACAAAACCTAACTGTTCTTAATTACTGAAGTAATTACAGAAAAAAACACAAACAAAAACAGCATCAAAATGAAACTAAACAAAACAACTAAAAAAAAAAAAAAAACAAAAACAAAAAAAAAAACAAACAAAAAAACAAACAAAAAAAAAAAACAAAAACAAAAAAAAACATGGAGTATGGCTCCATTGCTTTGGTGGCTACTCTCATCTAATGTCTACATAACCTGCTCTGGATGAACCACGTCCATACTAAGCTGAACAGACAAAACATGAAAAAAATACCAAAGGACATGTTTCATGCACTTAGAAACTTACACCACTGCTGTTTACTCAATTGTTACTGACTCAACTGTTTACTCAACTGAAAGGTGGATAAAAGTACCCATCCCACTTAAAATCAGTTTACCTTCAAGCACTCCTGATCAGTTATCACTGTAGTCCTGCATAAAGGACAATTGCATTCAAAAATTTTGTGGAACATGAGACTAGATATTTTTGGAAAGGGATAGTAGTTAATGCAGGTTTTCATCTATTAGTACATCATTAAATTAGATCTGATTTCAAAGAGGTCCCATCTAAACAGTCATTGTCTGCTGTGAGATGAAAAGATGAAGGTACAGTTACCTGCAGGTTCAGCTGGAGATATGTCCTGCAGATGGCCCTAGAGATGCAGGAATGGGGAGGACACAGGCAGAACACAGAGTAAAAGTAGATGAGAAGCAACCAAGCAGCTGTAAGTGATTCCCAGACTGCAAAGAGACTGACATTTTAGATAAACACTTAAAATAAACAACTCTTTCAAAATTTTGTTAAAGGCAAGCCACTGAACCTAATGGCTCATCTAAAAAAAAAAAAAAAAAAAAAAAAAAAGCATCAATTCTGAGAATAAACAGTTTGATTTAAATTAAAGAGTAAGACATGGAGTCATTTTAGGTTAATATCACCAGAGTAGGAAAATAACTGGATTTTCTGAGTCAGAAAGTGGTCTTATAAGAATTTTGTCTTCGTGGTTATTACCAGTTCCCACTTCTTTGAGCAGATATTCAGGCAAGACCATAATATTTAAAAGGGCAAACATTGAATGCAAGGTAAGAGGTCAGTTTGGTATTCCTGTGAGAAGAGCCAATCACAGCAGCTGCCCATCAGCCAAACAGTTTAAACCCCAGCTGACAAGTTCTCTATATTTTCTACTGTCTCAGGGTTTGCAGGTTGTTCTGGGCAAAAGACCAGCGGGGTTTTTTTTACACTAAGCCGAAGCAGTATCAGCAATGTCATAGAGTGAATAATCAAGGAAAGGCCATTTGGCTCAGCCTTTTAAATAAGAGCCACCAAATGGCAACTTTGCTGTCCCAGGTAGGGCCCCACAGGTTTGTGGCAGGTACCAGGACCTTATGTGTAAATATAACAAACTCTAAAGCCCCAGTAGTTCTGAGTATTAGGAGTACAGTCAGTGCTACACACATCAGCTACGTACAGGTGCAGCTGGATGCCATTGACAGAATCAGATACACAATAGTGTACATAATTATCAGGGGAAATAATGCAGCCTGACTTTTTTTAGCCCATTTGTGCCTTCTTCTCCTCAGAATTATTACCCAAGCCTTCACACAGTCACAATCCCAGCTGTATTCCTTTTACCCCTAAGTCATGAGACAGCACTGTTGTGGTATGTGAAAAAATTGTGAGTATATTGCTTGAACAATTCCTGGAACTGCCACACAGGAGATAAAACCTGATGTTTCTTTGGCCTTCTCCTTCAAATGAAGCTCACAAGGGTTAATCCAGTACTGTGTGGATTTGGATCCATGGTAAGTAGGGAGCAATTGACTGAGAATCACTGTATAGACCTAATTTTTATAGGAATTCATGTTAGAAATAGATTGAAAGAGCATTAAAAATTGTCTTTTATCTTTTCTTAATTACAGTCCAAACACCTGATCACATTTACCAACGGTTTAGGAAAGAAAAATTGTCATATATTTCAAAGGAAAAAATCAAAACCAAGGAAATTGAAAAAAAACCCCAAAATACCCTACCAAAATGCCAAACACAAAATCTACCAAAAAAAACCCAGAAAAAAACAACAACAAAAAAAACCAAACCAACTAACCAACCAACAACAACAACACAAAAAAAACCACAAAGAAAGAGTAATCAGTTATACAAGATTTATTTCATTTAGCATAGAAATCATTTTATTCCTGTGATAGTTTCAGTTATATAGAGAATTAGCAGGAAGAGGTCAATTTCTCTCCCATTTGCAATAAGAATAAAAGGTATTCTCTAACTAACTGCTTAAAACACTGAATCAACTAACCTGACACAACCTTTAAATTTCCAGACCAAACTTTAACACTTTCTCAAGGACTAAAATTATTAGTATTAGTTATCAGACTAATTTATGGTACACACACTCACTCTGTTGGAAGATAAATGGTCCATCCTTTCTTATATTTCACAGTGACCACCTTCCAGAAAGAGATATTTTCAAAACACTCTGCTTAAATTATTTTTTTTATAAATTGCATGCACATCTAGAAGTTTGCACTGTGTATGAATTGCATTTTCCTATATGTTAAACACCAGTAAAATTGACAGATTTTTTTATTTCTCAAAAAATTTAAAAGGGCTGGTTTAATTCAGTCTCTTTTTCCTTTTCATACATACCATATCCCATTAAAATACGATTTATTATTAATCATATCAATGTTACAAAAAAAGTATACTGATTGATATGTGTGTTTATAAATGTTTGCTCAAGAACATTTTTGTAATATCCAGCATTTTGCCTTTTTCTGTTGCTTCTAAAAAGCTTTTTCTACAATGTTCTAACCATGAAGCTTTGGGATTAAAAAAAATTACTAATATATAAATTCATTTTTGATTTCCAACAGCATTCTTTATAACATTGATTATGCTATAAATGTAACTGTGTGTTGGAAAACATATAAGAATGAAAAAAATCACAATTAAATGAATAGAACTAAAATTTATAATGAATTTGGAATATTGAAACATCATTACTACAGCTTTCAGCGTTTCTAAGTAAAATTTTTATTTAAAAGTTCCATCTTTACAACATTTTATCTACCATTCAGAAAGCAAATCAAATGCCAATCATACTTACCAGCCAACATAATTTTCAGAAGCTAGAGGTCTGATTTTTAACCAAATTTGTCATTATTCAGCCTACAGATTCTGACCTTGACTAATATATTTACTTCCCCATCCTTAGGGAATTTTTTAAGTTATTGGAAGTTTAGGCCATTTGAATATGTACTCTTTCTAAAATTCACAGTATTAAAATGTTATGGTTATTTATTCAAGATCAAGATTTCAAGAATTTTTGTTGAGTTTTTGCCTATGATGAGGAATTTGGAATGGCTGCTTTTGATAAATCACAACTCATGAGTATTCAGGCTTTGGGAAGATGCATAAAGGAACTTATTTTGGGAAACGTATTCATATATTATGCTCAGAAGTATATAAACCCATTAATTTGTGGGGAAATAAAAAGCATTCAGGTCTAACTTCAGTATCCAAATATGAAACACAATAGGAAGTAAATAGTAAAAACATTCTGGATTTTTAGTTGCTTGTTTTGGTTTGTTTTTTTTTTTTTTTTTACAATTTCACAGGTGTTATTTCAAAAAAGTGCTGCCCAGCAAGATAAGGAGGGCTGCAGAAGACATCTGTGATAAACCATGAAATAAATGCTTCAGGAATCCAGTAGGCTATGGGAGAACCATCAACATTTCTGAATCCTGTAATTTTATCATAAGCTCCTCTTTTAACAGACACTTCTATTTCTCACTCCTTGTTTTTTCACGGTAGTTCTCAGTTGGTAAATTAATTGAATTTGCAACAGAAGGTAAAGGAAACAATATTTTTATTGTGGTAAGATGTCTCTTTATTCCCTTTCTCTAGGAGGATCTCTATACATAATTAACTGTTCATCACCCTCTAGTTGAAGTGCTGAAATAGTTGAATCCCCTTGTTCAAAGTTCCTCAGTTAAAATATGGAGGAATAACCATTACAAAAGTGTATGAAGGAAAAAAAAAAAAAAAAAAAAAAAACAGACCTGTGACCAATTTTTGGTTGGAAATAAGAAAGAAATAAAATCCAAATCATTCCACAAATGGAAAATCTCAACATACATATGGTTCCCCTACCAGAAGAGTTTATGAGTATTTGTACACAAACTTCTTATAAACCAATTTACATATCATCCATGGTAAGGATATATGCCTGTTAGGTGAAAAACTGTATATCCCCCTTTCTAAAAGGCAGGTCATGTGGGCTGTGTTTATTAAATAATTTCCTTTTTTTTTTTCCCCTCTTGAAATATTGTTTTAGACCCTCCATGAAGTCCTAAAATTACCAACATAAGAGAAGGACGGCAATAGTGCAAGAAATAATTAGGTTACACTATCTAAACACTTTGGTATGTATATGAAAATTAGAGAAATAGATGCCTACATAAGTGAAATCAAGATTGTTCTCAGCAGCAAATTTATGAGATGTCTAAACTTATTAATAAGTTCTAGGGAAAAGCCTTAGGCACTGATTATGCACTATTCATTTTGCTGCTTAATACTGCTTGAAGATGGTCATCCTCACCAAGATCAAAAGTCTACATTGAGAAGTATCTTTTCTTTAATGGTAGGTAGCAGTAAATCCTTACTTAGACTTTTTTTTTGGTTTTTGGGTTTTTTTTGTTTGTATTTTAAGAGGGAGAGGACACAAAACTGTCTTCCATCTTCTGCAATGGGAATTCAGCCAGTCCCAACTCATGTTACTTTGGTGGCCATTTTGGACTCCTTTGGTAGATGCTCACTCTTCAGACCTTGTTGCCCATGGACAGTATTACCACTGCACTCATGCAGCACACACTCATCCAAGGAAACCCAAGTGTTTGTTGCCTTCATATAGCAGTTTCTAGTGTCAGTATGTATCTCCTATGAGGAGACAACAGTAGTATGGTAGAAAGGTATATCATCATCATTTTCTAGGCAATTTTTTCAAAGTTACCACAAAAAAATCTCTCCCAAAACTTGGATACCTACTATCACCAAAAACTGTGAGACAAATGTCAGGGAAGAGATTTTTGTGCCAATGAAGGCTTCACTTCTTACTTTTCTAAAATCAGTTTGATTAAAATGAACTACAGGTACAAACATCTTTTTCCTTGTGATCACACTGAATACTTGAAAATACTGCCTTGAAAAATAGAGGATAGGCCCTCACCCAATAAGACATGATTTATTGTAACACAGAAATGTCAGTCTGTGGTGAATGTTAACACTGCAAACAATTTCTAGACTAATGTTTACAGATTTCAGACTTTTAAATTCCTGAGTATATCTATCTTTTTTATTCCAATAATTGTAATTGCAATTGCCATTTATTTTTCAAAAACTGCAAAACCATTGTTTTAAAAGAGGCTATTGATAGGGATATATCTGTAGCCAATATAAATGTGATTTTCTAAGATAAAAATAATTTATTATAATTTTCTATAGGTCTATAGCTTATTATTCTATATTTCTATTACTATTATTCTTATATATTATACTATTATCTATTAGATTACTATACTATTATTTCTATAATTTTCTAATGGCTGCAGGACTCTATTCATGGCAGCAAGCATAAAACATATACAAGATGATAATTTTTTAATTCCAAGTTTTTCTTACCTTGTAAGCACTTTTTGGCAGCTCACAAATTGAAATTCTCATAAAGGAATGATAAAAAGCATAATAAATAAAGTTTACAAACAGTCCATTCAAATTCAGTTCCTAGGAATCATGCCTGCTCTAGGTATCTTAAAAGTGAAAACAGTAACATGAAAATGAATGTAATATTATGTAGTATTTCCAATTTGATCATCAAAAAACCTGATCTATTTATTGCAATTATTTTCTGGTTGCTTTGTCTTAAGTCTGTAATTACACTCTTTTAGTTAAAGAAAATTTCATCCTATTGCACAAACATTTTTAAATCCTTTCTGAAGAAAGTATTTAATTGTTTAGAAGACTACCTATTACTAATATAGTTCATAAATACAACATGAAGATAAAAATTAATACATCCTTTTTATTACTAACCTTAGACCTAAAAAAAAAAAAAAGAGAAAAAAAAAAGCAAGGTGCTTACATTATTTCTTTACGCTTTTGAAGAGAAAAATGGGTGAAGCAAACAGTTCATAATAGAGATAAGGTAAGGAAATATAGACCTGAAATAAGCAAAGTTCATGAAAACAGTTAAGTAAAACGAATAGCACGGTAGGGACGGAATTAAATTTTTAAACGCACACAATAGAATACCTGTATAACACAAGTGATTTCCTTCTTACAGTCATAAATTCAATGTACAGAAACAATGCATTGCAGAATGATGCACTTTATAGGGCTTTTTTCTTCCCTTCTTAAAATATAGAACTATTATGATTCTCTTGTGTGGATGATAAATCCAGCTCAAAATTCTACCCACTGTGAGTTCTACCAAAACATAGTACTGAGAATGAGCTGTGAGAGAATGAATTATGATATACCAGTGGTTTGTGCAGTGTGTGTATTGAAGACAGAAAGAAGAGGAGGAGAAAGAAGGGCACACAAAGACAAAAAAATTGTTTTAAAGGTAATTTTTAAAAAACATGGTCATATCAGAAGCAATATTAAATAATTTTTAATTAATTAAAATCTGAACCTTATAAAATTTTAAATTAAATAAGCTACATGTGGAAAGTACTCTATAAATAATAAAAGATACAGGCACAACCTCAGGTTTTGGCTTTGGATACCGACATTAATAAAAATTATTCCTTAAATTGTTTTCTCTAAAAGCAACAGCACAGTTAAGATCATCAAAGCTCCTGTCTGTTGGAAACTAAAGGATTTCAAGACTTAGTTAACTCTGAGACCTCTGAAAGAAAAATATTTGGACCTAAAAAAAACGACAAAGGAAAAACCCAAAATAAGGAAAAGTAGGATAACGGGTGAATACTCAGTAATTGAAAATATTGGAAACATTAACAATTTTAAAGAGTATTTGAGCAGGAGGGACTTAAAATCCTAAAAACATGAACCACTTGAAGCACTCCAGTAATTTTCAAGTGCTTTGCAATGTGCAAGCAAGGAACCTTGATCACTTTCACAATGAAACACTTAGGCTCTCTGATAATTTTATACCCTTATAGGCCACATATTTCTGGAACCCCATCATTTCCTAGCTGAAGTGGTTTTAAAAATATGTGAAGTGCTCCAATAATTTTAAATTATTCTGTGCAATGCAAGCTCAGAACCCTGATCACCTCAAAATTTAAGAGCTTATAAAAATTTGAAGTAGTCCAATATTTCTGAATGATTGGGTATTGTGATTTCACTTGTTTTATAAAGTGCTTCCATTTGCAAGGCAGTCTGGTGATAAACTGAAATATAGCTGTTGGCTAGCAAATATAGCCATGTAAAAATGTAATATTAAAAAAAAAAATAATCATAGAGTATGCTCCTGCCCCTCACAAAAATCAGAACTCAGGCAATACAAAGAAAAGGAAAATGTATCCTGAAAACCCACCTGCAAGCAAAGGAGAAAAATCTGCCCCAAAATTTCAGTCACAAATTACATGTACAGAAACAGCTAACATATGAAAATTTACAGAGGATACAATACATCAAACACTGCAGTGTTTCCAGGAGAGTTATAATTATTCATATGTCTAATAGTCTTTCCAGATCTATTTTGTGAATATCTGTAATGAATATTATTTGATCATCTTGTCAAAGTGTAAGGTACTTCCACACATCTCACTTTAATAGATGCTGTCTGGATTTTTTTCTGGGTTATTTTTTCATTTAATAAAACCAGACAGGAATATTGTCACTTATCAACAGGGTAATAATGAAAAATATGTTTTATTTCTGCCAGCAGTTCTACTCAAAAATACACTGGTTTACTGAAGCAAAAAAACAGTATTCTTATCGATTGAAGTTTTTTAGATGGTTTACTATTCTGAAAGGGCTTGGATTTTAACTAATAATGCATGTGGTTTTGGGGTGCTATCTACCAGGTTTATCCCCTTATGGAAGGGAAAGTGAGGCTTCTGTACATCATTTAAATTCATAATCTATACAAAAAAACGAACCCCTATAGTAGGAATTTCAGCAGTGTTTGTCAGCTTGCATTTCAGTGGGTTCCCATGCACACTCAGAAATGCATTTTGCAAAAAAATAATCTCACATTCAACATTCACTGTTCTCCTTTATATTTGCTTTTCCCTCCCATCTTCTGCACATATACAGCAGGATTTTAAACTGAGGGTTCACAGACTCAGTGTTGTATTTTTCATTAAGTTCCAAATTAATATTTAGTTAAAGTCTGGCAGTGGACAGGAGGTTCCTCTCCTCCACAGTAGAGCAGTCTCTTTGGAAAAGACAGACTACCTGCTGAAGAGGCAGAGAAAACAGAGAAGTTGCCAGGATTCCTGCCCTTTCCACCCAATGCCAGGACTTATTATGATCACTGGCAGTTATTTTGGTTAATGCAATGGTTTTGCTGTTGTATCACTTTCTGAGGAGCCTGAAATCCACTCAGCAGGGTGACCCACTTGTCTGCTAAGGTGTGTGTATATAACTTCGATTAGGATTAAGGGTAGTAATGTTCAGCAGTGGAAAAGCAGCTAATAAGGTATGTAACACTTGAAGCAACTTTTTTCTAAACATTTCCACAACTAGGTCATGAATTCCTTCTCAAAGAAGCAAGGGAAGACAGTGACATCAAACAGAGGCCCTCCTAAGCTACTTCAGCAAAAAAACCTAATCATCAAATTGAATGAACCACCCAGACTTCAACAGAACTCTTGTATCTGAGGAAATTTATCATCTCCCATAAATAGCATGCCTCCTGTATTTTTTTAGCAATAGTGGCAAATAAAGGAGGAAGAAAACAATCCATACGCCCCCTCATATGAACAAGCAGAAAATTATATCAAGTAATTCTTCTACTAAATTGATATCCAAATATTCTATCATGGCAAAAAAAAAAAAAATCATTAAAAACTCAGGAATTTTTCTTCAGGTAACAAAACTGGAAAGAGAATACATCTCTTTTAAAAAAAAAATAATTTATTACTTTTTATTACTATGCAGCAATAAAAGTATATGTTTTGTCTTTAGCTTTGCCTTCTTGGAGTAAGAGAAAATGAAACTTTATTTAAGGAATTCTTGACATGACTCAGTAATGAGATTTTTTGCCCAAAGTTTGCAATAGAATATTTACTCATTAAATGTCCCCAAATTCTTTTGCTTGGCCCCAGCTTTTAAAGGCAGAATATCTTGATTATTTAGAGAGGTGTAGGAACTCAATTACTATTGGAATAAAATTTACTTTAAGCCTCTAGATGTGTATTTTCAAACCTGGCCAAAGTACAAGAAAAGAAAGGTTGTTTTGTTCTCCATTTTACCCCCAAAGTTTTGCACATCTCTGTTTTCTCCTATGTGTTGACTTATAGTGAAAGATAACTCAGTCAAGAGAGGCAGGCTGTAAAAGACCCAGCTTAACCTAACAGAAGCAATAGGAAATACAAATAATCTGAGCAGGGAAAGCTCTTTTAAATAGAGATTTCAATCATCATGATTTAAGGAACTTTGATTTGGAATATGTTGGATCTGACATGCCATCAGGATGACTCATTGTGCTGAAATACATCATGTTTCACTATTATTGCATAATGTGACATATTGATATAATCAGATGAATTGTCAAAACAAGATGTCAAGTATGTGAAATTCAAATTAAGCAAAGTTTGGAAAAAGTCCTCAAATGGGACTACATGTTATTACTTTAATTACATATTTTACTCCATCTTGAAAAGCAGGTCTTTCTGTATTAGTAGCTCTTTGGACTTGTGTTTAGAATGTCTTCCCTTAATTTAGTCACACATTTTTGCTTTGTAGTTTACATTTGCATGGCCACCTGACCAGAGAACACTCTCTCAGAGTAAACATATTTCCCAACATAAACAGGAGTATGGGAAAGACCTTTACCTTCCTCAATTTCTCATCCTTTTTGTTGTCTGGAAAGCAATTTTTTAAATTTGTTTGTTTGAGTTTTTAGGAGTGTCTCAAAAATGTACAAATGACTATCACTTCTAGAAGAGTGCTGTAAGTGACCCTGCTTGAACAGGGCATTGGAAAAGATGGCGGCCAGAGGTCACTCCAACCTCAACCATTCCATAAATCTGTGAAAAGTTTTTGCTTTAGCTTTGAGTCTCCATCTGTTTCTAAAATCTTTATAAACATTTGAAAGAGCTGAGTCTAATCTGAACCCCATTGCAAAACCAGATGTAGCTGTTACACCACTTCCATACTCACAATACTTCATTAGTCATAAGAATAGTCAAGACTGATATGGAACAGACCCCTGTTCAGATCTCAGTATCTGTGGCCTTTAAGTTTGCCTAGTAGTTATAAAGTTTAAGGCTGCAGTACTCCTTAAAAAACTTCCTACATTCATAAGAAGTGCTAGTTTCAAAAGAAACAAATACATTTTTTGGGATAGAAAACAGAGAGAAGTCTACACTATTCTCAAATTCTGTTACTCCTGCAAGGAAAGACTCTTTCCCAAGGAAATTGTGGGTATGTAAGATGTAATACAAGATGTCCAATTTCTTGGAGCTGTAGAGGTTTTAAACACACTTAAGGATTCCTCCATTGTAAGTCTTGTCCATGCCAAGACTGGTTTCCTTGCAGAGGAGTTCCCATGGCTCACTGAGGCAGGATGCCTTCCTTTAACTGACTTAACAGTGAATAGTGTGTGCAGCTTTTACTGTAGAGAAAATAAAGGTTAATCCACAGAACACCTGTCTCACCTCAGCCCTCCTGTTAAAATGCTAGGTAACATCACACTATTTTATTATTATTATTATTATTATTATTATTATTACTACTATTACTATCTTCTGAAGAAAATGTGGCAGAGCCTTAACAAAAACAACAAAACCAAAAACTTTCTTGTGTATAAATAAGCTAAAACATTTGAAGGATTTGGTTTTGAATGTTTCAGTTCATATGTTTGTTTTTGTTTTTTTTTAACAGCAACAAATACCCCAAAAGCATATTGAAAATAGTTTATTGTAGTTTATTGCTGAACTATAGTAGCTGAAAGAAAAAGCTCCCTATACTGAAATACTACTGGTTAATTCAAATCCTGCCTGAAGCATGGCACACAGTAATAATGATGACAACATCTAGTCCAATAATACCAAAATCAATAGAATGCATTGAACTGCTATCCAAAGCAAATCTAGAATGTCATTTGGTTGATTATTAATTAAATTGGCACCTGCTAAACTAAATACAAATTAACTAAATATCAACAAACTTTATTTTACATGGAAAATTAAAAGGTTAGGTAACTATTATATGGAACAAGAAAAGAAGTAGAGTTTTTGATGTTACTAGCATAGAATCCTGACAATTTTTATGCCTTAGGCTCTGAGATATTTAAAGGAAAGGAAAAGTGATTGTATAAATTGTATAAATATAGCTTTTGAAAATGGTCTTTTAATTCGTATTGATCACAACCTTGGCATTCAAAGTCTAATTATACTAAAAAACTCTGCTATATACCCAGTGTACTCAGAAATCATTGCCTGAAATTAAGCAACACTACAATCACACCACTCCTAATTACAAAATAATCTTTGTAGTGCTTCTTACACCATTTGTTCATGCTCTTAAAAAGGACCTGACAAGCATCAAACCAAATCATAATTTCCAGGTGACATTTTTATTGTATCATTTATGATACATAGTGAAAGTGTTCCACAAAGCATTCAGGCAAATAATCAGAATATAAGAATTCCCCTGGCAAGATATGTTTTGCTTCATGTTTCTTAAAATTTCAAAAAACAATCTAGAAATGTTCCTTTCTAATCCCAGATTACTTACTTCTGGAAGACTCTTTTCTGTAAAGTGTTTTTGAGGTCTCTTTGCAAGTCCAGGTTTTGAAGTCCATTTCTCCCACTCGCTAATAATACCACAGATTGTGGTTTTCTAAATACTTATCTTAAAATGGTGCTTTTTATGACAAACTATGAAAGCTAGGAGCTTTCTACAATTTAGGCAAATTTCCTTTCAGATGAGACGTTTAAATCTGGTTTAATATAGAGATATTCCTGCTTACCTCAGTGATGAATAGGTGGAGTTGTTGTCTACATCAAATTATGTGTTTTATTTACTGATATAAATATCATATACTTACATAAATTATATAATCATTAATATAAATAAATAACCTGGCACTGAATGTTTAAAGCCTTATGAGTAAAGCTAATTTCACAGAGTGCTGTTCAAATAGGACAATGAGTTCCATGTGGCCTATATAAAATAACTGAATTAAATCACACTTATCACCACAGTGTATTCACATACATGCAGCAGCACCACTGGGTTTTTTTGATGTTTCACTTTAGTTCAGGCACCAAAAGCTTTGCTAGCTTTCATCAGTATGTGAGAAAAAGGAAAGTAAGTGAGCATGAAAATCTAGTTAAAAGAGAAATTAAATCATAATACACCAGATATGGAAAAATATTTTTATGAGCTATTTCAGAATTTCTGTCAGTAAGAATTGATATTATTTTCCAATAATTTTGACACCTTTTCTGGAAACATAAAATAATGTGGCCCTTAAGGGCCAAGGACCTAAGGAGAAACAGTGAAATGGTGGAAACAGATGACTGCAAATTTTTTTAAATTATATCTGGCAGAACCCAAATCACAGTTTAAAAAAACAATTTGTTCTTGAGGTTGCAGTTGCTTGACTGAGACAGTAAATCAGTTACCCCAGCTGTTTCCCCATCTAAAGATTTGCCCTTCGATTATACTTAAGAGATAGATAAAAATGGGGTAACGAACATTTAGTTACATTCACAACTACTTTTTCTCCATTGAACATTGAAGTACATTGACGTAATCTCATTGCTCGTGCTCTGGACTCCCTGTCCACTCTACTCCAGCTGCTGTTACACCATAAACTTGAACAATTCCAGTGCAAGGTCTAACATCATAGCTACACATTTTCATTTAAAAAAAAAACAAAAAGACAAGAAAAACAACAACAACAAAAAAAAACCACAAAAAACAAAGCCAAGAAACCCCACAAAACAAAACAAACAAACCAAAACCAACCAAAAACTGTACATTCAGGTCCCAGAGTCATTCAAGCCTAGGACGTTCAGTTTAATCTTCTGTACAGGTGTTTCATATTTCTTATACACCCCTTTAAAATATTCAATGAAGTAAGTAATGTTTCCCTCAATAGAAGATTATTTAGAAAAAGCAGCACATTGTAAATTCTCTTCCTAGTAGTCCAAGAAAAAGTTGATGCAGTAAACTTATAGTTCTAAATTATTCATATCCTATGATAGGTGTGCTTTTAATTGCTGAATACAAAAACTAGGCCATTTTAATTAACAACAATTGAGCCACAATTTTGCAAACATATTAACTATCCCAAATCCCTGGCTACTCAAAGTACTGTTTGCTGTGTCTTTGGATGATTATTTGTAGAAAAGGCAAATTCAAGTATAGTCTTCTCTTCAGATTTGGCAAAAAAATTGTCAGTCTAGTAAGAGACCAACAAGATCCTTCACCTTTTCTGTTTTTTTCAGGTGTTTATCCCAGAAACCTTGGAAAAGGCATTTCATAATCTCTAACACACTTCATCAAAACCATACCTTTTCTCTGGCTATTGTTCTAAAAAGCAATAACGAAACCTTTCTGCCTTCACAAAGATTTCTCAGTCTTTAAGCAATAATTTCACAGAATGGATGATTGGTTAGTTAGAGAATGGTGTCAACAAAATCAAGGTTGTGGCTTAATCCCGGCACAGGCCATTCACTCAAGAGCTGGAGTTGATGATCCTTGTGGACTCCTTCCAGCCCAGAATATTCTGTGAATCTGGTCCAACCTCTCTCCTTAAGCAGGATCATCCTAGAGCACATGGCGCAGAGTTCTGTTGAGAGGGTTCTTGAATATCTCCAGTGAGGGAGACTCCACAACCACTCTGGGCAAGGTTCCAGTGTACCATCATCCATACAGTAAAGAAGTTCTTTCTCATATTCAGATATGCATTAGTTTCTGCTTGTTGTCTCTTTTTGTTCTGCTTGTTGTCCTATCGCTTGGAAGCACCAAGAAGAGCCTGGCTCCGTCTTCTTGACACCTCCTTTTGGATACTTACAGACATTGATGACGTCCTATCATCTTTGTTGCCTTTTGCTGGTCCTGCTCCAAAAGCCCCATGGCTCTCTTGTCCTGAGGAGCCCAGAACTGGACACAGCACTCCAGATGCAGCCTCACTAAGGGTGAGGGAGGGGAAGGATCACTTCCCTCGATCTCCTCTCTGTGCTCTTCCTGATGTACCCAAGGGTACCATTTGCCTTCTTAGTGGCAAAGGTGCTGCTGTCTCATGGACAAAGGCGCTGCTGTCTAACAACAGCTTGTTGTGCACCAGGACCCCCAGGTCCTTCTCCACAGAGCTTCTTTCTAGCAAGCCAGCTCCCAGCTTGTACTGGTGCAGGGGGTTATTATCCCCCAGGTGCAGGACCCTACATTTGCCTTTGTTGAGTTTCAGAATGCTCTTCTCTGCCCATCTGTCTAACCTGTCCAGGTCCTTCTGAAGGCCTGCACAGCTCTTTGGGGTATCCCACTGCTTCCAGCTTTGTCAACAATGAAACTCCTGAGGAGACATCTGCCCCTTCATCCAAGTCACTGATGAATAAGTTAAACAATACTGGCCCAACATTGAGCCCTCGGGGACACTACTTGTGTGACAGGCCTCCAACTTGACCCTGTGCACTGATTACAGCCCCCTGAGATCTGCTGTTCAACCAGGTCTCAACCCACCTCACTGTTCACCTCCCTTTCTTCTTCTTCTAACTGTCTTCTCATGGAACATAACATCAAATGGGTTTAAAGGCTTTCTATGTTCAGTGGACTAAGTCTATCTGTGATAAGTGACATTATTTTGTATTTACTCTTTTGCCATTGTTTCTTAATTTTCTTAAGTTTGCCAGTAAATGTCTATGTATTTTTACCTCTTGAGAATATTTGGTTGGAATTTGCTCCACTGTGTCTACCCAGAACAAAAGAACATTGGTCTAGGCCTAGGTTTGAGTGACTGAGGTGTAACAAGTGTTGCTGACATACGACCAAAAATGCTATTCTAAGTGGTTTCTAAACACATGCTGAGTTCTTGACCATAGAATAATTTAAAATTACTTGCATATCATTCTGATAGTCTTGTATCACCACAAGTATTTTGTTGAATTTCTCCATGTTATTTACTCAAAGAAGAATGCCTCTGAAGCATACTCAGAAAAGTTTTCTTAAATCTTGTGTCAGTGATAACTTGAAAAATTCTTTCTGACACCTGTTTTAGTGGTTTTAGCTGCACAGAAGAGATGGCAACAGCCTTTCTATCACATATATAGATTATGATAACAAACAAAAGGCAAATAATTTTAACAGAAAATATGGATCGACAAAGAAAGGAAAGGCTGCAATCTGGAAAGACTGTTAGATCTTTGAAGCCTAAATCCTTTTAAATTTCATTATAAATATGACTCCTGTTTTTGGGGGGATAAACTCATGTGAGATTTGGCCAAAACTACTGTTATCTGAAGGCACTTGGCTGTCTAGAGTTGCTTGATCATTCTGACATGCTTAATTCTAGTGTGCTTCAACTTTCTCATTTAAATATCTCTTCCCATCAATCATTAGTGCTTTCCTTCCTGGGTCATTGAGAGCATAATACTTCATTGTGTCAGCTGAAGGTGTGCTGACCTACTTTTCCTGGTTAATTTCAAGGGTAGGATCAGATGTTCCATTGCTCTAGTAATTGATCTAGCGATAGATCTTTACTAGAGCACCCATGACATGGTCTGAGGGGCATTCCAGGCATCACTGACTTCAAGGTCATAACTGAAATGAAAAATTCTCCAATCAATTAGGTAAGTTGGCTCCACAGTTTGTTCCTGGAAATAATTCTCCTATAAACATATTGCTTTTCTTTGATATAAATGGGGTTTAATGCAGAGGATCATGTGAAAATTGATCCTACCTTTTGGTGTGTAGTACTGTATTAATGTTAGTGACCCCCTAGCCATTTTAATTTTACATACTTGTGATAACTAACTTGTGCAAGTGGAAAGACATAGTGATAAATGACTAAGTATAAAGCCAAAAAGATATAAAGGTGCTAAAACAAAAGAGTTATCAATGACAGCAAAACCAATAGTTCACTGTAGAAGGTGTGAAGAAACAATTCCAAATAAAATAATCTCTCAGGAGCAGACTTCTAAATTTCTAAGGAGGAGATACACTATTCAGTTCATTCACACTTCCTTCCTCTGGCAAACCAGAAAATTTGATTTTTCAGGTTGGACTCTGCAGTGTGGTTTCATAAAGTGTTACTTCAATGTGCATGCTCCCACAGGTAGAGGATATACACATCTGCCAGACAACCTCCAGATCTGCCTGGATTTTGACAATGGTCTCATATTATTACCAGAAGGGGGAAATATCTCTCCTGTACATGACTATAACCTTCACAATATGATTCTCATAAATACTAGATAATGTACAAGTAAAATGCAAAGTGAGATGTATTTTATATAGCTTCTGAAATGTATAGATATTTAACTGTTGATTTTCACGTATTTTCTATTATTCCAGATAATGCACATAATACAGTCATGAAAAAGACTGAATTCATGCAGTGTCTAAATTAAAAATAAATAGCATACTTTCACAGATAAGTACTTCTAGCAGTTCTTTTCCTATATTAGTTGGCGTGTTTTAGAAAAATTATCAGCTTTTAAACTACTAAAATTTGCCGTTTAGAATTAATGTCCGTATAAACTGGTGGCATGTTTCAGCTTTGAAAATCCTATTGGTTGAACAATAATAATAATTAAATTTAGTAATAATTACTTTATTTAAATCCTTATATAGAATATAAATACATATTTGTGTCTGTAGAAAAGAAATCCACTATATATATTCACCAAAAATGTTACAGTTTACTTAATGAACAATTTCTATTAAAATCTATCATGAAAATTCTTTTTAGAAGTCTCCTGTAAAAATTAAAAAAAAAAAAAGTTAATATTTTCAGAAGTTTATTCAGGTTGTTTGCCATTGAATATAGTAGTTAAAATTATTATGAAGTGTATTCGGAACCAAAATAATTTCAGGTTTCTACAACTTTTGTTCATGCAGTCTGTTAATGGAAACAAAAGCTATGTCATATGCAACCAATCAAAATAACTCAAGTTTCTTATACTTACAATATGATAATCCCCACAATCAGTTCACAGATAATCCTGTGGCTGAAATATAGTCACATAAAACTTGGTTGAATAAAACAAACATGACATAACAAAAGAAAGCTAAATTTAGTATGGAGTGCTTAATCTAGTGCATTTGAAATAGATTGTATTATAAACATATGATTATGAATAAGAAATATTTCTGGTTTATATACATTCATATTTTGTGATGTCATTACAGGGTACTCCGAGGTTTCTTATGGTAGACACTAATGAACAGCTTTAATGAGACAATTACCTTCCACTTTATTGAGAATTGAAAAAACAGTATCAACTGCCATGCAGAAGACAGACACCTGTCAGTAGTCTCAGAGCATTCGCAAAGATTTTCTGGGGACTGACAAAAAGGACATGAATTTCTGCAACATTTTGCTTTGCACAACTGTCTGAGAGAAACAGAGAAAATGAAACAGGGGGATTGCCAGGGACAGGAAAAGCTCTGGAAATGATAGCCCTGAGAAAGAATAATGGAGAATGATTGACGGCAGTGAAAATAGAAAAAAAAACCAGTAATGGTTTTTAAAGAGATCATTTCTATTTTTGTGATTCCTACAGCATCTAAAGAAACAGTTTTTATATCTAAGGACCCAGATTCACAAAAATTGACTGAGTTCTCCAAAGAAAGATCAGTCTTCACTGTATTATCCCCATTGGAATAACAACTAATACTGATAATTTTGCTAGTTGCTCAGGTTAAGTCATGTAATTTTGTAGATGAAAACTTTCCCTGCAAAATTATTCATGTGCATAGAATTAACTAATTTTATACTTTTTCAGAAATTGCAGATGATGGGCACCCAGACTTTAAAAAAAAAATCTCATAAAAAGAGCAAACTGTCTCTCTTCATTAGCTGCAGGTGAAGCAATCATAGTTCATTTTGTGTAAACATAAAATAATTCCTATTTAGCTTACTTCCAAAAAGCATAGAGCAGATGATATGAGATCAACTTGCACTTTCTACAAATCAAAGTTACTAAATATCTAATAAAATTTAGCATGAATTATGTTTGGACCTCTGTAGCAACTGAGTAGAAAAATCAAGGAATCAAGAAATGGTTGAGGTTGGAAGAGACCCCTAGATCAATCCCCCTCCTCACACAGTCTCAGCTACAGCAGACTGCCCAGGACCCTCTTCAGTCAGGAGGAGACTCAACATCTCTGAGCAGCCTGTTTTTCTGTTTCACCACCCTGATGGTGACCATCCAACCAGACTTTGCCTTTGCACTAGTGATCAAGTATGTCAACAGAACAAAAGGAAAAAATAGCCCATGGAGACATAAAAGTAATACACACACACAACCCACCTGTATACAATGTATATGTATGCATTTTTTCAAATTCCTTAAATATGTTGAACAACATAACCAAACATAAAGCATTTTTCCTTCACTAATGAATGTCTAAATGTTTTCTTAGCAGTTAGCAAGGGAACCTTACTAGCAAAAAACATTTACATTTTATGATTTTTTTTCAATACTGTCAGATAGATCTTAGACCTGAGGAGTTAAGATACCTTCAATACTACCTATCAATAGTATTGGTAATACCATTGAAATAAATCTAGAAGATGTCAAACATTTGTTTCAGTTCTTGAAACTAAAACGTACTTTTACACATCAACAATATGATCTTGTGAAGCAGCCAGAAAATGGGGAGCCATGAGGAGTGGTGGGAGAACTGGGATTCTCAGCTTGTCTGAAGTCACAATATCTGCCTCTTCAGTACCTCTCCTTGGCCACTGCGAATGCAAGACAAATCTAGTTTTCTTAACATAATCACCAGATTTTATGTCAAGAAATGACAGCAATATATCTCTCACATCAGTCATGGCTGTGACTGGACTCCGTATCAATTTCCACCTATATTCCACTAAGGACCTCTTTGAAGTCTGCATTATTCCTACACAGCCATTAGAAGTGTTACAAATTTTTGCCTCAGTCCATGCAGATTAGGGTGCAGAAGACAATTTTGCACAAAATTCCACTTACTGAATACAGTAAGTATATATAAAGACAATGAAAAGACATAAGAACTTCCTTCCTATTGGAACATTTTGATGTCTTCAGCTGACAGGGAGGATGGCCTTCCAGAAATTTCCTTGAATCTCTGCCTGGAAGCATCACTTTCATCTTGTGTTTATCATGAGCCAACTGCTTTCTCTCAGACTGTATATATCTTCCAGGCACTTCAATATAGGTATAGAACTGACACAAATCAGACTTTTAGAAATAAGGATAGTTTAAAATATGTTTTTGAATATTTAAGGAATGCATCAAACAGAAAGGGGTGGGGGGAAAGGAAGGAGAAATATGTTCTGGTAAAGTTGGCAGGATAAAACTTTTAACCATGATTTTTCTATTACAATAAGTATCTCTTGCTGGTTTATTGGTGGGTATATATTTTTAAAATTAGGCAATGCCAAAGGCACCATGTTTGTGTTCTTTGAAGTTGATGCAACCAGATATAGTAGGCCTTACATTAGAAATAAAATATTTTTGCAGACGAAACTGCTACTAGCCAGAGATTTCGGTTTTCACATCCTGATTCAAGCTTTCTGGTGTAGCCATCAACTTGTATGATTCTCGCTGTTTATTTCAGTGTGTACCTTCATAGCTTTCTTTAAAAATATATGAAGACATTACTGAGGATCTGATTCAATAAAAAGTATGTCCAGACCTCCATGCCCTGGAAGCTCAAACAATGCTGCAAAAGCTGCAGAAATGGGACATATTTTCTATTGAATTGGGTACTGAGAATGTTCATAAGTTTTTTGTATTGATTTTTGTAACAGCCAGCAGTGAAAGACACAGACAATATTAGCTTCATCCACTACAGGCCTGTGGATTTCACTCTCTGCATGCAACAGGACATGGAATGAAAAGAGACAGTGACCAATTTAAAACAAGAGTACAGGGTAATTTTCTTTTTCAGCATAAAATCAAAAGTGTAGCTTACTATTATGAAATAATTTTCAAAATAGGTACCCTACTACAATTAACAAATGATTAGGCAAGACTCAAGTGTGGTCATAACTGCACTTTTTAAATGCTTTTATCTAATATTATCACTATATACTGATATTTGCAGCTTATATAAAGACACTACAGCCCTGAAGTACAAAAACAAAGTAGGGCATAACAAAAAAATTGAAAAATAAATTATTTGAAGAAAAATTAAAATCTCAAATTTCTCAGCCCTTTAACAATTATTATTCTGCCTAAAGTGTTTTGGGATTATTTTATGCATGATAGACGAGACTACAGTAGCAGTTCTTTTCCCCTCATTTGCAGTGGCTTTCTGCTAACAGCGGCAACTAACCCATCCATGTTTTCCACCTTCTAGAAGATACAAAGCTTGTGTTGCAGGAGTCAAAACCCCAAGTAATTTGCTGCAAAGCTACAGAGAGCTTAGTCATCTTCTAAGTTAACCTGTGAGCACCAGCTGCCCATTCCCAGCCTACTCCATGTTCTGGTTTCAAAACCACAGCTGCACCTAAAAAATTACCAAAATAATGCATTGTACAGAAATTAATTTAAACATTTAAACTTAGCATCAGTTCATCAGTATCATGGGATATGGTTCTTGCCATTCTAAACTGGAACAGTAAGATGGCTGATGTGCTCTCTTACCTCCTAATGAGCCTTGTACAATGTAAAGAGACTGGAAGGACCCTGTAAAATGTGAACAGGGTTCCAAAAACTTAGAGAACTTGATTTCAGATGAATATTTCTGATTTTCTGTATATCCTTCTAAAAGGCACTGAGTATTGTATAACAGATATAAATTATTAAGAATTATAAATTTGGTCTGAGATTCATACTATGGAATGGGAGAAAAGAATAAAATGTCAACAAAAAAAAACCCTCCCTGCAATACAAAATCAAAACTACCTTAGGCAGACTTAAATCCTGTTTCCTTTTTCTAAAATAGACCCCAGTAGTATAAACATGTATTTCAGTTTTCATTCAATGCAAGGAATTTCTCCTTTGATATAATTGCATTAAATCCTTGCTGTATAAGAGAAAAACTGGAAAAATACCCTAATTTCAATATTTACTTGTAAGGGGAACATCAAATGTATATAAATAACCTTCATATTCAAAGACTTTTAACACAATGAAGATATCAATAAGGTTTTAAATCTGAAATCCCCAAATCTCTTTATGACTTCCAAGTAGTTTTACAACAGAAACCTTTGAAGAATTGTTATAAATGTTTATTAAGAAAAAAAAAAATACAGAAAATGAAATGCAAAGAAAGCCTCCCTCGGCATTATCCCATAGTCTAGAAATGAGCATTATGTCAGCAAAAAAACAAACATGTTTGGCAGTTCAATTTTTTAAAAATTATTATATAGTTTCAGTAGGGACCAGTTGCATTTCTAAAACCCTTTAGACTTAAAACATGGTTTTACTCCTATTATACCTTGATTGCAGCATAATTAGAAGAACGTATAAGATTACATACCTATCTACATGTTGTAAGAGCTCTGAGGGTTTTTTTTAATAAATATAAAAGAGTTTTTTAAAATCCTTCTTCTGTTCAGAATTATTTGTGCATGATGTTAAAAGCCATAGCCTAGATACTAATTTTTCCTCTAGCACTAAGAAAAAAAAAGAAATAAATAAGTCTTATTCTGTGGAGTGAATATTTATAGAAAATAACTAATGCAAACAACTATTTTATTGTTTTTGAGATAATAAAATTTGTCAAATATTTCTTTTACTTTCAGCCACATGTGCAATTATGTGGTTTTGGAAATATGAATCTATATGCAGTTGTAATAAAAGATACTTTCCTTTTTTTAAACTCAGGCTTGGTCTATAATTGCCTCTGGATATCAAAATCAGTAATATAAATACACTTCTCCAAATTTAATTGAATACTTGCCTGAATAAAACTCAGCTTATGTGTCAAAAGAATTTTTTTGCCCATCTACTTGAAAACAGCAAGAGAACAAATTCAGTCATATAATTTTGATAAAATACATAATCTTTATAAAAAGGTAATTTCAGAACTGTAAAATGTTTGATTACAAGAAGGTTTTTTATTACCATAAACAGAAATCTCACCATAACGAAGGACATTTTAAATCCAAATTAGAGCTTGAATTCTTTGATTAACATTTTATATGTCATATGATTATTACTTACATACAGACTTTCTCATTGATGTTCATGTGGATTAAGTATTTATGGTCACTGCTTTTTACTGCTCTAACATCAACAATGTCCAGGCCTGTTAGCCTTTATTACATACAGTCAGCTGATGTACTATATAGCCAGTGGCCCATGACAAAAATGGACTGTACAATCAGAACAGTAAGAAAATCAAGTTGATACAACTAACAATTTTTGACATCTGATTTTGATGGAAATGGGACTTTACATTTATAACATCTGTATTCAAATACCTAAAGAGGAAAATTGATTCACTGTTTTTAACATTCTTAAAATTGCATATTGAGACTTAGATTGAGTCCCATTGTCCTGTGAGGAAATTTTCAATATATATAAAATCCAGTAATCTGCTACTTTGTCCCTTTGGACTTCACATTTTGTTTTTGACCAATGGAGACCTGCATGCAATCCTTCAAGGAGGATTGATGGCTGTGGGAAGAGGAGAGGAATCTATCCTTAACCAGAACAAGTCCCAGGAGGCAACTACTACAACTTCTAACACTGTATTATTGGTTAATTTGGGGACTTCTTTCACTCAGATGACATAGCTAGAAGGATGTCACTGCACAAATCAATATCTACTGCCTTGCCATTGATGTGCCTGTTACCTTAAACAACAACAGCTGTGTCTATGATCATCTCTGAGTTGTTCAGAGTACTAATTGTAGTCAGCACACTACTCTTTCTAACAAATGGTCTAGGAAGGTGCCCCCAATGCATATTTGAAGAATTGCTGCATATGCCAGTAGAATTTGCCATTTAATTTCTGTATTTACTGTTTCCAGAAATGGTTTCACTCCCATATCCATTAAAACTCATCCTTAGCTTTGGCTTTATATTGAAAAAAAAATATTTTTTTTATATCTGTTTATTAATAGAAAAAAAATGCTTGCAGTTCTTACAACATATAGGGATTAAGAAGCAATGTGTTTATACAGATTTAATATTTTTATGCACTTTTTAATATAATACAGTACTTTTTCAAGCATTATATGGGAATGAGTTAAATGTATATTTCAATTCTGCAAAGCGTGTTGTTAGAGACAGTCAATGACTAGTCCAAAAAGGGGGTGAGGGTCTCTTGACATAAATTTTTCATTTATTGTAAAAATAAGATATATGAAGACAAACTTGCATGTGCTTTTGAGTCCCACAAGATACAGGAAACTGTTTAGCTTTGCCTGAAAGGACATCACACTTCTAAACTAGGCTCAAGCACAACTTTGAGCTCCACCTGCATTCAGCATCAGAAATGTGCCGGTTTGCTCTTATTTCTTAAGAGAATGCATGACACCTCCTATCAAAGGTAAGACTGCCTTGAAACATGACTACTGTTTTGCAAATAAAGTATCAATGTCTTAAAGGGAGCACTAGTGCTTTATTGAAAGGTGATGAATGAGGGAGTGTGGCAGGAGTGAAAATTGGTTGCTATGGGATATTTTCATGGATTTTTCTTGTGTGTTCACTGTGAGTGTTTACTGAAGTTAGCAATATAAAAAATTCTACTTCTCTTACACCTCTCTAGCCAGGTTGTGTCCTCTGTCATTTCCTCTGTTCAGTGCTTGGCCTCCACAAATCCCTCTCCTCTTCACTGCCTCAGGAGCAACCACTTTAACAACTTTCCCAAGTCCCTCAGGGAAAGCTGTCTTTGCTCATGCAGGTGCTGAGTCCTTCAAACATTAACATGTTCTGCCTCAGATTTCTACCCTGGTTACTGTACATAGCATAGTCATTATAATATTTCTTTTTTAAAAAATTCTCCTAGTGAGTGATTAAAGGAATTTTCACTTAGTGGAAAGCATGAGCTAGATCTGTAGAAACAATCCTTGTACACTAATACTCCATACTAGAAACTCACATGCCAACTGAAATGTCTCAGATTCCTTATGCAAAGCTTTGAAGTCAGGCAAGCAGCCTGTGGAAGAGACAGATCCACATTTTAAAAAGTATTTAAAAAGTAAATGTAAAAACATTTTAGTGTGACCCTCAACAAAAGATCCAAATCAGCCATATCTATCACAGGATGAGAAAGTCCTTCTTTCCATGTATAAATATTAAAAAAAAAAAAAAGTCACTTTCAAGGTAAATGTAGGTTAAAAGATTCCCATATGTTTCTGGGCAGAGGAGTAGATAGCCCAATATATTAATAAATTATCTGTGGAAAGGGTTGAATAGGTTGGGTGGATGAATATTTTGCTTAAGATATTATTTAAGGAAATTAAGAAGCAACAGTTTCAGAATGTAGAATCCCACCAATACCAAAGTGCAGTTAACTGGGTGAAGCATGTGGAAAACCCCCATAACCTTTCATGCCGTGAGGAGGTGAGATCTGATTACTGGTGCTCTGCCACAAAACCTCAAGGCTTTTAACCAGATATTTCTATAAAACATATTTTACGTATCAGACACAGTACTGAAAAAATATTAAAAGCTATGATGTTAAGAAAGTATTATGAAAGTAAGAGAATCAAAAGAGAAAAGCATCACTTCTACAGTGCATTCGGAACAATGTGTGTATACACATTTAGCGTACATAAACTTTATGATATTCTCTAACAAGTCTAACACTTGCTCCCAGTACAGAAAAAGAGGAAACATAGCCCAGTCCAGAGAATGAAAACTGAAAATTATATGAAGTAATTTTGCTCCAGGTTGAGATTCATGGGTGATTGAAAACAACATCAAAAGTTGAGAAGCCCTTGATTTTCAATGTAGCACCACTAGAAAATGTAGTAATTAAGATCTGCTTCCAAGTTCATTAGCGCCCTGGCTACACCACAGAGACAAGAGAAATTTTCCTTCCCTTCATAGATTTTATATATTTCATAATACAAAATTAAAGATTCTCAGGAATTCCAACTCAGGCTGAATAAGTCTCTCTGTATAATACTGAGTTATGAATGAACTAGCAAATCAATTTAAAAAATAGTTTTGCATATCCAGTGAAAAGTAAAAAGGAAGAATCAGGCTATAGTGAACTAAAACAACTTTACTGAAGTAGCTGCACCTGAACTGACTTAGAGAACATGAACTGGAAGATGAAATCCTGATGCCAATGGAGTCAAAATTTTGCCACTGACTCCATTGCAGCTAGATTTATCCAAAGCAGTGAAACCCCAGTGGAAATAGACAAATCAGGAAAAGATGTCTATAATATGAATTACAGCCAAACATAAACTAAAGACTTTTAAGGAATGGTAGAAGAAGCCTTTCAAAAAAGAAACGTGGCATAAAAGAAAACCATAGTAGTAGATCCTTGCTTCCTCCCTGCCCTTTTTAGCAGCTAAATAAAGACAGTTTTTCAGGGCTGGACTTGCAGAATGCCACAGCATTCATCTAGACCTCCTCCCTTTGGAAAAAATTCCACTGACTTTTAAGCCAAAAACTTCTTCAAAAAATTCCAAAACAAGTATTGCTTCTTTTAAACATATATTTGGTGTAGCTTAAATTAGAAAATAAGAGGGAAACATGTGAACTAAATTAAATGTATCTGAAAACTAATAGCAGCATACCTAACATTCTTTAAAAATAAATAATTCATTAGAATGCTGGACGAGTAACTTTTAAGAATTCCTCCCTTTCAAAATTGAAATAATGACTCTCTGCATGCCAAAGTTTTATTTGAGAAAAAGGAAGTACTACAGCTTGCGAAAGTACAGCGCAAACTATGTCACATGTTAAATACCTGTTAATGACAGAGCACCCATACAAGAAAGAACTGAGGGTTCAGGAAGGAGGGTCCCTTTTTAAAATCTCTTTATAGCTAAAGATTATTATGTAGGCATTCACATTCACAAATTTTTATAGCAGGGGACTTAAGGAGAGACATTTAGCAGCTCTAGAGCGACTGCAATATTCAGAAGATAGAGACTGCTCTTGCCTGGTAGGTAGCTGGCTTTTATTTTCATTTCCTGTTCAGGAGTGAGATTACTGTTTGGGGAGAGTTAAATCTATTTCAGGCATAAGAATCATTTATCCCTGGAGGTGCTGAGCTTCGATTAATAGCTCTTGGATTCTTCTTATTCATCTTAACTCCAATTTGTGCTGCTTGGCACTAAGGGTCCAGTTTATTCCTTTCCTCATTTTTAGTTCTCCCTTCCCCCACCCAGCGCAATGCATCAGAGAAAGCTTCTACTGTCACCTTAGTTTAGGTATATATTGTCATGTAAAGTTAATGTTCAACACTTGATTCCTCAGTATTTCTCTGAGGTGGAGAATCCTACTGATACTACATAACTTGTACTCCTTTTTGATGATAGTGAAAGTCTGAAACAATGGATCCGCTCAAAGTGTTTTTTTTTAAAGCTAGCAATAGATCAGATATGACATCTGTTTCAGTATTTGATGTCTCTCTGTTTTAATTTTTGTGCAAAAAAAATTTGGCCCATGTTAGAGATTAACCACCCATAAAATGATAATTTTGTATACTGAAGCCATTTGCAGTTTTAATACAAGTAAAAATTTAATCCAAAACTCTTAAACCTCATTTATTTCGTACAGTTCAGAAGTGCTCAAATCAATTTGCTGAAAATCTAATAAATACTTTGGGCTAAAATCTACTCTGCGTCTGCATCTCACGAAAGAGAGAGATTTGGATCATCTTTCATTTGACGGACGCTTAAACAAGAAATCCTTTACATGACCCCCGCATTATCTGTTGCTTCAATTACTCAAGATACTCACTGCCCACTTCTACTTTTCCTTAACCAGCACAGAATTAAGTCATCAGCCTCAGGAATGTAGGAGGAGCAAAGGCCTGGCTAAAACAACTATTTTAAATTATCTTGAAACATTTATGAATTTAACTTACTCATGTGCAATTTACTTTCTGTTAGTCCAGTGGATTTTTCATTACTAGAGAACAAAAACCTGAAAAATGCCAGCCATGTTCAGCCTTGTCAAATTTTCCTTAACTTGCCAAGATGACATATCTAAGTATGTATATATATATACACATCCATATATGGATATATATATATATATATATATACATGTATGCACATACACAAATATGCATAACAAAGTCCTATCCAGAAAATGAACCTTGTATAGTAACTGAAATGCCATTTAACTGTGTATGACACCTAAAACATTTCTGCCTAGCCCTCTAGCATCTTTGCTTTTGATACCTACTTATAAAGCTTGATTCACAGCATCTGTAACTCCTTCCTAGGCATCATAAATGCTGCTTTGTTAGATCTATGGCCACTGATCTCTATGGCCACCACTGCCATTTTATTGTCAGTCAAGAGGAAGACCCTTCAACAGGAATAAACCTGTCTGCTAACTTTAGAAAATATACTACAGACAGGGATGGGCAGCCTTAATGGAATCCTTGACTGGCACAGAAAATGCAAAACTGCTTCATTATTGTATGAAAGGATTGATTAATTTGTCTTTAGCAATGCCATTGTTGTTACAAAAAATTAAGTCTTCTTGTTCCCAGAGAGGTTTTCCACCTTTTTTATACATACTTTAAAAAAAGTAATTGCAAGAATTTTTGAGATTATCATTTAACTAGAGGCATGAAAACCTATTCATGAAAGAATCGAAAATACCAGAGTTGCTTGCAAAACTAGAAAGACAAATAAAACTGGAACTAGTTAAAAAATTCAAAACCTTTAAGATTAGTCATTTTAGAGAAATGTAACATGTCAAATGAAAAATTAACATGATGAAAACATTAAAAGAAAAAATATTGACAGCTGAAGAAAAAGAAAAATGTGGAGAGGTAAATGAATGCATACCCAAAGGTTGCATGTGCAATCTTGCAATACATACACAAGGAGTAAAAAGTCAATGAGGATGAGCTGGAAAGTCCAAAATGTAATAAAAAAGTAAGGCAAAAGGAAATATGAGGCATAAAACATCAGCTACACAGCAGTACTGAGAAGATTAGAGAATGAAGTTAAGAGAGAGTGCAAAAAATGATAAGAAAATTAAGGGTAGAAAATGAAAAGCAGATTGCATGAGGGTTTGAGATAAATCAGAATTTTTTAAAGTACATGGAGAAGAAGAGGTCAGCAAGGAGGAAAAGAGTAGGACCTCTCAGAAATGGGAAGTGTAATTTATTCACAGAAGAGGTAGTTACTGCTATCAGTTTAAACAAATCTTCATATCAATTTTCAGAAAGGAGGATATGGAATGAATACGAGAAAACAGTCATACATTTTGCATTTCTTGGGTTATAAAAAGAAAATAATGAAAGAAATTTTATCTTTCAATGGAAACTGATGAAGCAATTGTAAAGTGTGTTCAACTAGACTGCCTGGATCTGATTTAGAGTAGGGGTTTTTGGAACTGAGTCCATGGTTTTTACAGCACTAAGCACAATAACAGCCTACTATAAATAAGTCATCAAGTTTGATCAAACTCTGAAAATAAATGAGATGCTGAGAAGTCTCAAAGTGATAGGGAAAAGCTTTTGCTAGTATTACAAAAAGCTTTTTGAAGTAACACTTTTACATCTGCAAAGAGGACGAGGCAAATAAATCCAAAATCTAGATAATCCAATATATAATTATAAACTAACTTGATAAATTTAAGTAACACTTAGTGTATATGTTGGAAATGAATGGAAATGTTATGCATTTGTAGGGATGAGATTAAAAATACCATTTTATATAAAACCTTATTAATTACATTTTGTGGCATATAGCCCAGAATACACTATCAAGGTCAATGGCAAAAAAGTATCTGAAAATATAAATAAATAATATATTTTTAAAGTACTTTCTTTATTGTTAACTTCCTTAATATTAAAGTCTTTCCAAAAATTTGATGAATGGCTTTATTTCATATGAATTTTCTATAATATATGAGAAATTTGTGGCTGAATGAAAAAAGTACCCCATTGCCCTTAAGGAGACTGCATTGACAAGGGCAGTGAATGAAGAAGTCTACTCACCAACAGTGATTAAGACTAAACAACAAACATCTGCTTCATTCAGCTGAGGAATTCAACTTTCCTTTTCCATATGTTTTCTGAAACAGCATGGAAAAACGATTTTGCATGACCAGAGAACAAGAAATAGCAATAATCTTGTCTGAGTATCTTTGCCAAAGCAATAAATTCCTTTAGAAGGGATTTAACACCAGAAAGTAGTCACAAGTAATTGGTGGGATGCTAAAACACAAATACTAATGTAGGCCTGTGAATATTTCTGATATTTTGTATTATATTTATACTGCCTTTGTTTCTCACAGCATCCACAGAATTGGAAAACACCTAAAAGTAAATAGTTTGTTTCCTGTTTCTAATACCTAAAGATGAGGAATAAAGACTGAAATAAATCATCCTGAAAAAATGAACTGATAAACTCATCACAGGGGTGGATAATTTTTTTTTTGTTTGTTTCTATATATCTAATGTTATCTGAAACCAAAAGAACCCTCACGCAATTTATGAAGACTGCAATCTTAATTTCTAATTTCTAATTACTTCATATTCTACTGACTACATGCTTCCTAACTGTTCCTAAATTCTTATATTCCAGTTCTTCTGAACCAGCAGACACATAGTCACCAAAAGAAGTATACAGCAGAAAAAAGTCAGAAAAACTAAATTTATAGAATTGACTAGACCTTGGAATTTTTAGAGACCCTAAGCAATCTTAATTTTGTTCCAGTGAGTTGGCTCGGGCAGACTTACTCATGTATATCAAGAAATTATGACATCCTTGTGCCTTTTATATACCAGTGGTTTTGAACTTTTGTAATTCTTCCTCTTTCAACTCTCTATTCCCCTCCACCGATCCTTTACACCTTAAGGGCCACTCTGACCTCTCCTTACTTACCACTGGGTCTTATTTGCTTGTCCTGAGTATTTATAATGGTGGTGCATCTCACCAAAAAGAAATGAAGCAGTGCTTTAGAACAGAGTGGTTTGAATCTTGTGTATTGTTTTCCCCAGCTGATCTAACCAAGAATAGTTCATTATGGAAAAATAACTTGACTTTTTCAGAAAAAAATTAAACTGTTGTGTTCCCAATTTCAATACCAAATGTGATTACTGCATTATAAGAGGAAAATAACATGAAAGAAACAAACTGCCTAAATAGCTGTAGTTTATAGTTACAACTGACCTATTTATGTCTTGAGTGAATATATATTAGGAGAAGTATATATAGGAGAAGTCTCTCCACAGAAAAATATTTAGGTGATATATGTTCAGTGTTGTGGTAGGGTTGTAGGGTAGGTTTGACAGCTGGATGAAGGCAGAAGTAGAAAAACTATCAACATCTACCATTTCTGATCTTTGCCCCACTTCCTTCAATTTCCCATTTCTTTCACCTGCTAACAATTTGGCCCCATAGTAATAACAAGCTGTTCTTTACATATTATGGACATACATGTTTTTGTTTCCTCTCATGCTTTTTATTTTCCTTCTTTCAGTAATATGAAGACACCTTCCCCTGTTCATAAAAAACATCAGTCAAGACAATAAAGCTTACCCTCACCAGAATTCAGAGTTAGTTAAAAATATATTTTAACATATCTCACTCAAACATGGTATAAAATTATATCTTAGGGTTAACCTTCACATGCAGTAGGCTTCAATTCCACATTAACTTTGGTGATGTAATTAATTTTACTTTAACAGGGCTTTTTTAGTACTTGGGGTATTCCTGCTGGCTTTTAGCTGCAACTCCAAAAAACCTCAAATCTCCCACAGAAGGAATTAAATATCCATCAGCTCTGTGTAGGTGTCCTACTGCAGAGCAGCGTAATGGTGCAAGGCACTCCAGCGCAGGATCCAGCTGGATTTCAGCACACTCTCCCTCCAGGCTTTACCAGTTATCCTGAGCCCACTGCCTCCTTGGACTGGATGTAATGCATGCTGAGGCACCTGGTATGAGGAGGTTTTCCCTCAGACTGAGTCCCACCTGCATTCCATTTAGATTTGTCACTGGGAAAAGGACATGAATGTTTGATCACTTACATGAGATAGTTTCCTAAAAGGAGAAGTTTTTCACAGAAGATAATGCTCATATTCCTGGCATCCATCCAGAAATGAAAATGTTCAGTGTGTTGTAGTCTAAAGAGAATGTTTTCAGTAGACTTAGATATCAAAATTATTCTTTTTTTTTTTACCAGGACATGTTGTTCCATACCTACAGAAATCAAAGGTATGTTATTCTTTTATCATATTTAATACATGAACAGGTCATTCATGATGTAAAAAGTAGACACTTTAATTTTCTGAACAGTGGGAATGATTTGCAGGATGCAACAGTAAAGTCTCCTCAGAAGAAACTTTAGCAAGACCCAAACAGATGATCTGCAACAATACATCTGAGATAGCAAAAAGGTGCAAGTGCTTCTTTTAACATCACTGTGTTATCTGATTTTATACAATGATTCAAAGACATTTTGCAACCTAAGACACATGCAGATTTCTCTGTTTAGTGTTTTAAGAAGACACGAAATCCTTTCCAAGCAGTGGAAAGGATTTCCATGTTTAGTGTTCTTCTCATACACTTGTCCTATTTGCTCAATTGCTTTGATTATCTTACTTTTCATCTATTGGCAGATTATTTCTAACATGTTAGAATTTGTTACACTTATATATGGTCACTGTATTTCATATATCATGACAGTTTCATTTACATTCACAGAAATATTTATTAAAATCAATGGTAGGACATATATTTATATGTGTGTATGTGAATATTTGCATGTATTGCAAAGATACATGTAACACCTGAATATTTTGGATAACATATATTGGGACAGTTGTGAAAAATATACCTAGACATATGATTTTCTTTTTCCTTCTGTTTGTATTTGGTAAAAAGCTATGAGAAAAGGAAAAACTGACTGGTCAGCAATAATAATACTTTTTGGAAGTCAGAAATTATAAACTGAAAGTGAGATCCACCAAATGATGAGTTAAAATTCACAAAGGGAATTAAAACAGAAAGTAAAAAATTTTGCAGCCACATTAATAACAAAAAGAATGAAAATAAACAAACGGGATTTCTCTGTCAGGAAAAGGGAATAGACATCAATGATAATCTGGGTAGAGTCCTGAACTAAATGAACACTTTACTCTGTTTCCAGCCTGGGTGATAATGTAGAACAGGCGGACATAGGGAATAAGAAAAGATGCAAATAATGAATAAGTCCTTCTATCTGAGTAGGAAAATCTCAACACACACATGTTTCTGGAACTAGACAATTTCTACTGAAGAATGCTGAAAGACTTAGTACATGAAATTGGAACTTAAGAAGCAAGGAAGTTTAATAAATCTCTCATATTCAGTACCTGTGACCAGAAATGGGATGCTTACTGGAAGAAGGAAGCAAAGGCATCTTGGAGCTATAAAACCTGGAATAGAGTTAAAACTGTACATAGAGCCAGGGAACACATGGAAGAATAGAATTAGAATCATACAGATAAAAGATAAATCTGAATAACTGCAACAATAGTGCACCCAAGGTAAACCATGTCACATTAACTGGATTGTTTTCTTTGATAAACTGATTCTAGAAAGTGTGGTAGATGCAATCTGTCATATAATCACAGAATGGTTTGGGTTGGAGGGGACCTTAAAGATCATTTTGTTGCCATAGGGAGGAACACTTCGGCTAAACTTGCTCTAATCCCCATGCAACCAGATCTTGAACACTTCCAGTGATGGAGCATCTACAATTTCTCTGGGCAGTTTGTTCCTCTGCCTCATCACCCTCACAGTAAAGCATTTCATTCTAATATCTCATCCAAACCTATCCTCTTTCAGTTTAAAAATCTTGCCCTTTGGTCTATCTATACATGCCCTTTGTCAAAAGTTCATCTCTGGCTTTCCATACCTTTTTTTTTTAGCTGTTAGGTACTGGAAGGCTACAAGTGGGTCACCCTGAAACCTTTTCTTCTCCAGACTGAACAATCCCATCTCTCTCAGCCTGTTGTTACAGGAGAGGTACAGCAGCCCCCTGGTCATTTCTGTGGCCTCCTCTGGACTTGCTCCAGCAGGTTAATGTCCTTGTGGACTTCAGCAAAATAGTTAATATGGTGTAGAACAAGAAACTACAAATTAAACTACAGAAGATAGGCTTTAGAAGAATTCTTCTGTCAGTAAGAAATTGTTTAAACCAGGTATAACAGTTTTAAAGGATAGTTTGGACATTATTAAGTGGGTTTTGTTTTTTCCAGGATTCTTTGTTGGGAAAGATATTTGGTCATATTTTGCTAATTTTTTTTTATGCAAAACTGGAGGCATACTAACAATAAAAGGCAGAATAGCCTCATCAAAAGCAAACAGGAGAGCAGTAAGGAAGAATGGGACGGACATGAGGATTCCAGCTGGATTTGTCTGGTACCAGAGAAGCCATGCTGAAATGCTTGCTGAATTTCAAGGAGATATCTGCTGAAGACAAGTGAAAGAAAACATTACATTCTATTAGCTAATGACAGATCCGAATAGATACGTGCATACACAATCCATAGGGTAATGTCTTAGGTAGCATTTAGTTTGTTTTAAATGGACAAGGCCTGGTACCATTGATGCAACTTTCTCCTTAGACTCTCCTGTCCTAATATGGGTATCCTGTCAGTCCTCAGTCAAATATGCTCAAAGAAAGCAAATTCCCAAAATGTGAATGGCAGCAGAGAGCAATAGTTAGGATTACTATCAGACTAACAAATCTTGGGTTTTCACTCAAACAAATTTATTGTGACAGTCAAACATAAATCTATAGGTATACCAGTAGGGTAGATATTAGAGAAAGAAAAGAAAATATTACATCAACAGCAAATCTGATGCATTTATACAAACAGTTTAATACATAATCCATATGGAAGAAAGAAAATAGATTGAATAACAGAGGCAGTCTTAGGCATTATGTAAAACTATTCTTTAAAACATTTCATTCCTCAATTGTTACAACTTCAAAGATATCACAAATAAAATAACTCATACTAAAAACAAATTCATGTATAACATAATAAAGTTTATCAAAAATAAGTCTTCTGGCTAAACATTCCTTTAAATTTTAAAACATATATAAATAATTAATGGTAAAATATCTGTAAAAAATGTCATCTTTTAGTTGGATTTTGGGAAAAAAGAAAGAAAAGAAAATTAAAAGGGAAAAAACCTAATAGTTAAATAGAACACAGTCTTTGTTTATCAATCTAATGATCATATATCAGGTTACTGCATACATTTTCATTACACTAAATTACATATTCTTAAAATAAAATTAATTAAATCTGATTAATGACAGTAAAATAATTCTTCCAGCTCTAGTTCACAAATGGTCTTTTCATCTAGAAAGGAAATTTTTATCATAAAATTAAGTCATAGTCTGCTAACATATCTGCCTGTAAGATAGGATAAGACTCAGAGCCTGGCTGGTAACATTGTTTAAGGTTGTTTTTGCAGGCTTTTAAGTCCCTGATTGCCCCAGCATCTGGCATACCAGTAGGAATGAAAGGTATCAAGCAAGCATAAAGGTTGGTCCTGAGTACTCTCATTTTCTCCAAGTTGCACAACAGATGCAGTTGAAGGAGATCTCAAGGAGCAAACTCCAGAAGACAGAAAAGAAACATGTCAACCTATCTCTGATGGAAGTTATGTAACAGAAACCTGTACAAGATGCCAAGCAAACCCCATATTTCATGACAATTTTAATTCAAAATATGGAATAATATTTTGTTCCTCTTATTTAAGCTCAAATCTGCACCTTCACCAGAATGTGGTTCTAATATTTTTTGCCTCAGATTAGTTCTGAATTTCTGTTCTGAGTCCATCCAGAATAGAAACATGTCACCAAGATTTTCTGAGTCAGACTTTGGATTGCATTTCTACTTTGGTTATTCCTAGGGCAGAGAAGGAGCTACAAGGGTGTATATTTGTTTCAGTTTTAATTTTTTTTTTTAATAATATATCAGAAATTGCATACAGATTTTATTTTAGTAGAATTTTGGGGAAACTCATTAATAGAATCAATTTCTACTTAAATATATGTCTGTTAACAAAAAAAGGAAAGAGGAAACAAAATTCCCCTACATTCTCCTCAGTGTTTATTCATTCACAGCAGACCGCAGGAGGAATATATTATTCAATATCATTAATATAAATTAATATTGAAATGAATAAAGTTTGTGCTCTTGTATTTAAACTAGGATAGAACAAAACTGTTAAGACATTCACAGTATTGCAGCAATGTCAGTACTATGATTTATCACTAGAAAAAGCAGAGAAACAGGTTACAGATATAAGCACTTCAGATATCCATGTCCCACACACAATGTCCTCTCACAAAAACTAAATCAGAGAAGTAAGAAAAAGCCCTGTTAAAATATCATTGTTGGGTTTTACTGACATTCTGGAAAAAATCTTAGATTTACTACGTTTATATTTTTGGATGAGATGTAGAGCAACGAGTAAAGCAATTAAAAGAAGCAGTCAAGGGACAGAAGGAGAAATATCCACCAAAATTAAGAACAAATTAGTACTCTCATTAATATCACCAATAAAGAAGTTGAATGCAAGCCAGATATTTGAAGGAACCCTTCAGGAAGAATAAATTCACTGTCACATTCAACTGAAATTGCTTCAATGAAAGTTCCCAAACATAAAGAATGGAAAAAGAATTGTGATTATCAGCCCAAGCTCTGTTCTTTGATGAGATAATTATGAAAGAGGTGGAATCTATACCAGTCTATTTCTTGCAATAAAATTCTAGAAAACTGAGTTGAAATGTTAGGCATACAGCTTGTGCAAAATTACTATTCAGCTTAGTCTTTACAGTATAAAAATCCCCTACTGACAAGAAGAGCAATAAGAACAACAAATACTTTACTTTCTCTTAAGTATTTGGAAGATTGAGCTCTTGATCAAAAATATCTAATTATTAGAGCAAAAGCACACAGTCAGAGAGACCAACACGATTTTCATTTAAATAAACCCAAAAAAGTGCTCCAAATAAATCTCCATTTAAATATAAGAAAATGTTCTTCCTAGGTGTTGGATTATAAACAGTATGAGTTTGGAGCATTCATCCTAAAAAGAGATGGTTTAATGGTATTAACACTTTTGTAAAGCCAAGCAGCAATTTCATAATGGCTGAAATATTACATGCTGTTTTTCAACTAGAGTGAATCATTCCCTATGTATTTTAAGTTACAAAAGACTCAACTTGATGAAGTATGTAATTTGAAATTCTTAAGTTTGTAATTTGAATGATTACTTTGTCTCACTGTAAGCTGCTTAGGCTTTTTCATTTATAAAGCTGAAACATTTGGCTACACAAACATGGCATCAACATAACTTGTCATACAATCCTTTGTTTTTTAATCATCTTCTACTGATAATCTAAATGATGATTAGTCTTGTCTCAGTGATTTCTTTGCTCTTCTAATACACATTTGTATTAATCCCTACTACATATTTTGATTTATTCTTAATTTTTTTTAGAACTAGACTGTATTAAAATCCTTTTTAAAAACAAAATGATTAGAGAATAACATTTTAAATGTACATGAAATTGTAAAAAAGATTTTGGGAATGCCAGATGTTACACTTAGTGCAGAAAGGCACATTTAAAAATGAACTGTGGCTTAATGCCATTAGTTGGAAGGACTGAAATTAAAATCTTTGAAGGCTGTAGAAGATTAATACAGAGAGAGAGAGAGTAAAGATTACTTTCTTACTGTGCTGCACTACACATACTTTATACATATATAATCCTTTTGTCTCAGCATGTACAGAAATTTGGCAATATTTTCTCACCAATCTGCTATCATAAAGTTCTCAGACTTTCTGGAAATTACTCAGGGATTTTTCTATTGTTTAACATTATGAGGAGGGCCTGGCAAGGTTTTTCAGTGACACTGTTCTATTGGCAGCAATGTATATCAGAAAAGCTAACAAAGTGAGAGGTCCTGGGTCTCAAACCAATTTGAATATATAAGCTTACTACTGGTGAGAAGAGAGTCAAATTGTGTCAAAGCTTGATGAAGAGCAGTCAGTGTGCAGCAGATACTAGGACAGAGTAATTGTATGTCACCCTAGAAAGACACTGAATATCCAGTACTTTAAATGAGTTCATTGTGTATGTGCTGGACACAAAACTTGCCACAAAATAGAGTTGAGTCTTGTCTAATTTGGCTAGAGCAACTTTGCTTCAATAGTCATCACATGAATTGTATGAGGAAACTCTCTTGACCAGACAGAAAGCTGTAGACCAGATGACCCAAGTCACTCAGTCTCTATATAGATTTATTTAGGGGCCATCTATCTTTAAAAGTGTCTTTAAACACTGAAGTTACACTCAGTATACTCAAGTTACCCACAGTAATAATTACAATATTTAAGAGAATTCAAAGGGTGTGCAGGAGGACAGATGCATATGCAGAAAGCAGAGGTACATGGCAAGAGTTAATGCAATACCTACAGTTCAGAGTATCCCCTAGAAAATTAGCCTCTTTGGATTCTGGGTTCAGACAGGAATCAGCAGGTCAGTTCACCTTTAAGCTTTCAAATAATCTGGTCAAGATACATACATAGCCACCTCCAGGAAGTAACATTAGCAATCATCAGCAAAAGATAAAAAAACCCCAGCAAACCAACCAAAACCCAAATTAATCTAAAATTGGTAGACTTGCAAAAGCAGACAGAAAAATTATTTTGCTTTCTCATAAGACCAAGATAAGATGAAGCTTGAATTGTGGGCAAGAGAAAGCAGAAAGTGAGCAATTTTACACTGGAACTCCACAGGATGATGCCAAGCCAGCAAGCTTTAAAGACGCTTTCAAAGAGCAGGACTGAAGCCAGTTTGTCTGTGACATAAACAGATTTATATAGTCAATGACAGAAAAGATAAGATTATGAGCAAAGGTGGTGAGGAGGCTGTTGTGGTCATTAGACAGCAGAAAGAGAAGGTCAGAGGATTTATTTCAAAAAGGAGGGTTCCAGAATAGACAAGAGAACACAAAAGTAAGGAGTACAGATATACTGCCAACTGAATGACTAGGGAATGAAGGATTAGAAGCAGTAGTGAAAAAGTGAAAGCAAGAAGGAGTATTTAATTTCTGAATGGTCTTCCAGAAAAGCAGAGGCTTATTTAGGAAAGAAGACTGCAAGCAAATCAGTGGGAAAACATGCAAAGAGGTCAAAAAGGGATTTTAAAGAACCTTCTTAAAAGTTGCTTTTCCTAAAAATTGACCAACCTTGATGATACTTTCATTTTCAAGTCTTTTTATAGTCTGGTAATCCTTCACATTTTTCCCCACAGAAGTAATTGGATTGAAATTTGATTCTTATGCATACAGGCACAGGCACATACAGATATGGAGGTTCTTGGTAGTGGTTCCACCAGGGGATTGTGTTCTCAGATGGGTTTAAAATAAACATACATTCCCTTATTTTCTCTACAAAATTAACAGTTAATTGGTGTGAAATTTCAGAAAGGGAACAGCTTTCATGTCTTTAACTTGCCATATATATACTTTTTCTGTATTTGCTCAGCTTTCTGTTTTTCTTTAAATAAATAAATAACACATTTTTGAATGTGCGTTCAGGTTGAGGTCTTTACCTTCTAGTCATATCTGTCAGGTATAGCTTTCTTTAAGACAGGTGTCTCCTATAAAAACAAAGCATCTCGAGAAGAAGTATAATGGGAATTTTTATTCCTTTTTTTAATTAGAAATTTAGAATAATTTTCCAATTAACAATATTTTAAATGCAAATGCAGACATATTACCCACAAACTGTCTTTGATGTCCCCGGGAGAGAGGTGAATATGCCCTTGCAGCTGGTACAAAACCAAACTCACTGAGTGATTTGGTGAGGAGGAAGGGAATGAAGGAACGGTGGTGTACACACCCTTGAGTAAGCAATCTTGGCAGAGTCAATGGCAGAAGAGCCAAAAATCACACACAGACTTTACTCAAAGGAACAGAGACTTTGCAGGAGGCTCCTGTCAGGAGCTCTGTTCTTCTGGAACATCATATCCTGTGCCAGATGCATATTTACAGATATGTGACAAGAGGTGCAATGGATTTCATGGCACTTTTTACCCATACAAATCCACCTTCAATTCTATCTTCAAATTTGGTGTAAGAAAACTGCTAGAACAAAAACACAGGGGAGGAAAGAGGCACCTGGCTAAAAAGCATATAATGTGCCTTAAATTTTCACAGAGAAAGGGGAAGTTCCTCTATTTCACCTCCTCACCTGTCCTTCAAACAAGTCCATTCCTTAGATATTTTCCTGATGGCCTTCTCCTCAAGCATCCTGTCCTGGTTCTAATCAGGAGGACAAGGTTAATTATTGCAGTGTCCAGGAGGGGCATGGCTAGGACCTGGAGACTGTTCTATAACATCTCATGTCATTGCCAGGAGGGCAGGGGGGTGAAAGGATCCCTTCAGTCTTGAGCAGACTGACGGAGGGAGCAGTCAGGTATTGTCAGGGGTGAGCACTCTTGTGCAAATTCTTCGCTTCATGCACCCTCTGTCATTAGTATTGTTGATATTGCTGCTAATTTTCTTATCTCCGTGCTCTTTCCAGTAAATTGCTCTTAACTCAACCTGTGAACTTTACCTTTTGTGTCTCCAATTCCCATTTCTGTCCCTTCAGAGGAGGAAGGGGTGAGGAGGAGCGGTCACTGAGAGAAAAGCAAGTGATTTGGAGTGTTTCAATGAGAACACTAAACTGGGGAATTCCATTCCCAAACCATGACACATGCTTCAATAGAGCATCCAAGCTTTTCAGCCAGTTCCTTCTGCAAACCATGGCAGAACAGCTTTTCTTAGCAAGTGACCAAAAACTTCTATTTAGTATTATGTCCTCTGAAGCATATTGGTCTAGAGAGCTTCAGATTTTATGAGTCAAACCTAGAAACCATGAAACTTGAGATAATCTCCCAATAAATATTATTAGTATGGTGGTTGCAGTCACTTCAGAAAAGGAAGAAAATAAGACAATCTATGCAGTTTCCTGCTATTTTTTTTTTCACCACACTCTTAGCACTTCCATTACTGCCAACTAGAATAAAAGCCTAAATTTAAATTAGACTAGTGGCACAGACACTGCTTTCATAAAATATAGAAACTAGCACACAACAGCCCTCCTCCCTCTCCCCAAAAACAACGACCAAAAAAAAAAGCCCATAAACAGAAATCAAATGGAAATTCAGAAGAAAATAACATAAATATGTATAACATACATTTGAGGAGTGCTATGGACTCAAATTTCACATGATCAAATAATCATGTAGAATCTGCTGCTCACTCTTATTAATGCACCAGCAATGCAGACAGTTCTTAAAGCAAGAACAAATAATAGTTGCACATCTCTTACATATTAAGGAAGTCCAAAAATGGCCCTAGTAAATTAGGATCTGTTCTAGGATATATGAGCACAGATAGTTGTATTTGAGGGTTTTTCTACAAATGAATCTACTATTCCATAGACACAGGGCCAGGAGTAACTTCATGAGACTGCCAATTGAAGTAATTTCCCCCTATGTAGTCCTCCCAGGGCAATGACCTTAATATAACAAAGCATGTATGTAGACACTTAATTGTAATGTCAACAGAGCTACTCATGTGCTTAAAGTTAACCATATGCTTAAGGGTTCTGCTGACCAAGCATTGTATCAGCTTACTACTATTACTCTTTAAAAGCAGTGGTCAGAATCTCTGGTTAAACCTATCCATGTACTGAGATTCTCTGGCTCCTGATCATTCAAACGGAAAGCCCAGAAAAGCCTGTATGACTAACCAAATGCAGGTGATCTCCTGTGGTATAATAATTTTAATCCTTCCATTCCATTAAGTTCTTCATAAAACCCACTTCTTCCAGTTGAGTCACTGACACTTTGCATGTATAGGTAACACCTGGGGTCCTCTGAGAAGGCAAGAAAACTCAGCTGAATGAAACTGAAGTGGACACTAATTCATAGTTCATACTATTCTGTAGAAATTAAAATCATAAAGACAATAGAATGTTTACAAAATTTGTGTATCTCTTCTGCTATATTTCTGTGGGGATTTTTTATTATTGCAAAAAGGCTGTTTCTAAAGTAGAAACTTGTCCTCCAGACATCCTAAAGCAGATGTCCTTCTGCTTTAGCAGAAATTAAATATTATTAGCAGACACGGTTGAAAAAAACAAAGATTTCTGTGATATATTGCAGTGGACCAATCAATACAAATGCAAGTGACTGGAGTCATAAGAAAGACCACTGTATAAGACTACTAAGAAAGACTCCAACTTGAAATATCACAGGAAGACAAAAAATGAAACAAGAAAAAGATAAATATATATGCTGCCATAGAAACTGATCCTTTCACCTACCAGAGGTCCAGTACATCTTTTGGACTCTGTGACTTCATTGTCTATAGAAGACAAAGAAGTAATCTTAGAAACCTAAAGAATTTACAGAAACTAATCCAAGCGTGACATTTAAATATATCCCTTCACAAGACTTAGTGCCACTAGCAATTATGAGAAGAAATTGAAGTGTTTTCAAAACTGCTGCAAACAGGAACATACATTTGCCATGTTTTAGGAATATTACCAAGAAAATATTTACACAGTGAATACCAATAACCCATGAGTTTGCAATATGTCTATCTAGTGCAGCAGCATATAGAAGAAAAAATAGAGAGAAAATATAAGTAAATATAAGAAAATAATAAATATGAGTAAGAATTCCAGGATACATAAACAGTCTTCCTAACACAGACACTACTGTCTTTGATAGAAGATTTTAAGATTTAATTCTGCATAATTCTGCAACAGATAAAGCAGAACACAGTAGGCTTCTAAAAAGTCCGTACTAGTCTTATTCTGACTATAGGAACTGGAAGAAGAGAAAAAAAAATCTTAACAGAGAACAAAGCACAATATTGAAGTGTGGAGATATTAATATGCTCTTTATAACTGTTACTAAATGCATTTGTTCAACATGTTTTATTTGGTTACTGCTTAAATTATATTGATTGTAATAAATATGATATTGTGCAATTCTTTTCTCTGTATCAGCACTAAATAATGTAAGAGCTGCCATTAAATAGTCTAATTTTACATTACCTATTTTTATTTTCTACCTAAAAAATAAAAGCAGACATAATTTCCTTTCAATATGCATACTTTATGCATTCATAGCAGGTATAATGGGGATTTTTTTAAAACAAATATTATTTCTTAAGGTGCATCAGGCAAGATACATACAATTCAACTACATAAAAATACACTGCAGCACAAGAAGAACATTCACTTGGTCTTGGTATAAACTTTAGTAAAAGAAAACAATTTTCCATAGACAATATACCATCTGTCTCTAAACCATGTGAAAAGAAAAGCTTTTAAAATCCAGCCGCTGCTAATGTGACATGTTGAAACATTAATCACCCCCTAAGGCCAGTATAATTGTAGCTCCATGTTAATTACCTAACAATTAACAGCTGTAATTTCCAAGGGGCAATCAATGAATTAGCTTGTGATTTTCCCACAGACTTCAGTCCCATACTGCCAGCCTGAATGCATTTCAAACTCTGAACCGTGGTTCATCAATGACACTTCTGGTGTATGAAATAAAAATTCATTTGCACCCTCACTAATTAGGCTCGATTATATCCCTATGTGTATTACAAACTCTATTCACTTGCACAAAATCTCTGCCACAGGCATTTTTCTCCATTTAAAAATTCGTTTTCTATTAAATTAGAAGGTCACCTAGCAGGAAAATGTACTAATCAAGATTTTATCACTAACGAATTAAAGGGTTTTAATAAGCAAGTTTAATTAAGTTATCCTAAAAAGTGATAATGGCTATCTCTAACCTATCTGAATGTTTATGCAACTATAGGTGTAGTCTATGCAAGGTATGCATGCATTCATGACCTTTGAAAAACATACCATGTATACACACAGAAATAATTATAAATGAAAATAGTGTCTCAAAATGTTCCCATGATTCTTTTACTCTATTTTTTATTACAGTTCTGCACAAAACTTTATCTAAATTAGTATTTCTGTCTGCTCGTTCCTTTAACAATCATTTGACTTGGTGACATAATCCTGAGGTAGACTCAAAGCCATTTTGGTTGAATAGCTTGTTATCACCTCCTACTGTCCATGCATAAACCTGTTCTTGGTATGCATCAGTGTTAATTTGCTGATTATCAATCATTAATGTAAATAGACCGAGATGTCACCTTCTTAATTTGCTATTGATGTATTACCTTTTATTCTTTAAAGATGAAAATATTAAGCACTGAGTTTACATCAAGTAGCATTATGATTTCCTTTTTACTATGTTTATGTTTTATGTTAGCATGAAGAAGGGCAAATTTTGTAGCTAATCTGTTCAAGAAACCAGATTAGAAGGAATGAATACATTACACTTTCTCTCATTAGACTTAATCAGAATTCCAGCAGTATCACCTTTGTTTGTGCAGAGAACAAAAATGCGAATCCAATGCATTAAATTTGCATCTTTGTTTTCAGGAAAGATATTGCAAATGTGACCTATATTCCACAGGAGACAACATGCTCAGGTACAAAGTACTACTCCATTTTCTCTCCCAATTACCTTGCCTTTCACAGCCCTTCAGGAGAGGATGGTTTGCTAAGCCAAAAGGAAACCACTCATCTTTGTGCTCCTTAAGTGGTTCATTAAAGAGTTGCAGTTCTGAACCAGTAAAAATTCAACATCTGATCTATAACAAATATGAAATGGGTAGATAACACTTTCCATCCCAGCAGGTATATTTTAGGTTGTGGACAGTCACTCCTGGATTTTCATCTTTTTTGGTAGTTGCAATATAAGGCACCTCCAGGTCAACAGAGATGCATGCATTGGGCAGCTCTGTATTCCAGCTTGACAGTCTGATGGTTCTTCAGCTGCTCTTTCCCTCTTTTCCCAAGACACTATCTTTGTTAAGCTATTCCCAAGGGGGTGAGTGAAGCCCTCCTACTGCTAAGCCTGGTCAGCAGGTTCACTCCAATTAAAGTTTGGTTGAAAGTAACATTCCTCTAAATTGAAATCAACTGAAACAAAATTTGAGGATTCCTGTCAAAAGTTTTCATAAGCAGACTCAGTCACAGTTTGCACCAATGTCTTTCAAAGACTGTGGGAATAATTTTCACTAAGGAAGAGGAGGCACCTTTCATGTCTGCAGTGAAGACCCAGGCTAGGAAAAATCTCACCTCCCTGTTTGTGAGGGAGAAACTCACTACTGGGGACCACCAGGACAACTTGATTGCTCTTGTCCATTGGCAGTATGCAAAACTGTTTGGCCTAAGTGCTGGACTGGGCTCAAGAGATCTGTGGAGAGGAGCTAGGTCAGAGTGTGTGCATGGGGGTCAGGCAGTAGCAGCACAGCGGCAGCTGGAAGGTAGTGGGCACATGTCCTGTGCAAAGCTGCAGCTCCATTCACTTCTCTCCCTGCTAGCCTGCAGTAAAATGAGGGGTTTGCAGACATCTCTGCAAGAATCACAGAATGGCTTGGGTTGAAAGGGACCTTAGAGATTATCATTCTCCACCCCTCCTGCTGTGGTCAGGGACGCCTTCCACTAAACCAAGCTCCAAGCCCCATCCAACCTGGCCTTGAACAATGCCAGGGATGAGGCATCCACAGCTTCTCTGGACAACCCGTTCCAGTGCCTCATCACCCACACAGTGAATAATTTTTTCCTAAAATCTAATCTTAACCTATCCACTTTCAGCTTAAAGCCATTACCCCTTGTCCTATTTTACAAGATGCCCTTGTAAGAAGTCCCTCTACAAGAAAATCAGTCTGTGGCTGATCTTTCTCCAACCTCTCAGTCAGAACATGTCCATCTTCCATTCAACACAACGCTGTTAAGATTGTCCCTAACTTTAGTCTCTTTTTATTGTTTTAGATGTCTGACAACACTTGCTTGTGTTGTTTGGAGTGTTGACTGAAGAGACCATGGAGGTCTGTCATTCTCTCAGAACCATGCCTTAAAAAGGTTGCCTGCTCTTCAGAAGTGAAATTGAGCCTGAAAAAAACCTCATAAATCAATAATCCTACCTGTACGTCAAGGCCTCATCTGAAACATTTCTGATGGATATTTTTCTAATATTCCTTTCTTTGGAAACAACAATGGAGATGGCAAAATCTTCCTTATCAGTCTACTCTAATTGTAGCATTAGAAAAGCCATTAAATTGCCTCTTCTTTTTAAAAAAACACCCTTGTTGTTTAGACATTGCCCCCTTCACTGGCAGATCCCTCAAATCGTCTCAATCTGCCCAAATCTTCTCAAATCTGAAATAATTTCATGGAGAAATAGATAGATTCAGATAGATAGAATAGATGAAAATATGTTTGTAATCTACATCTCCTTTTTCCTGGAAATATGAAACTCTGTTTCCATACTTAAATAGTAATTTTCTTGCTGTTACATTTGTAGTCGTTTCCAAGCTAAAAATCCTCATTTTTTTAATGGTGTGAAAGGTAAGTCACACATTAAGAATTTGCAAACTATAATTTTTAAAATACAATATTTGAACCCATCCCTTGACCCTCTTATGTCTGTGCATATATGTGAATACTCATTTGCTTTAAGGCTTAAAATGAAAAAAAAAAGTCTTTTTAAAGCTTTTTTTTCTTGTCACAAAATATAACAGACCACCCTAGGCTGTATATATATTTGACTTTGTTGTTCATGTTTGAGCTGGAGTTTGTCTGGCTAAGTGGTGAAGCCCATTGCATCCACATTTCCTATAAGAAGCAAGTCTTCCTACTTGCAGAGATACTTCCCCAAAGTAACACACCTCAACAGGCAGCTGGGACCACTCTCCAGTTAACCTGACTACATACTGGTCACCTTCTCTCATTCTACGATCTTCCTGAATAGATAGGTAAGATTCTGATTTTGAAAGAAACCCATGAAGTTTCAAGGAAGCATACAGAACTTACTTTATCACCTAGTCTGCAGTTCAGCTGTACTGAGTAGATAGCAAGACTAAGCTTTTTTGGACAATGAACATACCAGTTTTAGATGTCCTAGGCTGCAGGCTTCTAATTCTTCCCTTTAGAAGCTATTCTTTACTATAAAAAATTGCTTTCATGCTCTTAAAATATTGCCTTGTCTTAGTTTCATCATCATCCATTTAGCATGTGAAGAACCAGTTAATGTATCATATCTCATATTCATAGCTGTAAGTATGAGCTTTTCTCCAGACATGATGAGGCTGCAACTCTAAACCAGTTTCTGGTCATCCTGTCAAATAAATCAAAGGAAACACACTACAAACATGTCTTAATCTCTTCCCGGTGTGATGTTGAGCTTTAAAAATAATATGTCTAAGACACACTTTTCCATTGAATTATCTAACTCATTTAGGTGACTCCTAAAACAAGGCAGCCAAGAAAACTCAATTAAATTAAACAAAACAGGGAAAAAATTGCAAACATGTATTGTAGCCATGAATACTCTGTAGAGATAGAAAGAATGTAATTTCTCCATCACATGCCAGTGGAATGTTACCAAACATTTTTTTTTTCCATGTAACAGATTTTAAGTTTTGAGCTTTTAGAAAAAGTCCATCTCAAAGTAGGAAGGAATTCGAAAACTAATTCCATTCTCCTTATCACAATATAACATTTCCATTTATACAGTTTACCCCATAGTGCCACATTTAGGTATTCACCACCACAAAAGCTGACACATGAAAGGTAAGGAGAGTCAGATCCAGCACACAGAATGTTCTAATACCTTTCCTCCCAGTTTATGGGAATTATGTGATGATTCTCAGTTCAGTGGAAACATGAGAACATAGCAGAGACAGGTGAAGCCACATTCAGCTTTCACACTCAGTATGGAAAAAGTAGAGGCTCTGGGGAAAGACAATCCTCTTTTGAGAGGCACTTACTGGAAAAAAACACACCTGGAGTGGAGGACCAGTGTAGGATCCAAAAGGGAAGCTAGCAGGCAGTCAGATTGGAAGAGTGGTAGTTTATGAGGGAAATCCTCTTAATTAACAGAAGATGGAAAACTGTTTATGCCCTGAGCATACACACCCAGTTGCCTTGTGATCAATAGAATCAATATTTCCCAATCTGGGAAGCAAGAAAGGCAAGATGAGAGGCAGAAAAGAGGGGTGAGGGCAGAGAAAGAGCCCCAAGAACAGTGAACATAACGCTGCTTATGGCATATGAAAAGGTAGTTGGGAAGAAAAGAGATGCAAAAGGTGCTGTACAGCAGAGCAACAGGCAACAGTGGTATTGGAAAACACCACTTCTGCCATTTTTCCTGCCTAACTGGTAATTGATCTGTACTAATAATAAAGGAAAGTAGATTAAGAAAGTACCTTCCCAGTTAAAAAAGACAAAACAGAAAGACAAAATTATAAAACATTTCAAAGATAAACAAGCTACAATGGTAAATGCCTAAGAAGCTAGAAAGGGAATAATTTCAGTAAGTTCAGAAAAATATTCAAATATTCTGAGGTTTACCAAAACGAAAATTTAATCCCAATTCCCTTCTTCTTGTACAAAATATAAAAATTAAACAGTAGTAAGGAACTGACAAACATAGGTATCAAACTTCACTTAATTATTTCCAGAAAATATTTGATATTTTCTTGACTGTTTCTAAGTTTAATTCAAGACAATTTATGATTTCTGTCTTTAACCACGTCTTTATGAGTCACAACCATGAGACAAAATCATTCCTTTGATGTATTTGCCCCAGTAGAAACATTGATTAAACAATAAGGAAAACTTGGAGAGAACAAAAAAAATAAAAACAAAATTCCTTTATGAATTTCACACACCACTGAATTCCATAAACTGAAAACATATTTTCTGTCTTCTGAGTCATCTCTATCCCCCCTCCTTGTTTGAATGCAGTGAAAGAAAAAAAGATATTGTCTTTAAACTTCAAAAGATTTCTCCCTTCTCTTATCCTCAGAAACATTTTTCAGGTCATCAAAGAGTATTTAGCACTCAATGATTTCTCAATGAAAAAGTCAATTCTTCCTAAAGGAACACTTGTTTCCTATCAGTTTGCTTACATAGGTGAAAGAACAAACTAAGGAAAATCAGAACTTATACAATAAAAAATACTGTGCAGACTCCAACAGGCATATACCTACTGTATTTATTATATGTGAATGGTGTACACTGTATTCAGAAGAAAATAAATGGTGAGATTTTTTTTTTCTCTTTTCCTATTTTCCTTATCACAATTTGTAATTACATTCTATTTCAATTCCTACAAAAATATTATTATTATTTCTAGTTCAAAATCTATTATTGATATTAAGTTTAATATAGATCTGTGTTCATCTACTTTGGTGACATCATCCAAGAATGGTGATTTAATCAGTTCAGTAACCTATTTCAGGTGGTTTAAATTCTTTATTTCTCTCTTTATTTTGCACTTCTAAGAATTTATTTTGATTCTGCTATTTTTACACAATTTCTGTGAAATTCAGAGAGACATTTAATTGAGGTCTAAGTCTAAAATTATACAATTTATTAAAAGCACTCCAATGTTTCCTGCAGTTTCACTTTAGCATAGTCCTGTTATAAACAAGTCTTATTAGCTTAAACTTTATTGACTTCCTTAACCCTCAAATATAAGTTTATTTTCACTGTATGTGTACTGAAAATCAGCCCTTGAAAGCTTCATGTTAATATCACAACATCAGTAGACATATTTCCAACTAATTCACATTTCCAGCAGTGGTACATAAACTTATCTTAACTATGTAAATGAATTTTGCTCTTTTCATGTACAACACACTAAGAAATGGAGACATTGGTGTCTGGATTTACCTTCCATAAAATCAACATTTTACTGCCAAAGACTTTGTTGCTTGTTGATACAATTTCGAGTGACCTTTGGACAGTTCTGTTTCTGTGCTTCTGGACAGGCTTCAAGGCAAAAATCAAATTTTAAAAAAGATTAGTGTTTCCAGTGTGCACATGTGTATTCTTGAGCATAGATTCACGTGTGTCAAAAATCCTTCAATTCTCCTAGTCTAAAGGTGTACAGGATCTGATTCTCCTACATGACAACATTTTGGAATATTTAATATTTTTTTCTCATTTTATCTTGGGTCATAAGCCAGATTCTCCAAGTGTTTCATATGAAAAGCAAGTTCTGCAGCATAATATAGAAAGCTTTTAATGAGGGCACTTCCCAGGACTGTGGCAGACTTACATACCACTCTACATTATGGTTTTTGTGCAACATTCCCGCAACTGTTCCACATTACTTGGCTACTAGTTCTTCTTGTTTATGTCTCCATCCATCTCTTATATTGCAGAAAAAAAAATATTAGGCATTATTTCAGTCTAAATTTTAGGTCTTCTCTCTGATGTTGAAGACTGATGTTCTAATCTTCACTTTAAAGCAAGTAAAGGAAGGACTTGACCACTTTAGGTTGCACCTTCTGTCACACAGTGATTTGTTCTTCCACCTTCCTGAAACCAATAAATGGGAGATTTTGGTTCATATTTGTATTTAAATCCATAAGTACACATATGAATAAGTAAAACATATACATGCATATGTTCCAGTTCAAAACTGGAACGTTCCATTAAAAACTAAATATTTAAGAGTTCTGAAAAATCTAAAAAAAAAAGACTGGAAACCCTGTATTTCATTTAAGTGGAATCACCACTAATCACTACTCTGGCAAAATTATAGCTCTACAGGAGAGTGGCAGGTAGTGAATATCTGCTATGGACAAGTGAAAAAACAACCTTTAGTAGGAAGAAAGGTTGTTAAAAAAAAAGATCAGAAGGATCAAACAGACAGTAGGTTTAATAAAATCTCAGCATTGTCAAATGGCCAGAAGGAATTCCAGCAAGGTAGGTTAAAGCTTCTTCTTGGAGTATTGAAGCCACCTTGTACCAAAAAAAAGTATCATCTCTCAAGCAGTTATTGATTTTTATCCCTTTAGACTCCTCCTTAAAAACCTATCTTTTTCCTCTATCCCTACAAATCATCACCCTCTGGGAGTGGTTATTCTAGTGGCCACCTGTAAATATATAGGCCACAGTGAATAACCTAAGTGTGTACCTGTAGTTACTGTTACTATGTCCTTCTCTTCACAGCCTTTGCTCCAGGTTCAGTGAAATCCCAGATTATGAAGAGGGTGGGAGGTGGATGTCTCTGTAATTTTCTGCCTCTGCAGTAGAATAAAGCACCAATGCTGTTATGGAGTTATAGGTATTATCTGAATATGCTTGCAATGTGCAGTATCCAGTTTGGCAGGCATCAATATCATGGCATATCTGCTGTGAAAACAAAGAGAAAATATATCTGTACAATCAGGCATGCATGTGCATTCCTGGGAAACTGAAGAGACATGCAGGAAAGTCACCGTTACGATCCCGGCTTCTGCTGGGCTTGGAGGGGTGGTTAGAGCACTCCAGCATTCCCCATGCGCATCTCTCCTTCAACAGAGAAAAACTATTTTGTTCATTTGTGTGGAGCTCTGCACTCCTCTTAGGTTTTCCCTCCTACTTATTTCAGATCTCTCTGACTACTAAATTCACTTCTCCTATTCACCTATTCTCACTTTTATCTTTAGATACATATTTTCACACCTGATACTCATTTTATTTTGAGGCTTCCCTAGGAACATAACCTTCTGAGTTCTCATTCACGTTTAGGTGTAAATATCTGCTACATGTTCCTGAAGTCCGTTCTGATGGAGACTTTTGGCTCACAGTCTCTCAGCAGCGTTCCCCCACACTTTTTAAGAGTGCCTTTGTTGTTACAAATCAAATATCTTTTGAAGTCTACATTCTCACCTCCTCCTCTATCACTGTGCATTTCTGTTACAGGCATATCACAAACTTCTTGCTACTATGGTAAATGCAGATGATGGCTTGCCTGTAAATTAGATTTGTGTGTGCAAAACTGATGCTTGTTTACACGCTGGAATGATGCCAAATGCTAGCTCAGATGAAACAAAATATTTATGAATTGGATAAACTGGAAACTTACATCTTTATAAGGTGTTCAGAGTGGATTCAGGTATAATTTCCCTTGCTCTGCCCCATTCTTCCTAAGGACTATTAGAAATACTGTATTTTTAAAGGACATGGCTCTTTAATTTATACTTAGTAATATTAAAGCAAAACTTTAAAAGAATCCTTTATAAAACAAGTAATCTTAACTATTGTAATTCACATGAATTTAATTACACTGATTTTTAAAAGTAATTTAAATATTGCTTTAAGAGAAGTTGGTTTTTTGCTACTATAATAAAATAACTTGTTTTATACAAGATACAGAAGAATATAATTTGATCATTTTTTCTGTTAGCCTTTGTTACATAGATTTTTACATAATCATTACTCATAATGTTCTGACAGATAATGCTATTACTAGCATTACAATCTTTGCTATTATTATAAAAAATCTGGCTTTGTGAAAATTTTAATTTATTAAAATGTAATGAAAGCACATCTAACATGAACCATAATTTATGAAAATTTTAGATGTGCTGCTTGACATTCATGTCATCAGGCTTCAAAAGTTTCACATCTGAAATGTGAAATTACACAGATTTATAAAGATCCCTTTTCAGCATGTTAGCTGGCACTATCTTCTGTAAAATGTATATATTTGGCTTTAAAGAGACAGGCACATGTAATTTTAATGTCAGCACCAGCATCACCAAAAAGTGCCCTGGCAATCAGTGGAAAGGTTTAATAGGTTTCCTGTCTTGTTCTTAATTTGCTGAAATTACAAAATCAATACTTTCAGTTGTAGCTGCAGCTACCCGTTTTACTGCTTTAAGATAAAGTCTACAATAAAGTAACCTTCACTTTCAATTTGTAGCACAGAACATCAGGGTGTTCTTGGCCACTAACTAGTCTTTCTTTTCTCAGCCCGTATGAGACATTCCAGGTGTGTGATGTTGCCCTTCAAAGGGGAAAGGTGCATTTTGTATTAAGTGTAGCTCTCATCAATGACTTGGTTTGTTTATTTTTAAACATCTCAGTCTACTCTCTCCTAAAGTCATCTGTGCACGGGTTGTTCTTTATTTCCCTATTTCTCTGTGTTGATATTCTGCACTACATAAATAAGTGACTGGTGTTGAAACGGCCTAATCTTTATTTTACTCCATAGTCTCCCTTTATGACAAAGGAACATATTTTTCTGTTGCAGCTAAAAAAGGAAATTCTCCATAGTTACTCACATTTTTAATAGTGACTATGATCACTGCATATGCAAAAGGCCTCTGAAAGGATCAGTTCAACACCACTGGAAAGGTCAAGCTCTTGCACAGAGAAAGAAGGAAAAAACAATAAATAAATACCCTTCCATGGGTTTCTCTGCTATACCTCCCAGCTCTTTAATGATAGAAGTGAAAAAAGCATATCTTTAAACAATAATTTAGTTTTCCAACTCAGGTCCAACCTTTCCAGTGAGTGTTCTACACTCAATAATTAAAGTTGTAAGATGACATTTTGACCCTCTTATTCCTGTTTCAGGAGCAATTAAAATGTTTTTAAATTTGGGGTTTTTTTTTTTTGTTTCTGTTTTTCTCTAGTAACTCTTTTCCTGAAATACTTTCAGCATATAAGCTCTCTTTACCACTTAGCTGAGCAATATTCTGGAGCTATTAGCACTGGAGAAGGGCCTTGGCTTGGTCCTCTTCTAGTGAAGCAATAAAAAGAATCTTAAGCTGCTGCTCACAAAAGAATGCAGCATAAGATGTCTCAGTGCTTTCCACTGATGAAAAATGTATTCATACCAAGGAAAAAGAGCTCTCAACACCTGCTACCCCAAATGTTAATGAATACACACACACATGCACACACACACGTGTGCACATTATGCTTCTTTCTTCTCAGCCACAGCAATTTCAAGTTGAAATTTTACTCATAAACAGCACAGGATGGAGTGAGGATACTGTAAAACAGAAAGCACAGTTGATCACAGATGGAATACAGAGCCTCAAAATGCCACAGCTCCCTTGCTTCATGCTTTACATTTTTAACTAGCTGCTCAAGGTAAAAGCATGCTATTTATCTTGTGATGTACTCTCTATAAATGAAAATTCAGAGTAGATCTAGAAACAATATTGCACCAAAGGATACAAAAGCATTTGTCTCTAAACAAGTCAAGAGAAATGCCAAATGATTCAATGAAGATCACTTGTGTCACTTATGTTTGTTTTGATTGGTCCTCCAGTGTTTACAGCACTCAACTCAGCAGGCTCAGAACCCCAAATCTATATTTAATTTAAAGCATTGCACCATCACTCAAATCTTTCAGCAGCCTCACTACAGTCTAAAGAACAAGAGCAGAGGGACCTGTTTACATGGAGCACTTTTACATGCTCCAAGGGATTGCAGAATAGTTTAAAACAAATTATACCAAGATATAAAGGAAATTTTTTTTTTACAACAATTTTCCAGTACTTGTAGGATTTTTGCCTACATTAAATTCTGTCAATTTTCAGGTGTTGTCAGCAAGAGATCATATTGCAAGACAAGATAAAATATTCCAAAACAGATTTAAACTGCAAAATAAGATGAATCTTAGAAAACTTACTTTTGATCAGAACTAAGCCAATGATCAGGAAACATAATGTATACATACAGCCATTGCTATGGCACTGAAAGCTTTGTAAAAATTCACAGCAATTTAGAGAATTAAATAAAATAAAATAAATAAACAACACACATTTGAGGGCCCAGTCCTTTCAGATGCAGAAACCAAAGTTTTACAAAGATAACTAGCTGAAGGGAAAAAAACCCCAAATGCCCATTTAAGCATATACAGGTAGTCTTAAAACATGTCTGGCTTGTCAAAGGGAATGAGCCCTCAGCTTCTATTAACAGCCAGGGTAGAATCCACTTGCTGTTTTGCAAAAGCAGCCCTGATGCAAATGCAGAGTTACTGATGTCGTATGCACAGTGTCAAGGAGCAGGAGCCTTCCCGCTGTAACCATGGTGGTAGCATGCACCAGCACAGCGTTATTGCAGTGGTTTTCCATCCTTGTCAGCCCGCTGGTGTAAAAGTCTCTAACTAAATTTAGGGGTCTCTCCAGGGAAAGGAAGCAGAGATAGAAGAGTGTTTAGAAAACTAGACATGTTTTATCTATGTTTATCTATTACTATCCAAGTTTTCCCAACTTGCCACGAGGTTTACTGGGGAACCTGTTACCTTGTTTGAAAATGTAAGAGTTTTTTGCATTCACCCTACCTATCATCTCCCTTTGCAGTGGCTGCCAGCCTAAAACTGCTACTCCTGTCCCTAACTGGGCCATTCCAGGCATGAAGTTTGATCAAAGCCTGTCAGAAAAGTTGTCTGCAGATGCTACTCACTGTGAAGCATGTTTCCTCCTCAATGGCTCAGTCATTTGCAGGACCCTGGGCATGAGGACGTTCTGCTTTGCAGGCACATGCAGTTAATGAACCCATCCAGCTCTCCTCCAGCTAGGATCAGAGTGAGGCCAAATCTGCAGCACCAAGCACCAGTTCCCTCAGTCAGGAGGAGAAGGCAGTGTTTTGGGAGAGGGTATCCAGAGGTTTCAGCACTAGGCAGTCTCCAGCCTTCAGGAAAATGCAGAGAGGGAAGGAGAGCAGACCAAAATTAGCTTCAACCCTGGAAAAAGGGGACAGGCTTGTTGTAATAGTTTTCTTCCTCTTACCAGAAACATTTGTCCGGCATCTGTGTTTCTTTCAACCCTGTTGTGCTTCTCAGCAGACAGGGTAATTTGACCCAGAGGATTTTGGCTATCTAAGCTATGCTTAATCATTTGGCCCCATTACATCACTACAAAACAGTTCAAAATAGAGGGCTCCTTTTAATAGATTTCTTGCTTCAGTTAACAAAAATTATTCAAACTTTAGTTTTAGCTGAGCTTATTAAAGCAGGACTGTGTTTAAGTTATAGTAATTGTCAATAAAGTCCTTTATAGCAGATTGAACTCAGCATATTTTAGACCTTGCCAATTTGAGACAGTTTCCATAAAAAAAGGAGAACAGCAATGTTACAGAGTGATAACTCAAAAATGGAAAAAAGGAATTATTTAGCATAAAAGGAATTATTTAGCATAGTAAAAGGAGGTATAACTAGGAGTAATGGGAGGAAATTAATAAAGGGAATATATCAGTAGGGGAAAAAGAAAAACCTGACAGTGAGTTAACCAACAGAAAAATATCCCTGGAGAGCAAAGAGTAGCCCACTGCTAGCCAATTTTAAAATAACTGGCCAAAACACTACCAAATAAATAAACAGACTGGAAATAATTTTGCTACCATACAGACAGAAGACTAGGTTACCATTCTGTTCCCTGCTTCTAAATTTTATGAAAGTGAGCAAGAAAATTGAGGTTTCTGATTGACAAATCTAATGAAATTCAACATTCTGGCTGCTGAGATGTAATTGCACAGCTTTTATCTTTGCAAGCATCAGAAGTTAAAAAAAAAAAAAAAAAAAAAAAAGGAAAAATGTTTTGTTTGTCTTTTGTGGGTTTTTTTCCCCTTTTAATTGAAATTAATTTTGTTGGTCTGAGTTAATTGAGTTATCTAGTAAAAATTTGCTCCTTGACTGCCAACAAAAATTGTACTAAAAATGCTTCATAACAAGAACTTAAATTGCAAATTTTTAAATAAATAATTTGTAACAGTAAAACAAAGCAGAAGAGCCAAAATGCTCTTATACAGATACCTCAAAATTATACCAAAATATGATAATTTCTGAAAATTCAGAATCAAAATTAACATCCTTCTGAACTCCTTTTTTTGGAAGACATTATATAAAGCATTGTTTATTGTTTATTAAAGATAAGTAATTGAGGCAACATAAATGTGTTTGTGGGGTTTAATATTATTTTAAAATTTTTTAGACATACTGAAAAATAATCTAATAGTTAAGACTAACAGCAAGTTTGCAGGCATGAAACAAGCTATCCCATACCGATTATACAGCAATACCTGTTCAATAAAAAGGATTAGAATGTTCCCTTGCTGTTGGGCTTTTTTGGATAGGATAAAACTTTTGAGTTATTCAATGTCTGCTGTAAAATTTAGAAAATGTGTTAATTGGATGTGTGATTGAAATTAGAAAATGTAAATCCTCTGAATCGTTCCTGTATATTTATGACTATCATATATTTTGACACAAAGATAAAATAATCAACAGATTTGGTTTTAGCATCATTACATGTGAAAACGTTAAACAATTTTTTAAATTATTGTTACAATGTATGAACAGTTTCATTGAGATTTTAAAATATTTTTTCTTTATATTTAAAGTACTACATTTACTCACAAATTTATAGCAACATGCCATAAACCCTTGCATCTAATTATTTTTTAACCACATCTACTGACACAGATGATTTCAGTTTTATTTACAGTGAAAACAGAAATCACATCACAACTCTGACAGACTTGGACCAAACCAATGTTAATCTGCACAAATGTGATTTTGTAGATGTATCATAAAAATACATGTTTCTGCACTTAAACTTGTGCTCATCATATATTTGTCCTTTATTTTTAAGAACCAAAAGTTGTATTTCTATAAAAGGCAAAGAACTTTAAAAACAAATGACTGCAGAACTCCTTTACAAACAAGAAATATTTATAGTACATTGCAGAAATATGGATGTTATTATTTAGCAGTTTTAAGTAGAATTATGTTTTAGAGTATAACTAACAATACTGAAAGATTAAGACATTGATATAAATGGGGTTAGGTTTATGATTTTTTTAATTAAAATCAAAGTATGGTGCACATCAGTTCTGTTTAAACATGTAAAATAAAGAAATGGATTTTTAGGTCTTCCTGGGTGTTATTTCATTTAGTATAGAACCTCAAAGTACTTGAATCTTAGCCTGCAAATACACAGCTAAAATAAACAAATTCCAAAGGAAAAAAAAATCAATCCAACTTTAAGTAAGGTCATATAGTTTGAGATCAGTGGGTTTTTTTGTTAGGTCTAAAATAGAATGATTTCCTAACCTGATCCTCCCTAGCAATGTTGCCAATTTTCAAGTTATTTATAAGAAAATGCAGTAACAAATAGTAGTGTTGCAACAAAAAGTTATTTGACTGTATCATAAAAATATTTATATCCTTGCCATTTTTACATTTAAAATCTCTATTCAAATACATTTGAGCATTTCAGGGCAAAATAATTTAAAAATAAAAAAAAAAAAGAAAAATTGAGGTTTAAATTTAAGCGCTCCTCAGAAATGATCCAGAGCAACATTGTGTTTACCTCCTGCTGGGACTCCCCATTTACCCTGAGCATTTCAGGTGTGTGAAACACGTGGAGGGTGAGGCAGAAGTTGGAGGTGCGCTGGGAACGTAGCACCTTTTTTGTCTCCAGCTGGCAGGATATGCTAACAGGGGTAGTGAGTTTGTGCACATCCAAATGAACTTCAATAACATAACATTCACCACTTCTGCTTATAGGTAGCCACTATGTCTAGAGATAGGGTGTATTTTCATATGGATATACGTGTACACAGCCATCACAATGCCAAATTCAATAGTTCGTAAAAAAGATTCAAAGGAAGAAAGGTTGCTGTATAAGCAGAACAACCTGCTTCCTTAAAAATAGGTAGTATCAGTGCATGTACTCTCTTAAGACATGCTTTAAATTCAATACTTTGTCACTTCACTTATATCCACCTGGTAAACAGTGCAACAAGTCTCTGGACTCTGATTTTTTAAAATATTTGATTATTTTTCTGGTATTTAAAGTCTCACAACTTCAGAACTGAGTTAGCTTACAACAAGAACATCATACAATTCAGCAAGGAAATTTTAGATAATACTATATACATTTAATTTCAAATATCTATCTGGAGAGAGCTAAAATTTTACCTTACAAATGCCCCATATTATAAGTGCTTTACAGAGTCTTTTCAGAAAGAAAGTATTCTATAAGTTATCTTTCTTTTAGAATTTAAGGAAAAGCTAGTAATGTAATAGTCCTCATAACACTTCTTTTCACTTCATTTTCTTAATTTGGTTCTGCTCACTTCCCTTTGCTTCTTGTTTTCCTGCATTCTTTGTATTTTAACACGTGTATATAACAAGAAAATCATATTTGGAGCCATGCTTTCTAATTATTTTCATTTCTACAAATTAAATACTTGTGAAAAATCATATTGTCACAAGTAACATCCTTCTGGAAAGTGACAAAACCCAAAAGCTATTTCAGTAAGGTACTGTTTCAGCACCTTACCCTGCCCAGGACGGTAGATAAGGGGATCTTTTACAAGACAGTTTAGCCACTCCATGCTTTGTCAACTATTTGGAACAGAAAAACAGTGAGGCTAAAAACAAAACCTTAGGACTTTAAAATCTGCTACTTAGTAGCATTTTTTGATAGCACAGACTAAACTTCGCCCCAAAAACCAAGAAGAAGTCACAAATGTCTGCCTCAGCTACAGCATCTCTGTGGTGTGCAAAATAAAAATACACTCCAAATCTTATTTACCTCTGGCCATTTAGTATCTTATCTGTAGATGTAAGAAAACATGATCTTCCCCTTTGATTAGGCTTTGGTTTAATCACATGTAAGTGAAGTCTTTATTGCTGATGAAGAATTTTGCAACTGAGCTTTTCCTTTTCTGTAGTGCTATGAGATTCAGAAGGTAAACCATGCACTCTTTCTAACAAAACAGTATAATAGGGATGGAGGGGAGAAGCAATTTGGAGTCTATAGAAAGGTTACCATAAAATTTACATTTTCCATAAAATATAAGTAGCCACCATTTTGCTGTAATCCCAGAGCAGCAACGAAATGGTGGTACAGAAGAAAACTACTCTATCAGACACATTTCATCATTGCTTCTATCCATCACTATCTTCTTTCCCTAGCATGATTATCATTTATTCTCCTTCTTACAAGCAACATCCTACTTTTAAAATAAAATTGATAAATGTACCATGGTAAATAGATAAGGTGTAATTATCAAACTAAGACTACTGTACAATACTGTACAAGTCCTCTCCCCCTCACCCCTCTTCAAACTGCAAAAAAGTACTGCATAGTGTTTCTATCACACACTGATGAACACATCCCTTGGAACTGCTACTGTATGAAAGCTGTATCCTAGAGGTAGAGCACATGGTATGGAATATGGCTGCTGCATTGGTCAGTATGTATTTTAATTATTATATGATGAGATATACATAAGTAACACTCAAAAGACCAAAATGGCTTAAATGAATTGGTTTTGATTGAAATGTACAATGTTGCATTTTGTGAAACATTTTATATTTAAGTGAATATATGTATTTGGCATACTCGGTTTAGAAATTTATATTAAGGCATCAATTTTGATAAGCAATGCCATCTTTTTTTTTTTTTTTTTTTTTTTGTTATTGCATGCTTTTCAGGTGTGGAAAGGATTGCCTACTTGTACATAAAGAAACAACAGTATTTGTATATTGGTGCAGGTCTATTCTGTGATACTGTGCTATATATACGAAAAGAATTCATAAAGTTTATCCTATAATCTCTAAAGAAGCACTATGTGTTATAAGCTTTATTAACTAGATCCTAAATTTATAAATTTGTTATAAATCAGAAAAGTATATTTTGTAATATATTTTCTAAAAGTGTGCTTGGTGTTTATTACAATAAATATATAATGAAGTTAAGATGAATCACATTTTCAAATACAGCATGTAGTAGGAAAAATGTTCTTGTTTTTCAGACAAGAATAGGTTAGATTTCAAGATCATGTTATATCTAGTAAATAAGAAAACATAAAAATGTGGGTCTTTTAGGTGATAGTGGATACTGAATTTAATTTTTTAGGATAACTTTTAGAAAACATTCTTAATGATGTGAAATTTGTTTGCACAAATCTGCAATTATGTACGAGTAAAACAAATGTCCTGTTCCTTCCTAAGTACTCCCATTCTTTTCCAATACAAAGCAGAGAGTATTTAGGTAACACTGCCACCTATTGCTTAAAGGTCATAGTGACTAAAATCTGGTCCAGTTTTTTTATCACTCATCATTGCTCGTTTTGACTACTATGCTTTCATTATTTCTAACAACTAGTGAGACTTTCATATAAAAAATAATAAGCATCTGCCTTCAGTACTATGGCCATAATTTATCTAGAATCAATGAACACTTTAGAGACTTCCAATATCGATAAATTTAAGTTTCAAAAAAAATACTCAGAAAATTAATTCCAAATACAAAATCCATCCACAAAAAGAAACAATAAGAAGATTCTTCAGGTTATAGCATGGCCAATATTGCAAAATCCAATTTCTTTGTTAAATACACGTTTTCTGATAGAATCCAAAATAACAAAATACTTGTTAACATTTTGTAAGTGGATAAGCAAATACTCAAATTGTAAACATCCATCTGCAGGTCTTTTAAGGACACAGCTTTAGTAGCATGAAAATAAGTCAGTATAAGATCAGACCTAATTCTTTTCAGTGAATAATTTTGTTTTCAGGACAACAATCAAAAAAACACTAATTCTACTTCTAAAGAAGTATCATGCCACAAGAATAACCTTTGTCAGCTTGGAAAAAAAAAAAAAAGAAAGAGAGAGAAAGAAAATTATTTCTACTTCTTTAAAAGAAAAAGTGAGGAAAATACATTTGGTCATCTAAGGAAAGTCATATGAATCAATCAGGAAGATAACACAGATTATATAAACTATATAATATAAGTACTGTCTAGGTTAATTTACAGCAATATAGAAAGATTACTTAGTTTGGAAGAAAATTTATTGTTGAAAGGCTCTTTTTTATCGTCAGTGTATTACTCAGTCTGCATGTATAAAATAAGTTGACTTTAATTCTTCACTACCGGGGACTAGCTGTATATTGTATGAAATCCCTTATATTCTCTTCTATTATTAGAAGAAAATGTAGAAATCCATTGTTCTTGTGCCCAAAAATGTTCAGAGTTACTGTGCAGAATGCTGACATTTGTCCTACATTAAAATATATCAGTAAGAGTCCAGTTCAATTTCAAAGATTTATGAAATTTTAAGAGAGATTGATGCTCTCAGGAAGAGCAAAAATAGAATATATTTTAAAAAATAAAAGCAGTTTTGTTTTAGTTTTGCTTAGTTAGTTAGTTAGTTAGTTAGTTAGTTAGTTTGTTTGTGGTTTTGTTTTTTGTTTGTTTTGAGGCAGGGTTGCTCTGCTTGTTTTTGTGGTTTAGTTGATTGTTTTTTTCACCTATATGCAGGTATTTTGAATCTCAAACATTTAAAATGCCCATGGTAGCAGAGAGAGTATTTATACAAACAGAAGGAATCTATATGAAGGTTAAACTCCTTATAGACAAATTTTTTTTCCTGTAATCATAACTACATCCTTTCAGAACTCAGAAACAACATAAAAGAAGCCTTGTTCTTGCAGTTAGGGATTCCTAATCTTTTCCTCAGTCTTATGGTTTTACCCCATGAAATTTTTAACCATTTCTCTCCTGCTAGAATGTTATCTCTCCAAACAGTCAGCTCTCACAGCCAAGCAGTGTCCAGAGCTAATGTCAGAAAGGGAGTGACTGAAGACAAATAGATCTCTACATACCTGTTCTCATTTTTATGTTCCTTTTCTTGTTTCTACACTTTCAACTCTAATAACAATACATGATTCCCATACTGGTAAAAAAACCCCTGAACTCTGTTTTTGCTTTTTCACTTATTTAATAAAATGAATATTCCAGACTTAGAAATGCTACGTATTAAAGGAAAAATTTGGATATTTTTCAGATTTCATTAAATGTTTATGTACCTAAAAGAATTTGATACCAGAGTATTCAACCTTAAATTCACTCAACTTAGTACAGTATAATGAATTATTAATAACCTAATTGCTAAACATTGGTTTGTAATGTAATTACTTGTTTAATGCACCACTTTATGCAAATATCAGACCAAAACCTAAAAGTGTGGTGCTTTTAATAAATTTTCTTTGATGAAATACATCACTTGTATATATTCACATATACAAATATGTCCTTGTTTTCGCCTTTAACAAACTTTCTTTTGAGAACTATAATATATTTCCTAAACAAATGTTTTGTGACATCAAAAGTTTGCAGGTATATTTTTCTCCACCTCTTGTACTACCTAAATTCTGATATGACTAGACATAAATTTTGTATCAGAAAAAAAAATATCTTAAAAGAATATTCAAAATGTGTAAAGAGAACAAACGAAAAAAGGAACACATTAAATTAAGTGTATGAAACCTAGAACAGGTAGAGAATAAAATGCAATGTCTAAGAACCATAAGCTACAGAAGGCATTCATGAATAATTTGTTAGTTTAATCTGCAAAATAAATTTCACTCTTGCACTAAATCAATTATTTTTATAGATAGTCTCAAAATCAGTGTAATTTTTTGTCTATCCTATATAGAAAGATTAACAGGCAGGCACATGCATACTGAAGTGCTTGTGAAAATGCTAGTATGCTTTGCCTCTTAACATTTGTGTGATAAAATGCACTTAGTTCAGACAAAGATGCAACTTAATGCCAGGAATAAATAGAGCTTAGGTGAAAAAAAGTATTTTCCTTAGTTATCTGCTCTAATCAACTACACACCTCATGTCAGAATGCATACAAAAATGCAGAGATACTTATACTTCCACTGCTAACATTATCATTACTTATTTACTTTGGCTTTACTAGATCATTGCTTTAAATGAGCATCACAGAACCAATGGAGCTTTAGTCTGTATGTTACATTTTCTTCATAATCATTTTCAATTTATTTTTTTCTTGCATGCCATCATTTTAATGTAAATCTTTCTTTTTCTTTTCAATAAAATGAAATGATTAAGTAATCCTGCTTTTTGCATGATTAAAGATGATGGATAAGCTTGGGTGGATAAAAATCAAGGCTCCTAACAGAATCTGTGCACCTCTCATGTCAGAATCCTTCCAGCTTGTTCAGTGCTAATGACAGAAAAAATTAGCATGTCTGTGAGTTGCCTAAAAAGGATAACAAGCTACCTTTAAGGACCTAGCCATATCTCTACACTAAATTTTAAACAGTTGTTTTCCATAATTTTCTGTAATAAGCCCTGATGAATTGTTTTGAAACAGATTAATAGAGAAATCTTTATTTAGAGCAATAATAAATGTTCATTAAATCTATCAGTGACTACCACAGGGCTGTTTAATCACCACCTTTGTATCACTAGATATAACACATTTAGAAAACAAAATGCAAGGGATACAATATGCTGAATATAGTACAAATCTGATAAAAAACAATGGCACATTTAAATCAGCCAGTCAGACACGACTCAGTTCTAAAGAACAGGGAAAAAACCTCCCAAGTACTGATTTTTGCCAGTGTCTCTTTCCTTTCAAGAGCCCTATGCAATATGTGTTCAGCCTTTTCTGACTGAGACAAGAAAACCAGGAAGGGGATATTACAATACAGCACATACGTACTGCCATCGCCTCTAGACATATGACCCAAAATGATGCTAAGAAGTCTTTCTCTGACCTCCTGCTAACCAGCCTCTTGTGATTAATTCAGCATGTCCTTGAAAGTATCTGCTAGAGACCCTTGTTTTTTTAATTTAAGAGTTTCTGAAGCCCGCCTATAGTTTCAATGATGGATTTTTATTTATTTGTTCTTTTTTGTTGTTGTTGTTGTTTTATCAGAGGTAAAGCATTAATCTATGAACAGAGGTCTGCAGTAACAGAAAAACACCACCTGCCTAAGCATTCACCAAATAGGACCATAAATACCACAACATTCCCTGACCTAAGTTTCGTAGACATCTGTATCATGGTAACACTGCATTTCCCTTCTTTGACAGATGAAATTACTATTCTTTGATTTTCATCCCCCCCGCCCCCCCCCCCCCCCGCCTCTTTTTTTCTGATTATGTTCTGGATGGCAAAATTTGGGCCACAAAATGCTAATTTCTAACCTAACACCATGACAGCAATCACAGCCATCACAAGGATGGAATAAAGAGAGCAATCTAACATCCAGGGATATGAATTTCTGATCAGTGGCTGGCAGACTGCCGTGAAAGCTTACAGTAATCCCATTGGACAGCTAGGGTTGATGAAGCCTGGGAACAGGCAGCCACAATGTAGGTAGTTCACAATTGCAAGCATTTGTCCATAATTTAAAGCTATATGAGAAGTGGAGAGTATTCATCTGAACAACAAGCTGTAATTTAACTAGAGTAACATTTACACAGTTTTTAACCCATTAAGTCCACCTCTTCTTACACTGACATTCCCTCTGTTTAATGCCCATTGTAAACAAAACTCCTGCACACTAAATGAACACGTATTTTTAGCATTTGCAAAGCTCAGAATAATTTACTAAGATTAACTCTTATTGTATATTTGGCAGGAAATAAAGCATTTATTCTTAAATCCAAAGTCCAGACCATGTAAAACCTTACTGAAGTGGTTCCCCTGAAGCCAAGGGGGCCAGGCCCAGCACCCCAGCACACACTGAGCAAAATCTAGTGCATAGACTGATCACACGATTAAGGTTCTTTTCAAAGTGATAATGCCTCAATCATCCAGTGATGTTCCCACCAGAAGAAAATTAGCCCCTGACAAAGTAGGGAGTCTCTGCCAATGGCGGATACTAATGCAGGCTTTGAGCTCTGCAGGACAAACGGGTTTCTCTATCAGGCTTTAAAACTGTAGCCTGAAATGTAAAGTGTTGTCTTCTGCTTGAAAGCCCCTAAATGCATCTTTCTATGCAGCCAAAGCGTGTTCCTGCTCCGTCTCCCGAATTCAGCCATTAATTGTCATTTTTCTATTTTGTCACAAAGCCTTTGCAGCGTGCGTAGCACTGCTGCCAGGATTTACAAGGCCCAGACACAATGCCGAAGCTGCTCTTGGTGAAGACTTGTCTACACAGTCAGGGTAGCACGGTGACAACTAATGACACATAAAAGTGGGCAGGTGAAACTGCCACTGCCATACACAAAATGCAGCACAACCACGAGCAAAGATTATCAGAGAAGTGATAGAAATATGCAATAGATGCACTTGCAAATGTTTTCTGATTTCCTTTCAAACCTGCACAGCAAAAAAAATAGATATTCACAGCCCCAAGGCACCCAGCAGACAGAGAAGGAGGAAAGCTGGACCACCCTGTGGGCACAGAATTGTGCGAATTACTGAAATGGGGCAAATTCCCATTTTACATTTGTATGTTACTATTAGTATGCACAAAAATAGTAAATGCACAAAAGCTAACAAATGCCAAGTGCAGCTGAAAACATTAACACAAAAACAGCAACAAGCCCAGGATCTGTGAATAAGCTCAAAGAAAAACTTGTATTCTTTGTTTGTTTGTAAAAGAGAGAGGCTGCTTCAAGTTTAGTGTAATATGAGGATGGGTCAGTTCCATATGCCTCCCAGCACTGAGAAAGAGGAAAACATCATTACAGTGATGTGGATGTTGTGGAGTGACTGCTTTGCTTTTAGACACAGAACTCACTTTTTTTCAGAGTTTCATCTGTTTTGGATATTTTACTGATTTGTGAGCTGGTTCTGAAAGGAAAAAGGGGAGGAGAAGTGGGGAAATAACTACTGTAACCACCTGCAAATATTTATCGCCAAAATACAATAACTGCAGAGTAAGATAGGTTTTGTTCACTTCTTTGTTCTTTCTTTTGTTCTTCCCTCAGTCATTTCTTCTGCTCACCCCCTCCTTCCTCCTTTTCTGCTAGTTTCCTTTCCATAGCCCCTTTGGTGTAATTTCCTTCCAAATTAATTTTTCACTCACATTTGTAAATATTGAATCCACCTCCATCAGTTCCTTTTTCTTGCAATCTTTATATACATTCCCACCTTTATTATTCGGATTTTTTTCTCTTTTTTTTTTTTTTTTAAGCTCTTCACAATGTTCCTTGTGACCGTTTTCTTTCACCATTCTCTCATGATCATCTCCATTTCATGTGTCTGTGAGACAGTTTATCCAGTTTTGGCTTTTTTCCAGTACAACTCAATAAAATATATTTACAGTGGCTTCCTGATCTGAAGTTGAGTCTTCTTGGCTTGTTAATAGGAGAACTTAACTGTAGTGCAGGTATATTAGTCATGATCGTGCAGGGTGGGAGGAAGCAGGAGATGGATGCTGGTAGCAGCTCATGCCAGAGAGCAGAGGGTTCACTTCACACCTTCCCCTGTTTAGAAGGGAGAGACTGCCTCTCTTAAAGGGTGTCATTTGGGTGTACATAGGGCTATGAAATCTGTTGTGGTCCTTACTGAGCCCCTCAAGCTACATTCAGAATAATAATACATCAGTTTACATTAGAAACATCCACATGTGTTTGCAAAAACCCCTCACTATGCATGTAATTATCACTAACTGGTCCTGAACAATTTCACAATTTAGAGATGCTTACCAGAAACCCCTTAGCCAGAACAGGTGATGCAGAACTCTGAAGAGGGCAGCTAGACTCTACTTCTGTTCAGCTATTTTAGCATTCTTATGCTGAACAGATCTCTGGGGACTAAGGAGAGGAGGTCTTGACATATAACAGTAAATTGTATTTATAACTATTTTCCTATATTCGTCATTACTTCTAAAAATCACTTTTGCATGTGATTGTCCAACAGACTTAACACTGCATTTTCAGGAATGTGCCTCAGAAAGCATGAGCCATCAAAAGGAAATGATTGAAGTTGTGCTGGATAAATACCTTAATCAGAACAACAGCGCCCATTTCAGAGAGTCTAGCCATGACTGTGCCTTGTCTCCTGCAGAACATGATCAAAGATTTGAAAACTACCAGCAACAGACTTGTACACAGCCTCACATTTGCTTTTTCCCCTCTAATGCACAACATAGCAACAGAGTCAAGCTTTGGAGAGGAGTGTAGGCAAGAGAGAAAGTGGCCACTATAGATATTAGGTCCAAGACTGGACTAAGTGGGGACACAAAGTATGGTTCAGAGGTTTCTTTTTATTTTATCCAAGATGCTTAGCAATATTTTAGATCTCCCGATGTGCAGTTTGCCTGCCTTGGGGCATTGCTTCACAAGTCCTTTACCAATCCCATTGTGACTGGAGGATGTATCTGTGAGCTGTTTAAGGAAAAAAGAAATAGGTTTTTTTTTTTTTTAAACAGCTTCCAGTTCCACAGTGTAACTACAACTAGATCCTGAAGTAGCTTGGCTATCACCAAATAGTATATGCAGTTTTTCACAAAAAATGTCTGTGTATGAATATGTGATGACAGTGAATATTTAACGATTCCAAGAATAACAAATATGCACATACAGGGACACACAAATGCCTAAAAATCTGAATGCCATCATAAAAAAAAAAAAAAAAAAAAAAAAAAAAACACCAAACTGTTATAATAAAAATAAACCTGTTATAATAAAAGCTAGGAGACCCAAAGCTGTTTCCAAGAACCAACATATCATCCTTGGTAGCAATCCAAAGGAGTCACTGGCACAGAAGACTCAGGCATGTTTCTGCAAGGACAGAAGAAAAAAGGGAAAAGCAGATAAAGCCTCAGACACTTCAGCAGCAATATCCGTCAGTGATCTCTATTTTCTCAGAAACTTTCTGTAAGCCTTAAAATCTTAATTCACTCTTCGTTAAATTAGCAAGACAATATCCCTCTCCATTCCTTACTGCTAAATTGTCAGCCAAGATTCATTCACACTTGTGTAATGTGATGTGGTGATGGAATAAATATAAATGTTTAGATAAATACATACAGAAGAGATAACTAGACACACATGTAAAATGTCATCCCCCAAAACAACCTGCATGGCTAGCTTTGGGAATTACCAAGTGGGGACAAGTGGGGTTGAACGGCTGTTTGAACCCAACCCAAATCACAGGGGTTGCCATTGGCAACCACTGTAACATATGTCTGCTATTAACCTTCCAAATGCCTACAAATCTGAAGAAAGTGTACACTTCGAAGTCCACACATGTCTATAAATTACAAAAAGTCCTAATACGAAAAGCAAGTTTTGATGCAATACTTTTCCATTTTTCACCAGACATTTTATTTCTGTGGTTTCCAACTCTAAAGAACTCTGCAGAAGTGCATATGCAGAATGAGAAATTAATAAAGCCATTTCAGAGACAGTTTTTTGCCATATTTTGGGTTCTATCACTCCACTAAAGGCAAATTTTCTACATGTTAACAGTCATCTGCTTCTTCAAAACATTCTCATGAAAGAGAAAAGGTAAAAATTTAAACAAAGATAGCTTGCCTCAGATTACACAACCTTTTTGCTGGCTTGATGGCAGATCAATTATTTGGAAAAATTTTAAAAAAAGAAAGCAAAAAATCAATTTAATAGCATTCCCTTTAATTAGGGTTTCAGATTATCATGCAATGTCCAGGAACATAATGAAATGTTCATTTTGTCTACTTTATTGGAGGACCACTACCACAATCTTTTCTGTCTTTTACAACTTCCATTTTCAGTGCTGATTGTGTACTTTGCTTCCAATTATTTTAAGCCTGACAAGATTTCTAGCAAGCCTTACTAAAAGGCAAAAATGCTGGAACTTAAGAATCACAAGCCCTCTCAACACAATTCCCAGGCAGTTTCAGTGGTTGCAGTTAACTGAAATGAACTATATACTCTAAGTCATGCCCACAGTGACTTCCAACATATATTTTTAAGTTTAAAATGATCAATTTCCCTAAATACACATTTTAGCCTCTTTCCCACATAGGAAACTTAATTCTTTTGCATGGTTGTTTGGTCTGCAATTCAAATGTCACAGCTGCAGTTCTTTTTATCAAAGGCATAATTCTTTAATAAACACAGAATAAATACAAATTTGAATTATTAAATAAAAGTATACAGGATACATGACTGTATGTGTTCTTATGATGTATGTATGCATAATATATATCAAAACATAAAGAATAAAATAATCTCTACATCCACAGTATCAACCCAAAGTTTATGACTTCCTCCCACTGCTTTTAAATACTTCTAAGGGCTATTGTGTAAGGACTATTGAAGAACAATAGATATATATTTTCTTGGAAGTCTGTTAAATCAATAGTATCCTTTTCATTACTTGTATTTCTTTTAAAATTATACCTGGCTTACGAATTCACATAATCATTCAATACAAATTTATCTGCCCAAAAGTAACACCCTCACATGTTTGAAAAGACCCGCAAACCAAAAATATCACTAGGAGAAAAACACACAGAGATCAGGAAAAAAGAGGTTTAAACTCATCTTAGGAACTGAACGTTTCACGGCACAGCACAAAATTTGTTGAAGCCCCTGCTACACCCAAAACGTTAAATCCTTGTGCAGCATGTTTGTGTTACAGTCCTTCAAACTGCGGTCAACAAATCTGCATAGAAAATTCTGTTATGAACTGCACTAATATGCAACATCCGACAAACTTGCCACCTGTTTTCTCCTTCTGTGCCATTTCTCTGACATCTGGGAAAGCAACATAAGGCTAATAATATTAGCAGAATCGGTTGCATAATTATGCAGTTATCACCCACGTTAGGAAAACACATTTTGTTCCTATTCTAGGTCAAGTCATTATGAAAATTTGTACGCTTGACTAGCAGAATAATTTGTAGAATGTTGTTTGCCCTGACATTTTGCTATCATAGTACCTCTAAAAGCCTGTTAAACTTCACAATTACGTTTCAGCTCCTGGGTGCCATTGGACAGGTCATGAGAAGCAGACAAGTGAGTGGTGAGTCTGTATTTCAACCCTTGTAAAGGAAGCATTCCCGAAGCTGTTGTCTCCTTGGTAGGTGTTCAAATGACCTTTCAACAGCGGATTGGCACAAATTATTGGCCAATAACAGTGGTTTGCTGTAGTGATGCTTTCCACTCTGTCACCATTTTCTGGTTTCTGGAGCTGAGAGATCCTTAAAAGTAATTTTCAGGGAGTGGGACAAAATCAGGAATTGGATGTAAATATCTTTTGTCCAGTATGTTAAATCTGTGTGAGAGATTCGACATCTCTACTTTACAGCTGAGATCAACATGGATACCCTGGTTTGTACTTTAAATAAGCACTGTGAAAATACACGTGGCTTTACACTATTAAGTGGTATCTAGAATGTTATTGTACATTATTATAAACAAAATACAGGAATGTCACAGCTGACTAAATTCCTATCAGTTATGAACTTAATTTTTACACACATTTAATACTTATCTCATTTCAGACTTTTCTATACTGAGAAATTTTCTTTTAAAGAAAAATGGTTTATACAGTTCACTTCCTGCCATAATCAAGGTCTTTCTAACCTGATATCTGAAGGTTATGCTTCAGTGAATAATTCAGTAGGTTAGTGAAACTGTGGCAGCAAAGAAAGTGCTAATCTTAGATGGAAGCTGTGCGGGATATTAAGAAACAATTGCAAAAAGTGACATATTTAATAGAGAAAGATTACTCTGTGCTACATCTATTTAATTTGAATTGAATAAATTTTGCCAGTATTTTATGAGATGCAGTCTGCAAATTATGTGAAACTTCATAGTGTCACTGAAGTCTAGAGGAAAGAATAAAGGATTTTTTCTCCCTCAGCCATTTTATGAGTATTGTGATTTTTGAGGACTTCTCACTCTTTCAAAAGAAATTTCAAAGGAACTGAAGAATCATTCACTGCAGGACTTTATTAATTTGAATTAAGGAAGAAGAAAGGGTAGTAAAAGGTGATAGTACTGAAAGATAAATAACAGGAGGCAATAGAAGGATCTGGTGTAATGAGACTTCTTGAAATAACTGAATTCCTTCTGGACTGTGACTGAGTGAGGCTGTATATGTTCTCAATCTTTCAGGGAAAATTTAGTTGATCTAGCCGAGACAAGTCTGAAAGTATGAGTAAATGCAAGTGTGAAAAATGATAGGGGGCAGTTTTTTACCCTTAATCACTAAACAGAACCTTAATGCAGTGGCAGTCCTGACAAAAATAATTTAAGTATATGCTCAGATGATTCCTTGTATGAGTCTGTGGAATAGGAATATGATACTACTACCAAAAATATTAAACTCATCCTATGTTGTTTTCGAGGTAAAAATTATTTCAAAACCCCTGGTTTTTTTCAGTCTTTCTCACAAATATATATACTTTTTTCTTTTATATTACTGTTTTTTTTCAATAATTAATAATGACACTATTAACAAGTTATACAAGGTGTATATCCTTGAAATGTTTTTTGAAAAAAAATTAAGTAGTTTGCAACATCTGGTAAAAAGTAAACAAAGCCTTAATTACATAGCAAACCTTTTGAAAATAGGGGAATACATTTCTTTGTACCAAGAAACAATTTGAGAGAGCAAAAAGATTTAACATGATGTTAAAAAAAAAAAAAAAAAAAAAAAAAAAAAAAAAAAGAAGAGAGACCTTGCCCAAAATTTTCATTAGAAATATGCTTTCCAGGAATTTTCAACTTTGTGCCTGCACCTACCCCAAGATATTCTGCTGCTCAGTGCAAATTGCATGAAGTTATAGGTTTGTTATATGTGGGGTTTTCATTTGAGGACTGCAACTTTTTTTTCAAACTTGCACTATTTTATTTTTAAGCAGATGATAGACAAACATAAAATATCTCTTTGGAAAATACAGTGGGAAAATGCCAGCTTGACAACTTCAGAAACTAACTATACACTTTGAAGTTAAGTTTTGCATGCTGTTGGTTATGAATGTAGATGGTTTCATATTTTGTTTCACTATAAGGTCACATTATTAAAAACTGAGAGGAGACAATAGCTCCTTCCCCTACACTCTTCTTCCCTCTAAGTGCAAGAATGGTAAAACCATTGGAAGTCTACACTGCAGGCAAAATTGTTCTCTGATCTGCATGGTGGATCTAGTATTTCCCATGGGAATTCTGTGCTGTGTGAATGAAGACACAAATTTCTAAACTGTAATTTCTACTTTGCCCATTCATAATCCCCTTTGCTGCAAACAGATTGAAAAGACAAAAACCACAGATCTACTGTGCATTTCAGAGAAAAAAAAAATTCTCTTGTATGCATGGTTAACCTTATACTGAACAATTCATGTACGAGCAGGAGTGAAAATAGGATATGGAGCATTTTACCTGTGCTATAGGTCACCAGATCAAGACTAGTGGGTGTCACTGGTAGACTAAAGATATTACAGACTAATGGACAGTCTGTGACCCACAAGAAATGAGCTGGAATTACCTAAATTCATGGAAATATATTTCTGTATCACCAAAAAAAAACCACAAAACTCACTCAGGGCAAGCAACCTTGCTGGTAATATTAGCAGCAAACAGTAACTGCAGAGATCGGAGGATCTTTTCACTTCAAATGGTGGTCATAGGAGAAAGCTGCAGAGAGAAAGCGGTTGAAGTGTGGGAAAGACAGAGAAAGAGGCAGAGAGGGGATGCTGTGTTTGTCTATGTATCGTCTGATATGTGTACAAAGAGAAGACTTCAGTCTCAAGGCCTGTCAGTTCAGCACCTTTCACAAGTACAAAATGTCATGTACTACATACTGATGAAATAAAAGACAAAGGTGTCAAAGGAACCATTACACTATATTCTAGCAATGATCAGAGGATCAACAGCCTCCCTTCTAGATTGACACTATGTTAAACTATGCCAGCGTATTTGGCCTGAACCTCTCCTTCCCTGCCCCAGTTTTACACCATGGGTGGAACTTAATTTACCCCAACAGCCTCATACTTTGTCAAGCAGAAGAGAAATTAAATACTCGCCTATTTCTCTTCTAGATAATATTTTTGTAATTTTTCAACAGACAATATAGCTGCATACATTCACATACATTAGGAAGCTTACTATTTCTTCTATTACCAAAAATAAAGGGTGCATGTTTACTCACCAGTGGGTTATCACAGTAGGCAGAACAACATCTTGCACCACGAGGGCTGCTTATAGTTGGGAAAGCAATGTGTGAAAATAGCACTCTTTCAAGTTCACCTCATCCTGTATACTTGCCTGCAAATTGAATTTCTTTCATCAAAATACCCTTCTGTAAGTACAGATAATTATGGAAGGGTTCTGCATCTCAGCTAATGTAGATTGTGATGGTTTCATGATATCAGAATGCATTATTCTTTGCTCTATTCCACCCACACCAGACACTACATGTTGAGAATTCTCTGAGACCAAACATATGAAAGATATTCCTATGAGTGGTTGTGACCTGAAATGTCAGAAATGACTTGACATGACTTTCCCAACTGATATGCCAATTAAAACTTCTGGTTTGATTACTTAACTTGGATAATCAGCATGAAAGAGAGTACTTCTCTATTTTTGGCCTTTATAACCATAACTGCTGCAGCAGGAGTGTCCAATTGTTGCTTTAGGTTACCAGATCCAGTCAAAATTAGATTAAATAGCTCTAAAATGTTTAGATACTTGCTTTCCTCACAAATCGTTTACTAGTTTGCAAGCCTTCAACAGCTTTGATTATGCAATGAATGTAGACTAATTGCCTACAGGTCTCCCTGTACTATACCACTTACATAAATACAGGTACTAGTCTTCAAAGAGTAGCGGGTTGCCTTTTACAGGACCTAAAGTGAAATAATATGTAGCTTACTCTTTCCCAGACACACCTTTCTCCTGGCAGGAGATTTCCCCGATCCATTCCAGAAGCATGGCTGTAATGCACAGCTATAATGATGGTTGACTGCTGTGTGGAGCCTCCTGCTGCTGAGCAGCACGTGTTCCTGGTGGAATGGCATCTTCCCAACATCACAAGGGGTTTCTACTTTGGCTTATGTCTCAAGAAAGGCGGTCTAAAAGATTGTGCCATTTTAATTACATTAGGTAATGCAAACCTTGTAACAACCATTATTTGGACATATGCCATTCCTAGGGCTTTGTAGCTCAAAAAGCAGCCTGAAAACAAGAAAAAGAAGGAAAGAAGGAAAGAAAGAGAAAAAGAAAGAAAGAAAAGAAAGAAAGAAAGAAAGAAAGAAAGAAAGAAAGAAAGAAAGAAAGAAAGAAAGAAAGAAAGAAAGAAAGAAAGAAAGAAAGAATGAATTATGTTACAGCTAGTCTCTCACTACTGTGTTCCTCACCATTGCACACAGTAGGAACATCCTGTCATTCTTATTCCATTGCCTCACCATAAGGTACATGCATAATTTTTTCACCCTTTATTATGTTTGCATAAAGAAGCACACCAACTTCTTTATCTAAAATTAATATTCAAAATCAACATGGATTGTGAATAAGTGCACAATACCAGGGACAGTCACATCTTAACTGCTCACATAGCCTACCTTAGTCTTGTTAGCAATTTACTTAGTTACACCATAAGAGTCTAGTTTCACAGATTTCTTCATGACTGGTCATTTTTGTTGGGGCTCAGAAAAATTTCCCGAATTTTTTCTCCCATTTTCTGCAGTTCTTTCATCCATTATACTGCAGGCAACCGCCTCTAAAACCCTCTTACCTTTTCTTAACCTTACAGCATAGTTTAAAGTAAAAGAAGAAAAGAAGAGAGACAGGCACTCTCCTGTTGATAGAATGTCATTTCAGAAGTCCTTCTTTGCTTCCTACTTTAGTCTGACTACAGCAGTTCAGCAACTTTGTCTGAAGTTAAAAAAAAAAAAAAGCTAGAAAGAAACATGGAGGTTGGAAAGGATCACTCTGCATTCTTTGAGCACAAAAATTGGTGTTAAATTCTAGCTCTTGTTTTGTCATACAATGAGAGATGCAGTTAAGTAAAAATTCAAAACAGAAACACCAAGTAGAAACATAACCCTGTGTTTCTAGGCTAAAGCTGTTCAGGTGTGTTTATATGCTGATCTATGAATTAAGAAGTCAATGTTCAAGGTTTGCCACTCAGAGAGTACACAAAGAATCCCTTGCATGCTTGAGCAATGCGGAACAATGCTGGAGGGATGGCACATCCCTCAGATGGACACATTTTAGGTATGTATTGGTTTTACCAATCACATGTAGGCAGGAAGACATTTGATTAAGAAGTATATTAATTTCATTATAAAATCCACCTGTTTAAAGAGGTGCCAGCCACTTCATCAGCCAAACATTACTTTTTCCCAGTGTCCCTCCCTATATCTGCATTTGTAAGACATAACAAGGTCTAAAGTTACCAAAACAACTTATGCAATGGAAATCAGACTAACTAACTCTCATGAGACCATGCTGCACTGAAGTCTGGAGACCCCCACCCATACCCCCTCACCATGCTTGCACGTTATCATTGCTCTCATATAAAAGGTGCTGCTTGCTCATCACCCCTTGGTTCTTGATACTATACTGTAAAGTATAGAAGAACTTTAGATACCTGACCAGGATTCTTAAAACAGGTCACAAGATTTAAATACTTTCACCAATGACATCTCAAAAACAACCCAGACTCATGTTGGGAATGTCAGATAACAGGCTCATGGTAGATCCAGCATCAAAAGAGGAATAAACAAATTTTGCATAAGGTCTAAATTACAGAGGACTTTATTAGTCAGAAATGCATCTCTCAACAAAAAGGAAGGCAGTGCAAATTCTGGAGATTGAATATCAACACTGCTTCCACAGATCATTCACATTCTGAACTTCAACAAATTTGTCCATGAGCCAGCAATGTGCCCTAGTGCAAAGTGATAACCAGTGATAACCTCAGGTGCATTAGGAACAGCATTGTCAGCAGGTCGAGTGAGGTGATCCTGCCCCTCTAATGCGACCTGAGGAGGTCACATCTGGAGTGCTCTATGCAGGTCTGGGCTTGTCAGTACAAGAGAGACATGGAGCTTCCTGAGTGAGCCCAGCAGAGGGTTACAAAGATGAGAATTGAGCCTGTTCAGCCTTGAGAATTAACAGCTGAGAGGGGACCTCATCAATGTATATAAGTATCTGAAGGGAGGGTGTCCAGGGCATGGAGAACAAGAGGCAATGGACAGAAACTGATGCGCAGGCAGTTTCAACTGAATATGAGAAAGAACGTCTTTACTGTGTGGGTGTGCAATGAACAGGCTGTCCAGAGAGGTTGTGGAGTCTTCCTCACTGGAGTTATTCAAGATCTGTCTGGACACAATCCTATGCAATGTGCACCATAATGACACTGCTGGAGCAGGGGGTTTGGATCAGATAACCCACTGCCGTCCCTTTGAATCTTAAACACATTCTGTCATTCTGTGATTCTGTGAATACTATTTGCTGAACCCTGAGATCCCTAAAGGTGCTCACTGCAGCCAAGCAAATCAGAGGTAGCAAATGTTTAGATATTGCCAGAATATCTTGTATCTGAATTCAAATTTTGCAATCCTTTTCCTAGGAAGGAAGGGAAGGACATGCCTGCCCAGCTGAAGTATCCTGCCCTCCATAGATAGCCAAGATCTAAAAGGAGATGTATGGTCATGAACCTGAGTAACAAACTGCAGGCAGCTCCATTCAAGTAACAGTAGCCCTGAATCTGCTGTCAGCCCTAAGGATAAGCACGTTTGTACATCCATCACATATGAATTTTCCTTTTTTTTTTTTTCTTTTTTTTTTTCAGCTTTTCATTGTTTAGAGATATTTACCATAGGAGGATGTGATAACTAGATGCTAAAGACTGGCTTGAGGGCATTGAGCTCCCACTTTAACAAACTGGCCAAGAGGAACACATAGAGAGAAAACAAAACAAAAAAAAAAAAAAAAAAAAAAAAAGACTTCTGAACGCTAAACACTGTCGTGTCTCAATTTTGGGTACTGAGCACTAGACCCCCTGATCTGTACATAGCAGACAGTCAAACCCTTAATCCCTACCTGGCTCTGAATAATGTATTTGCATTGTGTACAGACTAGGCATCATTCCGTGCTTTGCCACTTCGTTCATGAGAATAGCAACGGTGAAGACACGGATTTTTCTTTCTGCCTTTTATATACCCACCAAATGCAGACACACACCCACACGCGCACACACACACACACTCACATGGATAAACAAATATGCACAGGTACCCAGCCACATAAAAATTCACAGTAAGGCTCACAATCAAACAGAAAATTTGCAAACGCTCTGAGTGTAACACGCAGACTAACTAGACACACAACAAAAGACTCCTGAACCTTTATCAAACACAAATTAACGGGAATTCATTTGAATTGTTAAGCCGAACGTCGCCTTCCAGCGCGGCTCGAGGCTGCCGCCTCCTCAGCCTACGGACGGTAAAGCTATTGCTGCAGCTCCACCTAGTGGGCAGCGGCGGGCAGCGCAGCGGCCCCGGGGAGCGCGGCCCGGGGGCAGCGGGGGCGGCCCGGCCGCGGCTGCACCGACCCCGCCGCAGCCTCCCGCTGCTCCCAGCGGGAACGAGCCGTGCAGCGGCCCTTTTCAACCAGAACACATGCTCTGTTCTCGGGATCAAAGCTGAGAGGCTGGCTGTTTCTGTTTGTTCATCAGGTGAGGCAGCTCTCTCAGAGAACAGCACCCTCTAATACTGGCAGGATCATTCATCTAAGCAAGAGATTAAGCTGCCAAAATTATATATGTTTATAATCAAAAGGAGTCTAAATTTTCATATTCATTCAGAATTTTCACAGGATCACAGAATAGGTAAGCTTGAAAGAGACCACAGTGGTTCTTCTGGTCCAGCCTCCCTGCTTCAAGCGAGGTCATCCTAGAGCACATGGCACAGGATTGGTATCCAGGTCATTCATGAATATCTCCAGTGAAGGATACTCTACAACCTCCCTGGGCAGCCTGTTCCAAGGACACTCTACAACCTCCTTGGGCAGCCTGTTCCAAAACAGTAAAGAAGTTTTTCCTCATATCCAGGTGGAACTTCCCCTGCACCTGTTTCAGCCCACTGCCTCTTGTCCTATTGCTCAGCACCACCAAAGAAGAGCCTGGATCCATCCTCTTTGCTCCTGCTCTTTAGACACATTGATAAAATTATGAGGTCCTATGACCTCTGCCAGGTTAAAGATATGGAAACTTACTGTGTCCACACTTTATTTCAATATTCATTTGTGCTTCTGTAATGCATTTCATTGCTTTAATGTTCTTTCCAGATACTCACATGTTGCTATTGTTCATGCAGCCAGACATAAGTGATTCCAGGGCATGGTTACCAAAATCCCTCTGTGCCTCAGTTTCTTTACCTTTGTCTGACATTCCCAAGTTGACAAAATATGAGAATCATGGTGTCATACAAATAAATCACCTCTTCCTAGCAGACACAGAATGTAAGAACTTTGGAAGAGCTGTAGGCAGGAAAACCAGAACAAATCCAAACCGAGCCCCCAACCCTTTCAATGTGTAGAGTTGTCACACCTTTCCTGAAAGACAGTGAATGTGATGGCATGTTCACAGCTGAACCCCTTGATTTTTTATTTCATATTATTCACTTTAAAATAATTTTCTTTACAAGCAGTCTGTGTTTCATTGTGGCCCATTAAAAGCATCATTTTTTTCCAAAAGTCAGCACACTCTGAGGCCCACTGTATTTTTACCGCTACACAGTTTCCCTGCTCTGCATGGGACACCCAGAACTCACCTTACATTTGAAGGGCTCTAAACCACCGCCAGTAAGGCCCAGGGTTTGACTAGCAAACACTCCAGCCCTGCTGCCAGAGAGGCAACCTGACACTTTCCTCCTACTAGAGGAGGTGAAAGAAAAGCAAGATCTGAAAACAAAAGAGGTATTAATGGAAAACAGTCTGCAGATGGGCTGGGCTATACTGTTTCTGCTTAACTATAGCATATCCAAAGATTAATCTTAAAGGAGCAGCATAAAAAATTTCATCACACAAATAATTTAATTCATTCCAAAAACTGTAGCATACCCTCTGCATGGTAGAGGGAATGCAATTTTGTGCATATTCTTGCAAAAATGCTTGTTACCATATGGAGTAAAAATTAAAACAAAAAACAGTAGTGAAAATATTTAGTTGAAATTGAAGCTTGCAAGTTTTCCTGTGGCTGCTAAAGGGACAGTTCACAGATCTTAATTCACAGATCTTATTTCAGTGTATCAATATATATTTGCAGAACAGTGGCTCTACATAAGCAACAGAGGGAAGGGATCCATCTACCAGAATTATTTACTTCAATATTTGTATCTATTCCAGTTTGTTTCTCCTGAAAATATAATTATTTTTTTTTCCAAAAAAGAAACCCAAAAGGTGCATAATGATTTCACTAAATTCACGTTAACTATACAGGGTAAATTAAGCAGGAAACATAAAGGCCAAACACTGTATACAGTAATTAAGCTCAATATTACAGGGCTGTACTGTAATAATTACAGCCAGCATTGCATGCACACTCTGATAATTCACTTAAATTGCTTTCAGAACATGCCAAGAAAATCTCCTTTACCCAGAGAGCAAAAAAATATAAAAAAAAAAAAAGTCAAAGAGAAAGAAAAGCAAAATTTTTCATTTTGAAAACTATGATTTTTCCTTTTCCTATCTTGTTTCATATGGGAAAAAAAAAAACCAAAAAACAAACCCACAACAAACTGAAAAACACCTAAATATAAATCGAGAATTTGCTGTTGTCTTTCTAATAAAGCTTTTAAATTTAAGGAATAATAGATGCCTGTCTAGACAACCCTAAAATTGTTTTAGTTACTGATGTATGGATGACTGATAAATGTCATCTTTTCTGCCTGCAGTGCATTTTCCATCCAGTCTAGTGACATTTGTCTATAGCTGACCTGAGTCTGCATTTTTCATTTGCATTAAGCATTTAAATTTTACAACTCTGGAGCTTCAGGATTCACTGTTTACCAGAAAATACAATACCATTCCCTCCTCCCCCTTCCACCCCAAAGGAGAGATGCTTTCTTTGCCTGTCACATGGCCATTTTTAATTAAACCAGCAGGGAAGATTCTAATCAGACAAAGGCAATGGAATTTGCTTCATACCTTTCCAAGTGAAATAATTATTAATTCCCTAGTTTCACATTTCTCATACAGATAAAATGAAACATGCAGCATGGACAATGAAAGGAGGTTTCTATTTAAATATGGACACGTCTTTTGAAACAATGCAAAAGACAGTTAAGTATTTCATGGTAAATGACAAAAACATGGAGATGTGGAAATTAATAGGTTTACCAATTACTTTTAAAATATGCTTTATGCTATTAATGTCTTCAGGCATGTAATTGCAAGATGGTAGAATTACCTCATAGACAGATATCCATTACAAGACAGATCATTTATGTTTTACACACTTCTACTGAGAAATGTTTGTTGCTGCCTACTTTGCAATACAGAAGATTCTGATATTTTACTCTGTGAACCATATTCTTCAAGCCACCATTGCTCAAACAAGGCATGATTTTTGAAATGCATTACCTCAAAGGATTCAATGGAAAAATCTTTACAATCTATAAGTGGTCTCCTGATTTTGACAATCCTTGCTTTCCAATGGCTATGCATTTCCCAAATTGCAGCAAGTGTTTGCTGTTCACAGTTACTGCAGGGTTTAAGGTTTGAGCCTCTTAAAAAAATCACCAAAATAAAATTCCATTGAAATTATTGTTTTCTATTAATATGTTTGGCAACAAAGGCTGAATCTTTTAATTATAATTATAAATATTCAATATTATTTTTTCATTTCAGATTTTTCCTACCAGAACTTTTGCAACTGTAGCCAAGGTAAGGGCTGGGGCAAAGGCTTTGCTTTTTTGTTGAGCTGACAACAAAATGGCTTGACTGGGAGGCCTAAAGCAGGGTGCCCACCTTTGCATACATGAATAGTGCCATTAAGGCCAATGGATTTGCATACATCCTATTAAGAGTGCTCATAAGTAGTCCACAATAGACTTTTTGTTCTACTGATTAAGCTACATCAGGGAATCTGCCCTACAACAAAACCCTTGGGCAAATATTTTCCCCTGCTGACTGGTACCAGCACATTTCCTTGCAGCTTTGGAAAAGTCCCACTCCTATATACCATTTTTTTCAACAGCTTTCTGAAAAGCATGTTCAGAGAATACAGAAAAAAGCAACTATTTTTTCTATGCCTACCCTACCTGTGGCAGAAGTGCATCAATGCAAGACAGAAGCAGGGGTTTGTACCTTCCCCTGTGTTAGCTAAATCTCAACCTACCTGGTACAAGACTCCCTGTAGTTCCCTTGGTCTTGGCAAATTTTCTCTTGGCATTTTTCTATCAGGCTATACCTCATTTGCTCCCATTCTGCAGAGCTGGCTTTAATATTTTCACCTCTCTAGCACAAACCAGCACAGAAAAACATCAACTATCAAGCCCCCCCCCGCCCCCCAGCAGTCACAGCTACAGTGGAAACAAGAGTTTGGAGCACATATGGTTTTTTAACCACTGCTGCTAAAAGTGCAGAAAACAGAACTGAGTGGAAGTGGTTGCCGGGCTTTTTAACAAGCATAGAAGATACAATTTTAAAATGGGGCTTTTCACCATGTCTAGGCCAGTATCTCCAGCCCCAGAAAACTAACCCAAGGGTTCTTTTTAAATACTATCAAGAAAGCATATGCTCTGAGCGCAGAGAAAGTTGTAGCAAAACGAAAACAGAAAACAGTTAACCTCCACCTTGTCTATAAATCAGAGCAACAGATGTAAAAGTAAGTGTACATTTGGAACCTACTGACCCAGAACACCAGCGCTGAACTTCTGCTTTCTTTCCTCTCCAATATGTCTCCATCCTGTGATTTTTGCTCACGAGGCAGATAAGACAGAGTAGTTTGTTCTTTTGCAAAATTCACTGAGAAACATTTCTGCCTTGTCTTCTAAAGCATTTTTTTTCCTCAAGAGAGTTGAAGAAAGGTGTCGTCATAGGACAACATCCAGTATTCACACAATTTAAGCCACGTGGTGTTCTTAAATGCAGGAATCCAGAATTGCCAGACCTGAAGGGAAAAAAGCCTACAATAATGTAAAATCACTCTAGGATTGGCCTAAGTAGTCTCTTATCAACATTCAGCAGCAGTTCAAAAGCAAAGAGGAGAAAGAAAACACCTCACAGACACATGAGACAGAAAAAAGATAAAAGGTGTCCTGAGTGAATAAAAATATGTTATTTCTTAACTGAGCTGTGGATTAAGCAGAGGAAAGGGGCTCTGACATGGCCTGCAGCTTTTTTGTTTGTACGAACATTCTTCCAGTGATCTGAACCAACATCAGGTGGGAGCACATCACTACTCCTCATCTACTTTCAGCACTCTGGCTCCCGAGCAAACCTAGGGAGGTACTAGGTACAAATTTGTGTGAAAAGGCTAGAAAAAAAAAACTTGTTTCAATGCCTCATGCAGAATCTTTTACACACTAGAGTTTTGCAGGCTCACATGTACCATACATCAAGGTCCCAGTCCTGCAGATAAGCCTCTGTGAGCAGCCATTTGTGGTCCATCCCAATTTTAGGAACACAGAGACCTATGGAAAGCTGAAACGCGTAGCAAGAAGAGTTCAAACACTGATTTGGCAGCTAAAGCAGGAGGCCTACCAAAAAAATAATAACAAGATATAAAATATTTACATAATTATATAATTATATACATAGGTACTTATAGGCACTTATATATATATACTTATATATATATATATATACTATATATATATTTTATATATATATATACTTATATATATATACTACATATATATATATATATATATATATATATATATATATATATATATATATATATATATATATAAAACCAAACTGAAAATTAGAAAAGCTCCAACAAGCTTTCCTTTATTTTCTTTCTTTAGAAAAGTTTTCTTAAAATTCCATATTGTTTTTATAGGACTGAAGAGCCATTTTTCTTTGTGAGGTTGGTACACTATATTGCAAATTAAACTCTTTGCTTTTCGCAAAAAGTGTAAAAATTGTCTTTCTGTGAAATAAAAAAATCTTCCTTCATAAAGCAGAGCCTTATCAGAAGATTTTGGTCTTTTAATCCAGTTTATATAGGAGGAAGTAAAAGAACAGTGGTGTTAAAATGAAAGTGAAAGCAACTGCATTGCTTTATGGATCTGGTTTTACATCACTTCCATGGGCTGAAAATAATTTTTCTGAAAATGTTTGTGTTATACCAATACAAAAGTGATCTGAATTTGACCATTCAAGCTTTTTCAAGAGAAAAGGAATAAATGTGTATTCTCTAGGAAAGGGAAAGATTATTCTCTTTCATTGGGCTTTTTTGTTGTTATTCTGACAGCTGAAGAAGGCAATTATTAGGACTGTCCTCTATATATAAATTTCTGTTTATAATTTTTATATTTTATTTATCTATTTTTAAGCTACCCTTCTATCTCACTTGCTTTTATCAATAGGGTTTGCTTAACACCTTCAGGGAAATTCTTCATTAATTTCTACATACTATGTATTTAACTATATATTTATATATATAAGGTGGCATTTAAATACAGAAATAATTCCATGCTATACTCGAGAAGACGGAATCCACCCAGTATTTACCTGGGAGAGATAGGAAGCTAGACAGATGGATATTTGGAAATGACATTAAAGGAAGGACAAGGTTGCAAATTGCTTGATCAATACAGTACAGCAATAGAGAGAAGAACTGAAAATGTCTATATCCTATAGGGATATAGACATATATAAGGATAAACATGGGTCAATGATGAGAATTCAATTGCCATAATAAAAGAGGTGCAAATGAGAAAGCATAACTTTCATGCACAGGCAATAATTGAGTTTATATCCAATGGCTAGTGCTTGAAATAAAAAAACAAATCTATAAAACCAGAAAAATATCATGAAAATAATAATGAACAGTTGAGCCCCACTGTATGCAACTTCTGTGTGTGCCCATTTTGCATCTGCAAATTCCTGCCTTTGCCCAAACCCATTTCTGGAGCTGGTCCACACAGCTTTTATAACCTGTTTCTAACAGTACTAATATTTAGTAGACGTCTGCACTCAACTATTGCTTATTTTCAGATGTCTTCAAGGGCTATGGAAGTCACATGTTCTCTGTTTGCAGATAGGGAAACTGAGACCTACAGAGAGCTTAATTTGCATATGGTCCCCTGGGAAGTCAGGAAAGGCCACTGCCTGAGCCTCCTTAGGAGTGGATAATATTCAAACCCTCTCTCTTGAGAAAAGCCCAGTCCCTATCCCCACACAGGAAGATTATAGAAGGGTTTTCTGGCATAAAACAGAAAATAACTCAAAACAGTTCCTGCCAGGCAAGGAGGCACAATGCCTCTTGGTTCTGGGGAGTGGAGGGCTGCTCCTGAAAGCTGTGAGGATGCACACAGTGTTTGTCCACAGCTAAGTGTCCTCGCCCTTCCCTGGGTGACCCCACTGTTTGGCTTCCACTTTGAACTCCAGCATCAAAACTCCAGCTGTAACCTTTAACAAAACCCTTCACACTACATGGTCTCTACCTGAGAGGCCTAGCTAGAAAAACTACTTCCGCTTCATCTTTTAACTCCTCGCTCCAGACATTGTTCTTTTCTCTCAGAGAAATTTCTTTGCATCCCTCTTGCTCAACTACATGACTATAAAACATCTTCAAGAGTGTGTCTTTCTTGCCATGGTATGAATCAGATGTATAAAACATGAGTCTTCCTTCTCAGCATGAGAGACTGTTGGTACAGACTCCATTACAATACAGCATCTATAACAACCCTTTTCATGTTCATCATATCAAATTCAGACCTTTATAACTTCCTGACGTATCTATTTAGCAGTCTGAAGTTGTCTGAGTGTTGATTCTTCCTAAAATAAGATTGTTTAGACTGTAAAAGTTTTCTAGATATTTCCAAGAGTTAGCTGAAAGAAACATAAAAAGAAAAAAAAAGGGCCCCTTAAATTTTAATTTTGAAAGATCAAGAAACAAATATATCTTGAAAACAGCAGAATTTTGGCCTAAGTGAGAAGCTGGGCATGAATTAGTCTTCTCACTGGAGATTAAAAGAATAAAAGTGAAAATATTTTTCAGCTTTTTAAACTGGTCATGTCTGTGCGGACGGGGAACGCATGCATTTAAAAAAGCCTATAATGCTACAAATTTTCACACTAACAAGCCTTCCATGTAACTTTATAAAAGACAATAAAAGATTCCATATTGAATGGAGTTCACCAATCTTATGTGAGATCATGATATTATTTTTTTTTCCTTATTATGGACCTCCTCCTTTCCAAATAGTGTAGTTAAGTCCTCCACAGAGTTCTAAGATGTAATTTTTATGTGAAACTATTTGAAGTTCCTAATTTCAAAAATCTTGATGAGATGAAAGACATTAAAGAAATGAAAGGTTGTAAAGGTTGTTCAGAGGTTTCCGGTAGGTCAGTTGGGAAAAAGTTATGAAACTGCTATTTTGGGTTAATTGTCTTTTACATCGTGTTGTCACATCTGCTTCTTGATAAAAAGCAAGAGGCATATAAGTGCCATCAAGTTGAGTTCAAAAATATTTACAATTATTTTGCACTGGAGTATACAACTAAAGGAAATTCAATACAACTGGAAACAAATCCTCTATCTCTATCTGCAAGAGGCTCCAGCAAGGTGTGTGTTACATGAGACCTTTGTTTATTTGGGACACACTGTAAAAAGCAAGGACAAAAGTCAAGTGGTTCTAGTCAACCAGGAAATGGGATTACCTGTTGAAACTATATTTTTTTTTGTTATTTGTGGTAGTCCATTATTTTACAGTTTGTTCTTCTGCAGTATGTTTTGATATTCCTTGTTATAAGTTTGTAATGCTTCATTCTATGTACCCCATTTGGCTTCCCTAATGGTTCAGTCCTGAGTTGTTTACCACAGTTTTCCCGACCAAAATGTATGTCAATCCACATGTCAATCCACCTGTATACCTCTCTTGTTCCCTTGTCTCACCCCTGTCTGTCAAAGATAGCACACTCCTTTGGTTCTGGAGTGTTCCCTGTCTTTCATCCCTTCCTCAGAGCAGAATTGGATTGTAAGGTTTGCTCCCTCCCCATGTTGGATTCTATTGGGGAGCCCTTACCCTGCACCCCTCCCCTAATGCCCTCCTACTGGTCAAAGGTTGCGTCCTCCCCGTACTCCCCCTATCCTTTAAAAGTAGCCCCTTTAGATTCAGACGTGTCACTTGCTCTGCCCCACTTCGAGATTAAATATTTGGACACTCAGACAAGTGTCCCTCCCTTATTCATCTGCCTCGGTTTCCTCATGCCCTGTGCCTCTGCTGTGCTACCCACGCCACAGCAATCACCGCCACAGCGGCCGGCCAACCTCCATCCCATGGCTGCTGAGAGCCAGACTCAGTTATTGTTTTCAGAGTCCTTTGTTTCCTATTTGAAACAAGTCAGCAGCAATTACTCATGGCTTTAGTTTCTGCTTGAACTGTTTCTGCCTGCTAGTAGCATGTTACAGTTTGTAGCAGTAAGAAAACCCAAAAGTCTAGCTATGGGTGACTCCCCAGTCTTTCATGTTTTGTTTTCATAGGCAATACAAGATCAGTTCTGTTGTGTTGGGGGGTTTTCTCTCTGATTATGTTTGTTTGTTTGTTTTTATATGGGACAATACCAGTCTTGTTTCTCCCTTCTCAGTTTCACATGACAGCTAGGGAGCTCTACTTTCATCTCCCCAGAATACTCGAAAATGAAGTCTCTTGCACCCAGCAGAGTGCTGCCTTGGTAGCAAAGTCAATGGGATATTTTACACTGGCTCCATCAAGGTCTAGATCCCACATCTTAACCAATCTGCATTTTACCTCTGTCTAGGTTCTTAAATATCCTTGACAGCATTGCATGGTAGTGAGCAAAGCCCTCAAGTAGTATTTAAAAGTAGTAAGATTTGATTATATTTTGTTCTGTGAAAACTATGCACCCTTCTTACAACTCAAATGCGAGTTAATGTCACTTGGCAGAAAAAGAAGGAAACCAGATCATTGGAATTACATGATTGCTGATGGATTAATTTGTGACAGAAGAAAGTGAAAGTAAGGTGGTGACAAGAGGATTAGTTAACAAGATGCAGTAAGAATGCTAGGAGAGCTGCACTTGCTTTACAAATACACTAGACTTTTTGAAAATATTGCCAGCATGACAGATAAAGGGAATGTAGCTGCATTATATATTTAAATTTTCCAAAGGCATTGGAAAAGATACTGCACAAATGGCTTATTTTGAAAATAAAAGCCCATGTGATAAAGAGAAAGCTGCAAAATGAATTAAAATGTAAGAAGAAAGGAGGGGGAGGAAAAGAATAATGAATATAATGCACTTAAAATGGAAGGTATTCTCCTGAGAAGTATCACAGAGCTCTGCAGGCACAAACAAGGGTATCTGAACCTTGTTACTTAATCTATATAATGCTTTGGTTATAGACTCTTATTTGACTGAATTGATGAAAATACTTTATGGAATGCAGATGTATTTTTTTACCTTATTTATAGTATTTATTCTATATTCAAAGTACAAAGATTCTTCTTTTATATCACAGAGATGGAAGGTGTGGTTAGCAGTAGCCTTTTCATTACAAAGCCCACTTGCTTAATTGTTATAGAAATCCTTTCCCACTTCTCACACGGAAATTATTTTTCTGTAGTACCTCTATTATGGCTCTTCTTACACTGAACACTTAAAACCTCTAGAAAAGAAGTACCCAGTGGAGTCTGTAACCCAGAGGTGTTTCTTTTCAAATAGTTTCTCTTTCAGCCTTTTAAATCATTGGCTCACTACCTTCATGAGCTACTTGTTATTAGATATCTACGCACAGATTTTAGATGTCCCATTACCTGCAATTTTATGATTACACTCGTAGAATGTGAGAAGCACCAATATCTCGTTCTTGATGGACAAGGGAAAAAAAAGAAACTTAAATGTTTGTCCTCTTAAAAGTAATAACATGAGGTATTGCAAAATTGAAGACATACGTATTCAAATCCCTTGTCAATAACCCACCATGAGACTCATGAACCTAAACTTGGTTTGTCCTTTTGCAAAGAAAATGACAGAGCATAGAGTAAATTGAGGTTTAAAGCATTCACACAGAGGTAAGCCTGCATTCAAGTTCTGCTGCTGCTGGAACTAGACCAAGAATTTTCCTCATAGCTATGTCAGTTCCCACGTGAATACCTTAATTGCAAAACACTTGAAGTGTAAATTTATCTTATTGGTGTTACTCTGTGTTTTATAAATTATGTAGTAAGAAAAAAGGGAGTATCTCTTTCTTCTAACACTATTCATCTATCATATAGATGTACTTGTGCTAGATCACTGCCATGACAAAGGCAGAACAGGGATCTGAATCCAGTTTTTCCCAACTCAAGAAAGCAATATTAGGACTTAGTCAGCCTTGGGTTGACATAAATAAGAAAAAATAAATTATTTGTAAGAGATCTGTGTTTCAGGTATGTGCTTCATTAACCCCAATTCTAAGCAAAGTGTCTCTTCTGGGCAAGCATTCTGTCTGTCTGTATCCTTCTACATGCCTGTGGAGAGTGATATAGAGGATAGTACCTAAGAACCATCTCAAGCCTCTTTTGAAGAACAAAGATCCATCAGGACCAAGATATTTACCAAAAGATACATGTTGAAAAAATGGAGAAACTAAATCCATTGCTCCTAAGTTCATAGTCCTTGTATAAAACATTCTTTTTACTCCCATAAAGAGCATGCTATTATAATTCTTGTTTTTAGCCACAATGCAAATTGGCTCCTGCCACATCAAAATTTTGGTATTTTAATATTTTTTCATATTTTTTATGTAATTTTGTCTCCTTTGTAGCCACAGTTTTGAAGAAAATGCTGACATTTGCTTGAAGAATATAGTAAAGTTTTTTAGTTTTTTGGTGGCATCTGCAGAGAAGTAACATTTGCAGAGAATAACGTTTCAGAGGACATTGAATCAGGTTAAGTGTGGTTTCCTAAGAGGGATGGAACTTTCAACCTGAGTGCAATCTTCTGCTTCTAAGCCATGTTTCTTTAAGTGAGATCAGCAGAGATGATTAAATTCTTTGGGCCCTGGTCCAACAGAAAAACTCTACTGAGTTGAACGAAGCTGTGGCAGACATTACATAAACAAGATGACCAGCCACTATGTCAAGGATGTTCTTGCCAGCCCAGTTCAGGACAAAATATTCAACACACCTCAAATTTAAACAACTCAATTCTTCTCAAATCAAATACAAAATACAAGAAGTTTCTTGTAAAGCAAAGGGTGCCTAAAGAAAAATTCTAATATGTCAAATTACAAGATTTACTGCTTGTTTAGGGAACGTGAACTTCAGCTCTTTTCCAACATGAATAATACAACATCTTTTTTGTTGATATCCACACATCTGCAAAATTCTTCAAAGGATAAGAAATTATGGAAGTACTTTGGCTCAGAAATTATGAAGAGATAATTTGATATATGAAAGATTGCAACTTAAAATATATTTTGGATATTTGTTTTTTATTTTACAGTTGAGACAGGATATGCTGTTACTTTGGGTTCTTAAAAATTTCTGAGATTTAGCTGTAAAATTCATGAATTGAAGCACATAGGTCACATAAAGACATTCTTAAATTTGTAATCCATCTACAAATAAATGTGCCTGTAGTTGAGAGAAAGAGAAAATGTACATCTGGTCCATAGCAAGCTTCTAACATGTCTTCAAACATTTGTTTACTGTGACCATTAGTGGTTGGAAGACATGGTTCTGTGTACAACTATATTAAAAGCAATAATATTAATTTGGCCCTGTTTTAAAGATGAAAATAAACTGTGCAAAAACCCAACAATGATTGGAAGGGAAATGAAATAGCATAATTCAGAAGACATTGCTGATGTGCTCTACTCTCCTTGAATTTCCTGACCTGTCTTCAATGTCATTTGTGCATAATGTCAATGGATTGTGCTTGCTTTAATGAAGACTATCAGTCCCATCAGCATGATTTGAGGAACAGTTACAACATCAAACTGCAAACTAAAGAAGGAAAACGTCGACTATCTTATCTGCCTAGAAATTCAGAAGGAACAGAAATTTCAATGAGACTCAGAATCCAACCAGCAGGAAAAAAACCTGCAGCTGCATGTCTACTGGATGGCACTCTCTCCCTTCCAACTCCAGAAAGCCTCAAGGCACCATGATTTCTGTAAACCTGTTCTACTGTGCACTGAGGATAGGTTCGGGGGTAATGTAGCACAGACTTTGCATAGATTAACAGAAATCTACTGAGGGAAAATTGGAAACTTGAGGGAAAGCAGGGTAAACCCTCATGGCAGGAATCCACCCAAAGGCTTTCCTATTAAAGACTTGATGGTGAAAAAAATTTAAAAAAAGCTGGTGTTGGTTGTGGAATTTTTTTTCCTATTCTGGATTACTGTTTCTGTATTTGACACTCCTGGCCTTGGCATGTATTTTAATTGCCTTGTTACAGTCCACTGGCATTTTTAGGATTGAGAATACAAACATCAAGTCAGTCAAGGCTCTTTGGTAACAAGCTGCAAACATGCACCACATGGCAGAAGATATATAGGTGTAGCAGTTTCATCAGCTTTTATTTTGGAATGTGGGAAGCATATTAGGTATGGAATGGCTTTGCTGTTCAGAAAAACATTAAGTATTAAATAGCAAAGGAAATCGGATTGACTGATTTTAACATCGGTATAGATGCAAAATTGTTGATGCTGGCTTGTTGCTACAGGGAGGTGTTAGCTGTCAGATCCTATTGATTTCAGCTTAGATATCTTAATTAGTCAATCCTATTGATTTCGATGAGGATGTCATGAAAAGTAATTACTCTAGATTCAGCATAGTCATTTTTCTATTTTAGCATCTCTTCTCCTTCAAAAATCAGACTTCTTAAATTGCTAATAGCACTAATACCAAGAAGGTAGCCAGATTATTTGGTATAAGAATCAAAACTAGACCCCTAAGACCACTTATCATCATTTTGACAGTTTTTGAAACAGACCACCAGAGCTACACTCAAAACTGTCAAAAAAAAAAAGTTGTGTTTCAATACTGCTTCTTCCCCAAGGTCTGATTACAGTTTGGTATTCTTAACTTATTGAATTTTCCCTCAAGTAGTCTTTGTGCCTGAAAATTGTTGAGCTGTTCCTTCATATTAGCAAGAAGTGCTTGTTCTAGTAGTGTACAGCAGGGACAACAAAGCTCAAACAGTGCTATGTCACCTCATTCATTTTTCCACACTTCTCACTTATTTATTTCATGTCTGACATCTTCTCATGTCTTTGCGTGATCAAAGTCAGGAAAGCTGGTTTTTGGTGCACTATGGATCAAAGGGTATTTTTATCAAAAAAGATTGCATTTGGCTAAAATCAATATACATATTTTATAACACCTTTCAGTTTAGTCGCAAGTGTTGTTTGGGTCATGCTTTAATTTAAAATTAATCACATTTTACAGACAAAAGACCACAAGTAAGACTTAATTCGTAGAGTAATACTAACCACACTAGAATGTGAATATATTTATACAAACTGCAAGAAAAGTTCTCCAGAACTAGGACAGCAGGAAAACTGGCTTCTGCTTCTTTTATTTAAATAATAAATAAAGAAATACATACACACATAGATAAATATATTAAAGCCAGCAATCTTCATTAAAAGTACCAAAGATCTTCAGGAAGTATTTTTAATGTATTTAAGTAGAGCACAGAAGTTTGACAACACAATGACCCTCTCCATGTGATTCTGACTGTCTTCCCAAGAAACACAAAGTTAACACAAGCTTTTCATTTTTATCTTTTACTCAGCCTGTCTCAAAGCACTCTACCTAAAGCTGGTTGTCTATCAGTAGTTTTCCAATGTGATTACCAAAAGCATGTCCTGAGTTTTAAGAGCTGAGAAGATGATTTTAGGGGCTAGGAATACTACTTTTGGAAGAAGAACTGCACAGAAATATGAACATATTTATGAACTAAAAGAAGAAACCTGATGTAATGACATTTGAAAACAAAAAACGAAGTCCATAGTTCAACAATTTCTTGTCCATTCCTAAACAGATTTTTGCCCTCATAATGTTGAGGTTGGGGAAAGTAACAGAATATAAAATCGGCAGAGAAAAACAGAGAAAATGTTTCTTGACACACTGGCTCACTGTAAGAGACTATTCTCTGCATAGATACGAGGTTCCTTGGTTGTTGTCTCACCAGTTCTTGGAGCATCATTGAAATATCCTACTCCTCTTAGTCCAGAAATAGCACTGGTGAACTGCAAGGCTGCTTCACATTCTCTTCTTGCAGTGTTACCTGCTTTTTTTTGAGAAGTAAAGGATGAAACAGACTAAAGAGATCCCTTGTAGCTTATATCTAGGAGATTGTGGTCTTGTGCACATGCCCTGCTTTCACAGAAAAATAGTATAGCTTTCCTAGTAATTTATAATACAGAATTAGTTGAAGACATTTCATTGACTAATTTCCAACACAAGAAGAGAAAACACTATATGAAAATTTTCTTGGATTCTGGGAGTTTAAGAGGATAATATTTGGTTCACGTAATGGTACTGAATGCATATCAAAGATTCTGGGAATCATGTAGTTTACAATATCTGCAAAGACAATGTAAAGCCTATTGGATTGGTTTTATATTAGGAGTAATTGTCTGACTATATAAATCTGTGCCACATCTTCTCTAACAAATAGTGGTTTATCATAGAATTGAGATTCCTTTCTTAAAGTATACATTTTTATAAAGTCACTGTTAAAGCATAATTTATTTCAATGTTTTAATGTGATGTTATGTAATTGTATCACTATTTTATTATAAATTAGAAATTTCCTGGCATGGCATATTCTACTTGCTTCAATGTGTATATTTCCCTCTTGAAATCGGGTGATTTTTGTTTTTCAGACCTTCTGAGCACCTGCTGCCTGCTGGGATGGGTAGGAATGGAAGTACCATTTCCTCAGTACCTCAGAAATTAAGGAAAAAAAAAAAACAAACAAGGAAACAAACAAATATAAGACAAACCCAAGAATATCTGTGGGAATTCAGTTCTGAGAGAAATGTAATGGACCTGGTGTTTTGTCTGGGATTTCGCAATTTAAGAATTCATGAATTTATTTTGTGACATTTTCTCTGAAGGTCATTTTTGAATCTTGCTATATTTGAACCCTATTGCTGTATCAGCTTTTTCTTTTGTGAGGTGTCAAATCTGCCCCTTTCTCTTTGTGCCTTAAATGTTCAGATTTGACCCCAAAGTCTATGGTGTGGAAACTGGCCAGGAAGTTCAATGATACAATAAAGTAATCCTTGGTGAACCTTTTGACTTTAGATTTTAGAAAAAAATTATATTTATTTTTTATTCAGCTGTACAAGTAAATGTAATGTGGCCACTTAGATCTTCACATACACTGTGACTGCTGTATTTGTAGTGTGCAAGATCAAATAACCAAGAGAGGATTTTTTACATTTCAATATACCTTCCTGAATACCAAGAGTATTGTTTTATATCTTTGTCTGCAAAGAACAGTGTTACAGGAATGAAAGACCTCATACTGCAAAATTATTAGGCCAGAAGGAGGTTTCTTTATATTATCTCCTGTGTTCCTTCCAGATGATCCTCACAAATTTGAGTTTAGTTCAGTGTGTAAATTAAGGTATTAGTCTATAGCATGCTAAACTTCTATGATTTTGAGGGGGAAAAATAATGTCTTCAGGTGGCATACTAAGCTGGAGATTCTGTGGAAGAAGACCCATTTATCTTACTTTGGATGTCTAAGTTAGTATATACATAAGATGCAAAATGATGGTACAAGAGGCAGTTTCTTCCTACAACTGATGAAACAGCTGGAATAATTCAATGTTTATTATATAATTGACAGAGAACCAAAAATCTGAATCTGCTAAGAATCCCTAAGACATTGTGTCAGTTATGTGCATGCAGCAGTTGATCAATGTAATATAAAAATATATACATATATAACTCATATTTGTATGTAGCATAACATCACGCTTTATTTAAATAGCTTACAAATATAAACATTTAAAATAAATAAATGTCTAAAAATTTTGCAACAGAACCTTCCCTGTCAAAAAATATTAATTCTGAAGAATCTGAATACCAGTTTACATCACAGGTCAATTTTTCCTAGCAATCTCAAATTTTTACTTCTCTTTTGCTTTTGTGACACTAAAGTGAATTGGAGCTGTGGGTTATTTTGTGCACCGATGTGTATGAGCATTATGTGTTAGAAATATGGCATCTCAATTTCTTATACATCTCCTCTACACATCTCTGGCCTGTGGAGTTTTATGATATTTCTGGGTTGCAACAGAAAAAAAAAAAAAAAAGATTATCTGTCTGACCTTTTAACATGAATAAGTCAAAAATCAAAGCAGCAAATTTTAAAATCTCCATATTATCTTTGGTCAGAAAGTTATTATGAAAAATGGGGACTGTCAGAAGTGGCTTTGGGATAATGAGCAAAGTTAGAGAAAAATACTGTAGAACTGTAGGCAGGGGCTGTATGCATCCACGGGTCCTGGACTTCCCTAATTGTTACAGTTCCATCAGTTTCAAAAAAAAATTAGGAATATATTACACAAAGTTTGAAGTAAGAATGACTGTGCCTTGCATAACAGCTCTTCTGGGTGCTGGGCTGCAGCAGGGTCCCACACTCCATGACCACTGCTCTGCCACAACCCTCCCTGCCTGTGGGACCCCCCCAGAGATGCTGGCCAGCCAGGCAGGCACCCAAGAAGCATGCTAAGTCCCAGAGATGAGAAGTGGCCATCACACAGAGAGAGATGAGATGGGAGACAAACGTATTTACAGAAAAAATATCCTGCTCTTATGAGCAATTCCTCCTTTTCCACAAGGAAAACTTGTTTTACTACCATAGGTTACAAAGATAATAAATACAGATTTCTTCCTCTCCTCTGATCTCATTTTCATATCACCAAGAAACATGAGAACTGTTTTCTTACTCATCCTTTCAGCTGTTGCAAAATTCACTTGTTCATTCCCATTTATCTTTTATTTGCCTTTTACTGAGAGAGAAAAAAAAAAACAAACCTGTTTATTACCTTCACCTTTATAACTTTTGACTTACTTAATAGACTAAAAAAGTTTTCTTGGATGACCAAATATATTTCTACTTTCCTTTTCCAGTGTTTTGTTAGCATGCTCAGGAGTGCTCTGGTATATAAAGCTTTGATTCATCAGATCACTCAATCCCAGGTTTAAATCTTTTTGAAACACACAATTAGGTGGGTGTTCTACTGAGGCAGTTCTTCAAGATGTGATTTTCTTTTATGAAAGTGATGTGAGTTATAATAAAATGAAAGGATCATCGAACTGGTTCAAAATTGCTCATTTAATTTCTGTGGAGTTTTTTTTTCCTTTCCTATGCCTGGTAAGATTAATATACCTGTAAGTCTCAATATAATTTTATACAGTTTATTCAGAAGAAATATATATATTGTCTCTTTGTCAGTTGTGTGAGACCTAATACAAAGAACAGCAGATTCTCATGGTTGTAGTTCAAGTATCCTAATGTCAATGTGTTCAGCTGATTGACCTCAATGTGTCTTTTTTGCAGATAGTGTAATCTTTATTTTGCCTTCATCACTTCTCTGAGCAACACATGCAAACTAGGGTTGTTCAGTCATTTAGCATGTGTGGCCAGATTATTTTCTGACCTCTATCCTCTAGAGGAGGGATAAACAATCTGGCCTGTGCTATTTACCAAGGCATGTCCAGCTCCTATAAACCCGTGGAGGGTCAGATAAACTTCCTCTGGAGCTCAGTCTCATATTGAAACCCATAGGCTCACACTGAAGTTCACACTGAAGATGGCAGAATGCATGAGGCTAAATACAGTATTGCACACATCTAGCTCTATTTTGATATTTTGGTATTTTGAAGGTCTGGCTAGAAATAAAAATATTTCTTACTCACAGAAAATTTGTAAGGCTTATGAGAGCACAGTAAGTTGTTGGTACTGAGGTGGTCTTGGTTTGCCAGTGTATCAGCCCTGGAGACAAACTGGCTCCAGACAATACCCTCTCCTGATGCATTTGTAATTGCAACAAGTGACAGAATCACAGCAGTGCTCTCTTTCCACTGAACACTTGCTCCTTCAGTTTTTTCACAGGTAATTTTAGCCTCATACCCATCATACCAGTGACCTGACTCTTTTTTATACACTGAATGGAGAAATTACACAAATAATGAAATGTGAAAAAAAAAAACAAAAACCAAAAAAACAAACCCAAACAAGCAAGCAAAAAAGAAAAACCCAAAAAAAAAAAACCAAAAAAACACCAACCCAAACAAAACCTCATCCTATTCAAAGCTAAATCCAAAATTGATCAGTGCTCATGAATCTTCAAGTCAGATTTTGAATAGGGTTTCATATATCCAATAAGTCTTTCATTTCAAAGCTAAAAATTGGCCTTCCTTTCTGAGGAAATAATAGGGAAAGATGTCAGGACATTATGAAAATGGTTTTTTAGTTGGTCCCTTCAGTCTAATTATTTCAACAACTGCCCCCATAGTACTTCTGGACAATCACTAGATGACATCTGCCATCTCCCTGCACTCTGAGGTTTTAAAGGCTAGTTTGGAGACCAATACAAACCTACACTCTGGGAAAAGATAAGTACTAGAAAGAAACAAATCTGTGCCAAATATCTTGTTTGGAGGGAAGAAAAGGTGTCCTTTCAGTCAGTATATACTCACTGAAAATACAGCCCCATCAGTCAACTGAATATGTGTTGGAGTGATTCTGGCAGGGATCCTTTAAATCACATGCCTGTTCCTTTGTTGCCTCATCTTTCAAGTATTCTGCTGTTTAGTACATACTTATGAAGAAGATCATATACAGTTGTCTGCCTTTTTTTTTGCTATCACTAGCATGAACCAGGACATTTGAAAAATGTGCTAGGTTCTGGTTTCTGCCCATTTGCTTTGGTGCTTTGAAGCATTTCATAGTTTTGTTTCTTGAAAAAATAAACCGTAGCATGATATTTATCCAAGCACACTCGCCTAGCAAATTCAATTGGCACAATTCGCTCTGCAGGCACTTGTTTGTTTTTTGGTGGTGGTGGTGGTCAATTGCACAGTGACAATTGTCAGGACTCTGGAACAAGACTGAGTTCCCTAACAGTCAGGTCAAATGATATTTTCAGCTGGTAAGTAGTAGAAGCTCAATTAGTACATGAATCATTTAAAACCAAATTGAAAAGAACAGTCGATTACATTCTTTTGGGAGTAATCTTGCACTTGCAGAGGGATCTGTCTATTTAGCAGCCTCAGGGCTGCTCTAACCTTTGCCTGAGGGCTGGTCCCCATTCAGCAGCCCAGGGAAGGGCTTAGGTAACAGTTCTTTTTGTTGTGCATTCCCACCCTCCATTCCCAAATTGAACCGTGCACTTAATCATTGTGCGGGCATCACTTTGCTCCTTAGACACTTCTTCATTATCCAGCACCTTAAATCAAAAGCCTTGGGAATATGAAACCAAGATCATTCATTTTACTATAATTGCAAACCATTATTTTATTTTCTATTATTTTATTATTTTTATTGCAACTTCGTACAACTGCAATTTGGATGTTAACTGCAAGCTGAGAACATTCACAGCCATCAGACTTAGGCATGTACTTCCTGCTTATAAGCATGATAAAACCCCATACTTCCTTAAGTATCATTAATTTCGGCACACTAATTCCAGGTAAAATTATTGCTATTATCACGTTTCATTCTGTATCAGCTTGACTCTAGATTTATGTAGCAGTTACATCATATTCAGCTATATTTATTTTTAAAATTTACTTACTTCCTCCACCATATCTGCATGGATAGGATAATTAAGAAATCAGACTCAGGGAAGTGGCAAAAAACCCTATTAAGATAGCACTGAAAACTAGGTCTGCAAAGGAATCCAACACAAGTACATGCCTGTGCTGCACAGCGCAGCATAGGTGAAGAATACCAAGTTAGCACAGACATTCCTGAAAATGCAAACCTGGTTCTAAAAGCAGTTTGGCCATATCAGAGCATTATATCTTTGAGATTATATTGTACTGATACAGTTATGATACCTGCAGTATGATAGCTGGCAGGACAGTGAGAGCTGAGGTGTCTCAGAGGCCACAGTGTCATCCTGCAGCGTGTAGAAATTGCTGAGCAATTGTTCAGCACCATCAAGTTTTGGAGTGGGATTTCTTTAGGCTGTTTTTGCCTGTTCTCCAACATCAGACTAGGTACAAGGAAAAAGATTCTTACAATGAGGATTGTGAGACAGTGGAACAGGTTCCCCAGAGAGGCTGTAGATGGCTCATACCAGGAAACAATCAAGGTCATGGTGGATGGGTCTCTGGGCAACCTGATCTTCTGAAGTTGTCCTTGCTCAATACTGGACCAGATGACCTTCCAAGGTCCCTTCCAACCCAAACCATGATACGATTCTGTGATCAAAGAGGAGCTGAGGTGCTAGCTGCCATCCTCAAAATTCTGTCTAACACCATGGTCCCATGAAAAAGCTCCTGAATTTTTACTTGTATACACAGCCAGAAGCATCTTAGCCTCTGAATGGCTCTGAATTCGATCAAATTTCCTCAAGGAGATAAAAAAACAGAAAAGAAGAAGGAAACCATCTCTTCTTCATTTTAGCAGCCACCTCAGTGGTTAGCACACATGAATTCCCACATCAGAGATACCTCTGCTAGGAACGTTTAACTTCCTAGCTCACTGGCCACCCATCAAATTCTCATTCTTGATTTAGGTTTTCTGTCCTTACCATACTTTAAGGCATACTTCAAATGACAACCATGGCAGTCTAGTAAGCTGAATTATGAGATCCCTGAGTTAGCCAGTAGTACAGGAAGGTTTCATGCCTGTTCCTCAGTAGGTGTTTGCTCAAAGAGTCTGAGTGTCTCTATTCAGGATGCATCCTTCCCCAGCACTGGGTGTTTGAGATATGTCAGTCCCTTGTGTTAGAGAGAGATTCTGTAGATACAAATTTGGGCTAAGGCTTCCACAAGGGAAAATATATCACTGCTACTATAAAGATCTCAACTTACTCTTTTCAGTGATTTATATACTGCTAGTATATAAACATTTTCGTCCCTATATGAACTGTAAATGGTGGCCACATTTTTTTCAGATATGACAGACTCATGTAATAGGTTATTTTTTTCCATTAGAACACATGCCATTAAATCCATTATCCTTTCTAGTTTCTCTGTCAGGGCAATCAGTCTCTTTACTTTGCTACAGTTATAACGCCACTATTAATTAATCTTATCCTTAATTTATAACTCATATATTTTTTTCAAGTAAATGTACAGCTTGTAACGAGCTGGACTGACATATTTTGAGATCAAAGGCACAGATCCTTAGAGATACATGCACACTTAATTAGTATTTAGGTAGCCAGCTCCATTGATTTCTGTAGTAGGTAGTGACAAAATACCTTTGAAGACTGGTGACAAAGTTTAGATTCTTATAGCCCAGAGTTCCCATCACTAGATCCATTTTGAGGGGGGCTGTGTCAAAAAAAATGTTAGAACACGGAGCAGGGTCTCACAGTTCATTCAGTCTCCAATCTGGCTGCAAGGATATGAGTGCAACTATTTGTGGGCACAGCTTTGTGATCAGACAAAAGTTTCTACCAAGCTGGTGGCCATTCAGTTCCAACAATACTTCTCACATAGATCATAGTTTCATAGACTCATTAAGGTATAAAAAAACTTCCAAGATCATTAAGTCCAGTCTTTGACCAAACACCACCATGCCCACTAAATCATACAGCAAAGTGTAATTTCTACTTTTATTTTGAACACTTCCAGGAATGGTGACTCTACAACTTCCCTGGGGAGTCTGTTTCAGTATTTAACAGTATTTAAAAAATACTGTTTCAGAAATTATTTATTCTTCTTTCAGTGAAGAAATTTTTTCTAATGTCCAATGTGAACCTCACCTTGAGCACCTTGAGGCCATTCCCCTTGTCATATCACCAGTTCCCTGGTGAAGAGGCCAACCCCTACCTCACCACAATTTCCTTCTCTTGTCCAACAATCCAACTCCTTCATCCACTCCTCATAACACTTACGTTCCAGACCCTTCACCAGCTTCATTGCCCTTCTCTGGACACACTCCAGCACCTCGATGTCTTTCTGGTAGTGAGAGGCCCAAAACTAAACACAGAATTTGAGGTGTGGCCTCATCAGTGCCAAGTACAGGAGGATGATTGCTGCCCTAGTCCTGGTGGCCGCACTATTTCTGATCCAGGCCAGGGTGCTATTGGCCATCTTGGCCGCTTGGGCACACTGCTGGCTGATGTCCATCCAACTTTTGACCAGCACCCCTAAGTGTCAATGGAAAGAGCTACATGTTTCCTTCAAAAGAAACGTCCAAGGATTAAAATCACAACTTTCCATCTCTGATTAATTTTATATTCAAAATTATGAGGATTGGAGGGAGCCTTTTGTAATTCATAGAGGACACAGCTCAGACTAAGCTTGTCTTCTTATGTTATTTCCTGTGGATGGGAAAAAACATCCATTCTTCTGAAAGTGGGTGGCATTTTTTTACAACTGTGGGCGAAGCAGCAATAATTTTTATGATGGTCTGCAGCACTGCAGTATTTTCTGTTCCACAGGGTGGCACGCAGTGAACACTGCCTATCCCTACGTGGTACAGCACGTCACAGTGTGCTCAACTTTCCTACCAGCACCTCCAATGAAGTCAGCCATGACTATGAATTTGGCATTGCACAAGTGCTCTGTTGGATCAGGTCAGAGTGCAAAGTAGTTTTTTTTAGATTCTATCTCAAATGTCTTAGCCTGAAGAGCTCTACCTTATGTTCTGAAGGAGGTACTTTTATACATTAGGTTATAAGAGCAAATGATACCCAAATACTCATAATTTCTAGGACTCCTATTATCTTTCCTCAGGTGGGCTTACTCATAGAACAAAGTATGACCAAACTGTAAGGCAGACGTACTGTGGCCTTTAGTAAAATTTTCCTTTCAATCATACTATGCTTTGTATTGTGTCATAATATTGCACTGTAGTGTTTTTCGTATAAAGAAACAAAATGCCCAATAATGGATAATAATTATTCCAATGTAGCAGCAGCTTTAGTGGAGGCTGAGCTACCTTTATTCCAGAGGGAAAAAAAGCAGAAACTAACTCCCTTCCTGCTACAGGGTGGTGTAGCCCTACAGACATGCTGGAGCAGGCACTCTGCTGCTCCCTAACATGAAGGGTCACTTGTGCCACTTAGCCTCATTACCAGGGAGGACATGAGTCACGTGGGACTGACTGAGCACTCTCAGTGGTATTCCTCATCATCTGAAATGAAAGAATATTAAAGGAGCTTGACATTTTACTTCAAAGGTCAACAAATAACTCTCAGTGTCTCCATATATAAAGCGAATGACAGTAGACAACAGGCACAGCTTTGGCCTTGCAGTGGTTGAAGTTTAAAACAAAGTGACAGGAAATAATGAGGTTTAAATTGGTGAATTGGTTTGTGTGTACTGGGGGTTAACCTGTAATACACAGTGCACCCAAATTACAGAACTTCAGAGATTAACCACTTTAAAGCATTGTAGCACACACTCTGACTGCCAGGATGCCTCATTTAGAGAAATACTGGTATACTTCTTTATTCTCCCACCGTCACATCATAAACTTAGACTAAAATCTTAAACTATCTTGCAATAAAATCAAGTGGTATTAGAAGATAAACACAGACAAAAAACTATTTCAATAAGGTCTGTGATAGAAAAAAAGTAAGAGGCATCAGCTAAGATGAGGTTTAAATGTTATATTTTTACTAATATGCCAACATCAATATTTATGAATGAAGTGCAAAGAGCCAAAGGATGACTCATACATTTGTGCATTTCAAACAAAAGAATGGGATGAAATAACCATACTGTTTGTATCCTTCCAAACACTCCCCATAACAATCCAGATGTGGCTTTTGCAGAGAAAATGAGTGGTAGCACATAGACCTTTGTGTCACCATATATATCTCCTGTGACGTGAGGAACAACCATGCAGTCGCTAACATGTTCAGAGGTCATACACTGCAGGTGTATTCAGCAGCAGTGAGTAACAGAAATGACAGGGTGCTCTGCAATCTTCTAAATTTGCTGCTTTCTCTTGCCTTTTCTAGATATTCTAGTAGGCAGAGGGGGTTGCTCCAGGAAACTCAGCCTGAATTTTCATGAAATGGGACTGGCAGTGTGACAACACAAGTGCTGTAAGCTTGATGGGTTCAAGGATTCTCAGGCACAAGAGTCAATATAAATTAAGCTGTAAATAAATAAGGACTCTTACTCTGGGAAAGATAAGTTTCAGGTAAGAGAGAGGACAGGGCAATGCAATTAATAGTTATTACACTAAAGAACCTTATATCACCAGCAAATTATATTAGGTTTGAAGACAGTAATTTGAGGAAATGATTCTATTCACATGCTTTAGTTGAAGTAGGTTCCATGAGACTATTTATTGTGCTGGAGAAGGTATAATCTTTGGATCTGAGAGTTTCCATGGCTTTGGCTTCTTACTGACCTTTTTATATCTTCATTCACTGCCCCACACCCCCCCTTAGCAAGCAGAACACAAAGTTGGCATCTAACATATCACAGTCAATTACAAGCATTTAACATCTGAAAAGAGCACCCAGAATACTAGAAAGATTGACTTGTATAAAAAAATCAATAAGCTGAATTCTTTCCAAATCAAAATAATAATTTTTCTGCATGTAAGTTTCATTGTTTAAGGAGGTACTCTGTTAACCATGGTGCCTTCAAGCTTGCTCTGACCATGAAAAAAGAAAGATTCCCTTTCACATAATGATATACCTCCAGAAGCTGAAACATTGCAAAAGGCAATAGCACTGTGTTACTTCCTGGACTAACTGCCCTTCTGTGCTCATCAAGCCACCTCTCTAACTGGGTTCCCTTGAGACTTACAGCACTATATTTTTTAAAAGGATTTTTTCCCCACTATTACCCCTATCTTCAAAGTGCAAATTTCTCCTTAAGCAGATGTCTTCTTCCAAAGTCAAAAGCTGAAAGCTCCAACACTGCCTTCTTCATGAACAGGGAGATGGGGATTCCTTTCCTGCCCTCCAGAAGGACCCCATCCCTCTTTTCATTTTCAAATTATTTGTTGGTTAATGAGCAGCACCTCAGGCTGTCAATCTCTGAAGAGGCACAGTGTCACAAGGACAGAATATCTGCCTCTATGTGTTTAATCACACAATGCAATTTTAATCAATCTGCAAAAAAAAGCTCACATTAAAATAGAGGACAGATTGTGCTACAGTTAAATTGTGATTTTGGTGTTGAGATAAAAAATGGATATTAATGTTCATGCTGCAAAAGAAAAGTGTACTTCATAGTACATAAATTAAACATATAAACTTTGTTATTTTACAGTACATCTGTCTGCATATTTTAGAGTATTGTTCCATTTTATTACATTTCTGATCAAGACTAATGCTCATTAAAAATCTAATATGACAATGAAAAATTTTATATGGAAAATTCTTGTCCTCTATTACAATTGCTATCTGCTCTACTTTTTGGAAACCACAGTAAATTAGACTTGGGCCATGGTAATCTTAATTATATCTTGAAATAGATGATGTTGGAAATATATTGAATAAACTCTTTTGGTGAGATTGCCTTTGCCTCTTAATTCAAACTCTATGTTCATATGCTTACATTATTTAAATTACAAAAGGCAGGCATCTGAAAAACTGGATGCTTTGTTGGGCAGTCATATTCATGAAAATTCATTCAATTGTGAGGAGGTCAAAAAAACAGGGAAGAAGAAAACTGCCTGCTGATCAAAACGTAACATAAGCCATACCATTTCATTTAAGCTACAAAATGCATAGACTAAAGAAAACCAGTTCAATATGATCTCAAAACTGTGTTCTATGCATTGGTCCTACTTTTAACTAGAGAGCAGTTGTAACCCAACCTATTTACTTGCTTTATTTGAACAAGACAGGAAATAAGGGCCATTGTAATAGGTGACACAAAAACTCTGCACATCGGGTGGATGACCTAAAAGTGACAGATGAGAACATCACCAGATCCAACACTTTGGTTTTTGCTCCAAAGTCATATCAAAGTGAAATGTTGACTCTGAATGCAACTTAAAACCCAACCAAAGTTTTATCTTGTCTCAGTTGGCTTTGTGAGAAGCATGAAACAGAGCATGGCATAGCAGGTGATACAACTGGCAAGTTCAGCTGTATCACATGAAACAAAGCATGATGATAAAAGGGGATTGGTGACAGTAAGAACTGCCATGGGCTACATGAAGAGCATTGTTTCACTCCCATGGCATTACGGCCTATTGGTAAAGAATGTGTTTAAGTAATACTTAGAGTAAGGGTCCCAGAGCTGTGATGCAGAATGTGGCCAGACCTCCCTGTAGAGCTGCCCAGTGAAGAGCCAACAAGCTGCCAGTGGGCACTTGAGGGTATGTTAAGCTGCTGGGATATGTTTCATGAATTGCTTAACCAAAACTGTAAATAAGTCAGCTGCTCTGAGTATGAAGTTTGCAGTCTACAGGTGATACACTGAACCACAAACCAAACCACATTGAATATATTGAGTAAAGCTGTCTAATCTCATACCTCCAGTAAAGAGGTTTTCCTAATCTCCTTGTGGAATCAACAGTGTTAGCCAATTTTTGTGTGTCTTCTTTCCTTCCTCCTTTCACTGAATTCTCTTGAAAGACTGAAGAACGCCTTTATTATGTACTCTATTTTTTCCTAACCAATCACTAACTCTTTTAACTTGTTCAGGTAATTTCAGTCCCAGAGACACATCTCTGTGTGCAATCTTTATGATTATGCTTCCTTGAAGACTTTCAGTATTCTAAATTTGAAACAGCAACTGCTGTCTGTTTGGTCAACCCACCAAAAAACTAGCAAAGGAGGTTAGGTGGGAGGCCAGACCCCAAAATGTCACTGAGCCTAATCAGACACAGGACACTCAATGGTTCAACTCTGGCTACATCAAGACTCAAAAAAAACAGCCAGTGCTATTCAGATCAAAGCCAAAGACATTTAAAAACTCTGGATTTCTAGGCTTTCTGCTCTAGTCTCAGAGGAGAGTGCTAAGCTTTAGATGAAACTACCCCTTGACCAGACTGGCTAAACGAAAATCTTCAGCACGTGCTGCTGTTCACCTCATCATGTCAGACATTGGTGACATTCACCCTTGCAAAAGGAAGAAGTGGTGTCAGGCCCAAAATCATTGGATAATTAAGAGCTCTGTGCTGATGCAAGGGTGTCCCGCCACAACGTGACTTGGAGAAGCTGTCACATCAGGCTTTGTGAGGAGGTGGCTACCCTCTCAGCAGCATCAGTAAATCTAGTATCGACATGGCATCTTTGACTGACACTTGATTCAGGTGAACTGCATAATGTCAGTAGCAATCATAGCTCTATCACAATATTAAGGAATAGAGATCACTGCCATAAGAACATTTCTAGGCATATGTCTTAATGAGATTTTGCCCATCCTATTTAGGTGGTACTTAAAAGGAAATTATTATAGTTGGTGACACAAAATGGAAGTTCTCTTTCACTGTCATTATTTAAGAATCTTTACATTTGATTATGTCTTTAAGTTTCTTATCCTTTAATATAAATATTTATGTTTTTGTTTAGAAATCAAGCATGCATTTTAATTTTTATGAAAAAAATTTCTGAAAATATATTCCTGCAATTGAGCACCTTTAATCTCCTCTGCAATTAAATATACCTTTTGGCTTCATAGAAGGCATTTACACATAGACTATTCAATTAATGAAAATACTTGGATTTGCCACAAGAAAATAAGGAACTAAAAGAAAGCAGTGATTGATGTCAACCTTGATGACAACCATCTCCTCTATCTTCATATTAAAAAAACAACAGAAGAAAGAAAAGTGCCATTGCATTGTTACCACTGTGTGGCTTTGCTTTGTCTTCCCTGGTCCTGGGCAGCTCCGGAGAGCCCAGCAAGGGTGCTGCTTCTCGGAAGGACTGGGGCACTGCTTGTCCTGGGCGCTGCTGCGTTCCGCACACCAGGGTGGGGCTGGTCGCATTCTGCTGCCGGCACGAGGGGCGAGACAAAAAAGAAAGGAAAGTCCAATCTGGAAAGTTTTTATTTGTCACGTGGAGCTGCGGGGGAGAAGCACGACTCACTCCCCAGCGCCGCGTGGACAAAATGGCGCTGGGACCGGGGACGCACGGGATTTTATAGGGGGCGGGTGGAGGGGGACGGAAGCCCCCCTCGCCCAATGGGGGCAGGTTACGGGACAGTGACGTGGAGTAACCAACGGGGATGTGACAGGGGCGTACACGGGTCTCCGGGACGAGCGGGGTTGCGGGGACGGGGTAACAGACACTGAACGCTCCGGAGTGGACAGAGGGGTGGTTACAGGAGTGTCATGGTGATGCTCCAATGGTAAGAGACTCGGAGCGGGCCACCGTGGGGGGGAACACGGGGGGTGCACAGGGGTAAACAGAACCGCCTAACTAATTCATATCAGAACCCCTAATCTGAACCCAAACCTGGGATGCAACACCACTGTAACACTGAATTTGGTGATAAATATTTTTTTTTCCATTTCTTCTTTATTCCTAGGGAGAATAAAGGGAAAGAAGAAAGCTAATGCATCTGTATCAGGCCAAATAGAATAATGTAACAATTAATTGCAAACCAATACAGAAAATTTTTTATAGACTTATTAAAATGTGAATCTAAGTATTTCTTTACTATATACTTTAGCATAAGTATCACAAATGGTGGTGCACAACTAGAGACAGTCTGTTGAAAGACATAAAAAAATGTTAGGCCATCACAGACTGGCAGACATCCTTGAGGTAAAACCAGAACTTCCAAGTATATGAATAAAACAAAGAATTATAACAAATTCTCTTATGTTCTGTGAATGTTGAATTTTCTGTCACAGAAGATTCCTGGAGCTCAGTAAATATCTTTGCTCATTTTCAGAATTCTTTAGTTGGGAGAAATTCTGGATAATGATTAGAACTGAAAGCTAGTTCAACTATCTCTTTCTGTAAAACACATAATCCTGGTTCACCTATTGGGGCTACTTGTAAAGCTGATTTATTAAAATCCTTGAAGAATAGTCTGTCAGCACTTCACAGCATTGAAGTTGTAAGGGAGTTTCCATATTTCCTTCATTGTAGGCTGAGAAAAAAAAATCTCTTCAGTTCCCTAAAATCATAAACCTTCTACACCCCAGTCAGCATTCATAAGTAGAGTTTTCCTGCATGTAAAATAATCAACCATTGATTCAAGTTCCTCAGGACCAGATGATCTCCAGCATTCAAAATGGAGTCTCCATGGCAGATTTTCCCTGTAGTTCTGCACTCCAGAGTAGAACCCATTTCAGCAAAAGTAAGCAGCCCAAATCACTGTATTATTACTAGTAACAAAAAACCAAAACCAAACCAAAACAAAAAAAAAACCCCAAAACAAATGAACAAACAACCTAACCCAATTTCTATTCAAAATCTAGTAAAGAGACATGCAACCGAACATAATTTCCAAGGCAGAGGAGATACTGGTTATCTAAAAAAATATTTTGTAAAGAGTCTTTCTAAAGTTTACAACATCTTTTTCAAGTTGCACCTAAATTTTTCTAAATAACAATGTGCTGGAGCAAAGGCAGTGATTTCTTAAGTTATCCCTGTCCAAAAAAACCAGACTGTTGAACATATGGTTAATTTTAAACACAGATGGAGTTAAGCATGTGCTTCAGTTCTGAGTCAGAAGTAAAGACTGAAGACCATAGCTATGTAATACTTTGCCATGTTACAGCAGAATCAACTAAAATGTTGCCATCAGATTCTTTCATATGATTTCAATATCCTGCTTGAGCAGAGGGGGTTGGATTAGATGACCTCCAGAGGTCCCTTCCAACCTCACCCATTCTCTGATGCTGTGAACACTGTAGAGATGAAAGCATGTTAGTTATATACTTATTCATTGTGTAAGGAATATCAACCACTCTCATTGTTTATGTAAATAGTAAAAAAAAAAATATTAAAAGGCAAATGTGTCATTTGGATCATTCATATTTCTTTATTGAGCTTTGATGAAAAACAGTCCATTTGAAATATTTCCAGCAACCATTTCAATTCCACATGCTCAATACAAAAACTTGGTATCAGAGTTCAAACATATAAAGTTACATCTCATTATAATTTAATATTTAACAGCACTAATCATTTCTGATTTTTCATAATTAAGTTTACAAAAATAATGTTACATTTATAAAATAAATCAGCTTTTCCCAATAAATTACAGTGGTATTCTTATTCAAAAATGCAATATATCGTACAAAATAGACAACAGCTTTTTGTCAGACAAAATACTAAAGTATATTTTTCCTCCAGTACATTTTGGCAGTGTGTGGCAACATTTTATTATACACTTGATATTTAAAGTTCACTGTGAAAAATAAAGTAAGCTATTATGCACATCTCTTATATAAAGCAAGGGTGGCCAGCTTGGGGACTGATCTTTATTTTCAATTATATGTTTTTAGTCAGACCAATACTGCCATATATATGTAGCTGACTTCATTTATCTGACCCAGTAAATTCATGCAGATCCACCTAGAGTCCAACACTCTTTCTATGATAAGTATACAAATGTGAGCCAAATCAGTAAACTTTCGGGCTGCTCAGTATCTCTCACACTTGTTTTACCTTTGTGTATCACTGTAAAGCATTGGTGGCCAACTTGTAAAAAAAGCAGAGTCTGGATACCCTTAAAGTTAATGGCAAAACCTCAGTACCTTATTCTGTCATAAAAACTCATATTAAAAGGAACTTGTAAAAAGAGCAATGCATTAATAAAAAACAAACAGAAAACAGCAAAAAGGAAAAATGATCTAAAAAGCAAAAGGCAAACATTAATAGCTACTGTATACAGACTTTACAAAAGCAACTACTTTAAAATAACAAAGAAACACAGTGTCTACCTGGTGGTAGGTGCATTCTCATTAAAGCCTTTTGAATGTTCAGGTCAGCTCAGCATTTACTGTGTTGCATTTCCTGCCTACAAAAATGTATTTGAAGAATCATTCCGGATTGTTTGAGCAACTTTTACAAGCCAAGGGTGTCACTGCATCTCTGGATGCTGTAATTAATGAAGGTGTCTGGTACAGGATGATCAACACCTCACCTTGAAGAATTTCTGACTCCACTATGTTTTCTCTTTGCAATAGTTTAGCAAACTTCAATATATTATTATCTCTTTTTTGTATGTTTCTCTCTTACATATTTTCTGGCAGAAAGTCTGCTTTAAAGTACTAAATCATTGCTTTCTGGAATAAATAAAATATGTGAAGTGGCGATTTTCTTATGATGTTAGTATTGTATGAACAACACATCACTTCATATATCATAAAAGATTACTTTCACAAATTGTAACTGAGTAGTATAAATTCCCCAAGTGAGCATGTGTCACAAGGTCCACTGTACAAATTCACAGACAGTCCAAATCCAGATGGGTTGTTATGGACTCCAGACACAAAGCCTAGTCAAGGTTTTATCCCCAGACTGGAAGGGGAGGAAGAGGTGGAGAAAGGGGCTCATCACAGAAAAGCAAGTCATCCCACACTTCTGAAAACTTAGATATTGAGAGGATGAGTATGTGAATTGAGAGGATGTGCTGTCTTCTGGCTGCCTTCTGGCTTGAAATAACATGGCTCAAACCAGGAACACCTGGAGCTGAACTCAGGCACATTTGCCACTGCAATTAGTACGTCATAACTCTCCAAACACAGAGCTACTACATTAATTACAACTTTTCAGTAGGTGAATTTTAGTGATTGATGAAATATGCATTTACCACCCAGTCAGACAAATAAACACAATGGCTACTCTTACACTAGTAAACCAAAAATCACAAATGTCCTCTTGGTCTGAGGTCAAATAACATGGTCCTAGTTGCACCTCACTGTGGTCTACAACTTCCTTGTGAGGGCAAGAGGAGGAGCAGGCACTGATCTCTTCTCTGTGGTGCCAGAGACAGGACTCAAGGGAATGGCCTGAAGTTGTGTGGGGAGGTTTAGGTTGGATATTAGGAACAGGTTCTTCAACCAGAGGGTGGTTGGACACTGGAACAGGCTCCCCAGGGAAGTGGTCAAAGGAAACCCTGACAATTCAAGAAGCATTTGGACAACCCTTGGGGATGGTGCTGTGCAAGGCCAGGAGTTGGACTTGATGATCTTTGTGGGTCCCTTCCAACTCATTGGAAGGGACCCACAAAGTTTATTCTGTGGGTTCTGTGACACTCTCTGTACTCTTAAAGAGAAGGGCTGTGTCCAAAGAACCTGGTGAAGAGTGTCCCTTGACTGGCCTAATTCCCAAAGTGTTCTCATAAATTTTTTGGGAAAGCACTAATTAGTCCAGACCAAAAAGCCTACCAGTCCTTGTTCTAAGTACTTATCAATATAAATGCTTCAGCAGTGGCCAATTGACTATATATAGACATAGTATCGATACATGTTCTATATATAGATTTTAAGAAGTCCTCAAGCATATACACCCAGGCAAGCCTTCTGCTTCAAACAAACTGTTAAGCAGGAAGGATTCAATGCTTTTGTTGAAATTTTACTTGAAAGAGATGGTCCTTTCAAATCAGGATTTTTAAAAATAGTTGGGGTTTTCTGTCCATTAAGAATGTTTTCCTTTTTTTTTTTTCAATTCATGTGCTTTTTTGGTAGCCTAATGTTCTACTATTAGTGGAATCTTGGCTTTTGCCTGAATAACCCACTTTTTCATATCTACAATTCACAGCTAAACAAGCACTAAGCAGTTCCATTATGATGAAAAAATTATATACACATCTAAAACAATAATATTAAGACAACAACTAGAACAGGAAATAAAACATGAATCTGTGCATTTCTAAGATCTAAAAATAATATCTACCTCTATACATATTTGTTAGACTGCAGTGTCCACAGTTGCAGTTGTATGCAGTAGTCAGAACAGCATTACTTTCCAAATCATGAGGTGTTTTAAGGAACACCCACTTAGTAGTGGCTGCAGAGGAAATAATTTCCTTTATCAATCCTGAGATTTTAAATGTGCAAGTGTTCTACCAATCTATCTAGTGCATGAAAAGGAAGAGAAGGAAGGGAATGAAGGAAAGATAAGACAGAGATAAAAATATCACAATGATTTTTGTTTCAAAATAGATTGCTGTGCAATGACTGAAGCTTGATTTGCAGACATTTTGTATTCTTGCCCAGAGCCTTGTGGAGGGGAAGGTAATGGAGTTTCTGGAGTTGCTGAAAAAAACCACAGAAATAATTACATATTTTTAGAGCCTGGTCTACTCTACATATATATACTACTGCACTGAAAGGGAGTCCTGTTGCATGCTTGGGAAAGGAGTGCCTTGACACGCAGGGATATAGGATATTTTAATGATCAGAATTTTTAGTTTATTAAAGACTGTGCATGTAAAAACAATGATATATCAGAATGGAGCTGAATTTTTAAAATTAAATCAAATTCGGGTCAAAGTCTATTACTTAACACCATTTATATACATACATTTTTAATGCACAATTATTTTAATTTAAGAATTATGATGAAATAGCTCTATGAACACTGACAGGCCACCATGCTAATCAATATTTTAAAATGAAACAGTGAAGTGTTATGACAGAAGGCTAACTTGCAATTACTTACATATCTGTTCTGCATGTACAGGAGCAGACATTGAACTTATGAGGACAGTTTGGCCAGTTAAGGGATCTTGGGCTAAGTGAGGATGCATTGGATGATGCAGATGACTGGCATCATTAGAAGTACCTGCAAAAATAACATGAGCATATATCAATGTAAACGAGCATGTTGTTGCCAGTGACTTATACTTCAGTAATTACATTTCCACAGAGTAAATATTTTGATTGGCAATTTGAATAATTGCCTCTGGGTATTCATTAAACAATTTAACCAGGCTTCAAGCATATTAAGCACTGTGTTTATTTTCACTGTTTTGACTACATTAACAGTGTGTTTCATGAAACATTTCTAAGGATTCTTTCATCTGCCTAGGGAATTGTAGGACAACCCAGTAGTTACAGAGAAGTACATACAAAATCTGTTGTTGTAGGACTAAGTTAACAAGATGAACTGCCAAGACAAGAATGCTTTAGCTAACAATTACAAAACACAAAGCTCAGCCAGTGAGTCAGAGTGGTAGCTTAGATCAGGATTCCCTCAACATCCCAACATGCTAAATTCAACATAATAAAAGATTATTGCTAGCTTACCTCCCAGTAACATTTCCTGAAGCAAACTGTCAATTTTAACAATTCCAAATAATTTAACCAATTGTATCTGCTCAATCATTTGCCAAGTAATGCTTTGGAGTGTAGGCAGTAGAAGAAGAAGTTCTCCAAATCTTCCTCTGGAGTCATACTGACGGTCATTAATATAATCCTCTAAACTGATTTGGACTTGGAATCGCATATTCTTAATCTTCAATGGATTACTCAAGCCTTTTGCATCTTAAAAAATGACAAAAATGTAAAGTCAAGGCATATTATAATTTGGGAGGAGCATCTTTTTTTTTCATTTTATTCTTTTCCATTCAGCTAGATAACACAAACAGATGCTACATTAACAAAAATTACTTTCAATACAATCACATGTAAAACAATTGAGAGATATTTTTGTAAAAATACCTGGATCAAAAAACACAATTGCTTTCAAGCAAGCATATTCATTGTCATCTATTTGAATTTCCTGGAAGGGACGAACTAATTCATCCAGAATCCGATTTGCCACTCGGCAGATCTCCATTTCAGTGCTGTTGCGATGAATTATGTAATTGTTGCCTTAGAGAGAAAGAATATCAACATATGAATTAATAGAAACATTTTGATGTAATGTACTAGATTAAGCCAGTTTTCAAAAGTATATTTCATATTGCTTGATCAAGTTAATTTTTTAAAGTAATAACTCTCCCTTACATCACACACAACTTTTCTTTGCAAACAGAATATATGGGCAGATTATAGCTGTCCCCCAGTAAATACTTTGCACATGTAAGTATGCCAACATGTAGTTACTGATTAGTCCACAGGACCAAGGCTGGTATTTGAAGGCACAAGTGTGAAGCAAGTAGACCTCTATGTTTAAATAACAGATAAATATACCAATGTATTGATCTTAAAATGTCTTCTTCCCTGATTAAAATAATATATCCCAAGCTGAATGACAAGGATTTGACAATAGGCAAGAGGAGACACTGGAAATACTTATTTTTCTAAAGGATGTTTCTGTTGTTCCTAATAAAATTTAGTAGCATTGTAAAATTTTCAGTTAGGAAATAATTTTACCTAGAGTTTTTTGGGTTTTGATTTTTTTTTTTTTAATATCCAATTTGGAGGTCTCCACTACGGTATCTTAATTCACCTTCTGGAGTATACTAGGAATATCATGGAGCTTTCAGAAGTCACCATGCAGTTTTTGAAAGAAAAACTGATTATTATATCACAAGAGATCCACGTCAAAATGACTCATAAAACAGATATCTGCCTCCAAGTATCAAAAAATAAGCCTTGAAGCCTCAAATTGTTTCTTCTTTTGGCGTATCTGCTGATGCTCATGATATATAATTTTCTTACTATTATTTTATCATTGTTTTCCTTTTTACCTTATTACTAATGCAAATAAAATTGCAAATTTATCTTTCTTAGTTTCTGTTAATTTTGTTAGTGAAATTGTATCTAGGTAAATCAGTACCTTAAGAAAGACATTTGTACAGCTTTTGTCTTGAAAAGATTGTTGGTGAGAGAAATACCTTCAGACCAAGCCCTTCTTGTTCTTTTAATGTTTTAATATGTGTAAAAATAAATTCAAGCTAATTCAGAGCTATGAAAAGCTTCCAAAGAGGAAGGAGAACAAGTAGTAGAAAATGTCCTTGTACCACAGCACCAATGAAGAGACAAGTGTGAGTCCATATTCCATATAGCCCTGCCTCACATCAAAAATCCTGCCCACTTCAGAATGGCAGAGCACTGTGTCAAACAAGGCTAACAAATGCCTCATCACATCACTCTCCACACAGGTGCACATCTCATCTTGCTGGGCCTCTCAGCTGCGTGAACTAGAAGACATGCTTCCATCAGTGACAACATCCTCTTCCCTGACAGCCATGTTCCCTTTATACAACCCAACGTAGGAGCCATCTGAGCTGACCAAGAATACGCTCCTGCAGGCGTGTCTCGGCACTGTGCCGTGGTGCACCCATCTGCCACGCAACAGGGACAGCAGGAATGATGTTTACGTGGCAGCCATATGGGGACTGTAGAGGAAGAAGTAAGAGAGGTCTTGGGAAAGTGAGTTGCAGGTAACATGCTATCTAATATTTCAGCCAGCAGAGTCTTCTCTGAATCTGAAGGACTCCTGAGAAAGCTCCAGATAAATGGTTTCATGAAGACTGATAATAGTACATGTGCAACAGGCTGGCTACTCCTTTCCTAAGCAAAGGGATTTTTATGCTGTTTTTGTGGTGTTGTTATTTTATTCCAATTTTTTATGGGAAAGGGTGCAGAAAGGACAATAATGTAAGGAGGCGATTGCCAGGAACTCCTTTAAACTATGGTTTCTGCTATCCAATATACCTTTACCTGTATTAACCTACATGAAAACATCCACCTGCTTTTGCTAGAACAGACACGTGACATTATGTCATTAATAGCTATTTAGCATTTACAGAATGCATTGCTTTGATTGTGCCAGAACAGTTGTCCCACTTAAGTGACTACATCGTTGCTAATGTACTATAACATCATCATCAGTAAGTAAAATAAAACCAATATTTACCTAAAAGTAAAATGTCCTTATATGCCATGGACCGTTTTGCTGCTCCAAGCAACAGGTGCTCCCCAGCATGTGCTCTTAGCAGGGCAACCTCACGAAAAAAAGCAGCAGACTCATTAGATGATAAAGCAGTAAGTTTCAATAAGAGCAAAAGAGGATACATATTACTGTGTGTTAGGTACATGTTGAAGACTGTTAAGATTCCAATGTAAAATATAAAGTGAATGTAAAAATCTGAACACCATAAAACCAGCACCTTCTAATTAAATTGTCATCCTCTGTCATATCTAGCATTCTGTCTAGATTTTAAACATCTGCAAAATGCTTCTCAATAAATATACTACCTGCATTTATTTCTTAATATGTATTGCTTCCCTTGACAAAGTTTCTCTGGCATTTTAAATTGACACTAAAGACACCAGTGGGCTGGAATGAACTGTTACAGTAAATTTGGTTCTAGCAGTGTTTAATTTTTCTCTTGAACCAAAAATTTCTGCAGCACTTAAAAGAGCTTTTTCCCAACAAAGTCAGATATGCTAACAGAGCCACTATTGTCCACAAAGAGGAATCCCAATTTGCACTAGGAAGGAACTTCTTTTATTAGTTTACTCTTAGTCACCTATTTACTTTCCTCTAGTTTTAATGTCTGCTTGAAATTTCAGCAATGGCCTTTATTTCCTCAAAGAACTCATCTTTTGACAAGTAATTCTAATCCAAGCCAGTCATTTTAAAAGAGATATAAAGGTACACAGCACCTGGGTAATACTTATGTGTTAGGACTTCAGGTTCTCAGTAGAGTTACCTTAGCTGCTTTGCTCTGTGGTTTGTAAATCAGGCTACTCCCAGATCAGGAATTGTTTTTTCAAAACCAGATGGCTTATTTCATAACTGAATGCACAATGCGCCTTAGAAACTAGCTCTCACAAATGAAAAGGTTGCATTTGTTTTATCTCTCAACATCCTCATCCCTATTTTTCTAATGTACTTAAGGTTTCAGAGTATTTCCCGACATGTACTCTTCAAGCACAGCAGGTGTGTTTTCAGCCTATCATTCTAATCTGATATTTTATTTTTTTAAATGCATATAGGAACATTTTAAGGATATTTGATACCTTCTCTTTTCCTCCATGCTATCATAACAATAAAAGCAGCAATATTTTTTGCTTGCTTTTGTTGCCCTTGTGTAGTAATGACATTTGAAATTCTTTTTCACATGAACAGTTTAAACTTATTTGAGTATGTTGCGCTTGTGAACATATGTGCTCTGTCAGTCTGCAAAGACATCATTTAACTTCTTTTTTGGGGAGTTTCCTGTGGCCTGAAACATACCCATATTCCTGAGGAACAATATAAAGGGGAATGATTCAGTCCAAACCACGGATAACCTGACACTTGCAGGGTTTTGTTAAAAAACTGAGAGACTGAAGAAGCAAAAGTATTTCCACAATTCCAGTTCACAGAGTGATTTTCAAGATGAATCAGATTTTGGTGTGGAATCAAGAGATCCTAAGCAATGAATTAATGAATATAATTTTAGTACATTGTATTGCATGAAAGATTATTTGCTATGGACTGATACCAATATGTTTGGAATTTGTTTGAGATTCTAATCGCTTTTGGTTTTTGCAAGTAGAGAAGACTTGCTTCAAATTAAGTAACATGCTGTCTTATACCATATTATAATGAAAGGTGAACATGAAAGAAATACTTTTTAAGGTCAGAAAAAGTTCTGCTTCCAAAACACTACAGAAAGAACAAAACACTTAAAGCCATGCTTCCTTGCTGTTTCTTTTTGTTCATGTCTTTTCTGTTATAGTGGTGTTACTTCACAACTTAAATAAAATAAATTAAGAGGCTAGGTCTAGTATTCAGCTCTATTTGTTCAGACAAAAAAGAATGAGTGCTTCATCCTGACATTTAAATATCACAGAAATAACAGAGCAGTAATTAGAGTTTTCTCTTTGTTCTCCTCTTATACCTGGTCATCGAGTGGTAATTCACAGAAGCCTGGAATATATTTAGCCCATTCCACCAGGACCAAAAGTTGTTGCTTCATAGATTCACAGACATCACTAACACCAGCAATTTTCTTAACATTTATATCAGTGCTAGCACCAGGACTGGAGATTGAGATCTAGCCATAATGAGAGAAAAAAATGAATGATGTTTAATTTCATATAATTTTATTTTCACTAGTTAGTAGCATATTTAAGAAAAAATCACGGCAGTAATCACAGGTACTCTTGAGAAATTCCTTGACCATATGGACCATTACCCTGTACGTAAATGATAAATTTTTCTTTCTCATTATTACCAGTATGCATTGCAATATGCTAAAGCTTTAATTAATCATATCATGATACAATATCTTCTCATTCCAAAATACTATTTTTAAAAATACTATAGCTCTTTTCATTTGTAGAAGGGAGGTGTTTTGAGTTTTTTTTTCTTTAAAATGGTTGACATTTACTTCATTTCAGAAAAAAATAAGAGGTCATAGTGGCATGTAGTAATATTAAGGGACAGAGATAATAAGAGAAAGAGAATGATAAAGGGGTAGCATGCTCTTCTAGTAGAAAGATAAGTATCATTAACTGTGGAAGGTAAAACAGGGGGGTTTTAGTGCCTGGAGGAGAATGGTTTGTAATGATGAAGCAGTGGTATAGGCAGAGGCCTGAGATGTTTCAGAGGAAATGTAAAGGATATGAGTGTGCATTAGACCACCTGCAGGGAACAGTGTTCTGTGAAATGGCAAGAGAGCAATATCTTTCTGGGCCTAAAGCTGGGGCACTTCTACTGAGACAATTCCTGAAATTCTTAATGGCTTTTCAAGGAAAGGAACAAAATCAGGCTTTCTTTTGAGCCAGGCAGGAAAGCCAGCTTAAGATAAAGGCAAACCCGAGAAGGTAAGGCCAGTTTATGGTACTATGGAAACAAAAAGAAAAAGGAAGCAGAAAAGGCAAAAAAAAAAAAAGAAAAAAGGAAACAAAAGGAAAAAGAGAGAAGAAGAAGAAAAAGAAGAAGAAGAGAAAAAAAAGAAACAGAGAAAAAGAAAAAAAAAGAAAAAGAAAAAGAAAAAAGAAAAAGAAAAAGAAAAGAAAAAGAAAAAGAAAAGAAAAAGAAAAAGAAAAAGAAAAAGAAAAAGAAAAAGAAAAAGAAAAAGAAAAAGAAAAAGAAAAAAAAGAAAAAGAAAAAGAAAAAGAAAAAGAAAAAGAAAAAGAAAAAGAAAAAGAAAAAGAAAAAGAAAAAGAAGAAAAAGGAAAAAGAAAAAGAAAAAGAAGAAAAAGAAGAAAAAGAAGAAAAAGAAGAAAAAGAAGAAAAAGAAAAATGGGAAACAAAAAGATCACTGTACAAGGCCTAAGAAACTGACTTTCCCTTCATGTTTTATTATCAAAAGCATATTTGGGAAATTATGTAGCATGATTATCTTCCTCAGGAAAAGAAATTAATTGTTTGGTCTTCCACTACCACATTCCTATTTTTCAGGATGGTGGAAAGTATTTAGTTTTGACTCCTGCCAGTTCCCTTCATTCATATACCCATGTTAAACCCCACAGTGGGATCTATAGTGAAATCTCTTATCCTTGAGTAGTCAAAAGGAGTTGTACTTCAGAACTAAAGCTCTGTGCTTCCTACATAATTCAGTAGTGTAAAACAGTGAAAACAGCTTAGATATTTATGTCAGTTAACCAGCTGAACATTAGCTCTCAGGGAAATACAGCAGCTAGGCAGGTGAAAAATTCCTCAGACACATAATTCAAAGGCTATCACGTAGGAAAATGGTTAGAGGTATTGCCTCTTTGTAGACAGAGAATGTGTGAAATCCATGCTATAATCATGAATCCATTTCTGGCATCTCCTCTACAAAAAAGGATGTTGAAAATACTGATATTCATTCAGGTGAGAGCTACCAGAGCGATTCAGTCTAGAAAAACTTCAGTACAGAAAGACAGTAAAGAAATTCAATACATTTCCTTTATTTTTTTTTTTTTCCCAGAAGAGTAAAAAGGGTCTTGATCATGATTCAAAGGTACAAAGAAGAGATTTCTGATAGTAGGTCACACTCTGAACTACCTGAAAATGATACTAACCATGCAGCAGCTAGAAGATACTACAAGACGGTAAAGAAGAGGTAGATTGTTTAACTGTTAGACATACTGACCTATGAAGTTAATACATTGTCCTTCCCTTAATATATTTAATCAAAGCTGTGCATTTTTACAATTTACGTCTTACATTACAAACTACAGTCTCCATGCTGAAATTACTTGGTGAACTTCTGCTGGAGGTTCGTGGGATGACTCCCATGGAGTTCATTATGAACACCTAGGATTGCATATCTTGACAAGGATATGAAGCTATGAACTTTTCAATTTCTATTTCTTTATATTCATATATGGGGTACAACACAGGACTCACTGACTTGATAGAATCACAGATTAGCACATGTTAGGAGGGACCTTGAAAGATCATCTAATCCAAACTTTTATGAGAAAGGAATCCTAGAGATTATCTAACACCCTGTCCAATTGCATCTTGAAAATCTTCAGTGATGAGGACTTCACCACACCCATCCCTGGAAAGGTTGCTCCAGTAATTGCTTGTTCTCACTGTAAAAAATTTCTTTCTTATATTGAGGTGAAATCTTTCCCAGTGTAACTTGTACCCATTAATGAGTTGATGAACATGAAAATGTAACACTGTATCCCAGTTGCTCTGAAAACCTTCAGGGACAGATGCCTTTACTCATATGAGAGTCCAGCATGCCCTTTTCATATTTATTCATATCTCCCAGGTCTGTATGAGAAAAATTGTACTTAGACAATTCCCCCCTGTAAGGGATCTTAAGGAACAAAATTACTAATTTTCCCTATTTATTATGAACACTTCAAAAGGGATGAAAATATCTATTTTTCCTTATTTCATATGAACATTTCAAAAAAGATGAATGCCACCCTCTTCCTCATTTCACAGCTGAAGTACTTGGATAATCATTTGGGACTCTACCACCTCCTCTAAGTCTCTTCTCAGGACTGAACTCATCTTACAGACCTATTCAATTGAGGGAGAAGTACTTTTAAGACTTCTTTGCTTTTCCATCCTGCTAATGGAGTCTCTTGGACTTTAAGGCCAAGATTGTATCTTCATATATGCTTGACATAATGGAAGCAATTCTGTTCTACTAAAACATATCAAATAGTAAGTACAATAAATTTGTGTATACACAAGGAGATGTTTTAGGCCAAGAACCTACTATTTGAAAAAAACCTTTGTCTTATAAACAGCTGAGGATGTGATTCTGTTCAAGACAGTTCTTATTTCTGAACTGCATATACCAGTTGGAAATGATTAAGGAGTATTAAAAAAAATCACAATAAGCAGGTTCAAAAAATTACAAAGGAGATAAATATAGCTATATTTTTCATAGTGTATAGGTAGGAAAGGTAGGAAGGTACATTATGTTCATCTAGTCTGCCCGGACATGCAATACGTGACAAAGACTATAACCCAGTAATTCCTGCATCAATTCTTTACAGGCAGTTCCAGCCTAAGAGAGATGCTGATAAAGAACAAGATTACAAAACATTTGGGGATGTATAAATCAGTCAGTATGAAATCATAAAGGTGGCAGTTAAATTCTAAGCAAGTTAGTAAGAGGTGCAAGAATGCAGAATCAATGATCATGATTTATCTGAGGTGCAGAAAAGGACTGGAGACTGTTCCATTCAGCAATTGATTCAATAGGAAAAAAAAAAGAAAAAGAGAAAATGAAGTTCAGATGAGACAAAGAAATTTAAAAGTGAGATGTGAATAGACTGCAGTTGGAACACTTCTGTTTTCCTTACTTGTAATGTCTAAGGATATTAAAAATGGGATTTCAAAAGAATGTAAGGAAATGAGTGTCCACACCCCTTTGAATGTAATGGCTTTGGACAAATTTTTCCCTACGTTTCATGGGAAAGCCTGCTTCAAAGATAGATAGATGCCACCAGCTGCCTAAGACAGCAGTTGATTTAAAAGCAGTAAGAACCATAAACCTTTATTAAGAAAGGTGCCTAAGACATATTGTTCTAGAGAAAGTAAAATTTTTTTATTGACTATGCTTCAAGAATGTATTCTATTACCACTTCTTCCATTGAGAAGAGGAAGCTGAGTGCATTTTGGAAGTAGGAAAAAAGTAATCTCAATAATTATCTTCGATACAATAAGAAATTGAGAAGTATTTAATTTTAGTAAAAGTGGTCTTAATGTCACTAAATAATTTTGTCATAGATCTCAGTACCTGGCGGGAGAGTGTCTCGGCTTGTGACAGTGTGCTAATAGAGGGACTGTTGCAGCCATCAAAAGTGTTTCTTCTTGTACTTATCCTGTCCCGTTCATTTTGTACAGCTGGAAAAGAATAATCATCTCATTTATTGACTTGTAAACACTGACACAAAGAATAATTTCAGAACTTTACTAGATTCCAGAAGATAACTGTAAGAACTGAAAGGTATGCCATTCAAAGAAGATGATCTGTGTTTAGCTCTGAGTGATGAGGAAGGATGATATACATGTTTATAGTCTCTATTGGAACACTACTTGCCTGCAAAAAGCATGTATAACTAATTGCAGATAAACACTGAATCATCTGCACTGCTGTCACTAGCTTAATTACAGTCAAACCTCTTTCTTCCTTTGAACTTGAACACATGGTCTCAATTTCAACCAATTTAATAAGTCAGGCTTTATGATAACAGCAGAAATGGACATTTCCAGACTACCAAACAGGTCAAGTGGTATAGCATCACCACTGAAAAAATATCTCTCAGAGGAAGTATGAAAGCCCTACTCATGTTCTGCTGTAGGAAACAATGAAACAGGAATGAATCATGAATTTAATGCACTAGTAAGATAATTTTGAAAGTTAAATCTCAGGTTCCTCCTCAGTGACATTGCATTCCTAGCCAGTTTATGGAACATTAACTAAGTTTCATGGGGATAAAAAATCAACCCAAAAACCAGCACACGAAGAAAGTTTTAGGACAGTAAATTCATTAAGTTTTGTCTCATGGGGTCCAAAAACAGGCATTTGAAAGAGCTTTGGATAAGAAATCTGTAATCAGCACATGCAAAGCTTATGAAGCAAGAAAGTATACTTTTAAACCAAAGGAAGAAGAAAAAAATAAAAACTAACAGTCAGATCCTTCTAAAACCAAGATATGTAGTGAAAGATTAGGCCAAGGAAAAGAAAAAAGGGGGGGGAAATTGTGCCAATGGAAACCTTTCTATTGCATGAGCAACTTCATTGTCTTTTAAGAGCAGCAGCTTTATTCCCAAAGATACATTTGCTATATTGTTTGTGGTAAACAATCTGCATTACAGAATTTAGGAGTAGTAGAACAAGTTTCAATTTGAAAAAAAAAAAACATAAAAAAACCCCTCTGTGCATTGAGTAGGTTCAGAGTTTATCTGAACAATGCACAGTTTATTCAAGAGGTGTACTAACTTTTTTGCAGGGACATTCACTGATGGACCTTTTATTAAGGTCACAGGAAGAAATCTTGTGTGGTGATAAACACACAGTATGTTGTAGACAGGAAAGAGAAAATATAACCTTTTGTAAAAGAATGCTGAAACAAACATTCAATGCTGAAACAAACATAGGTAATTAAAATAAGTTCAGCACTGATTAGTTTTGCAAAAACAGTAAGGTATTCTGAAAATACACCACTAGTGAAAATCGCTGGTGGAGCACACTTAAAACCATAGTGGATGCTTTAATTTTCTTCTACATACACATAATTTTGGATTACTAGACTAGTCTATGTGGCTAAAGCTTTATTGTCAATTCAGGCTAAAAGTGCCTTAAACAGAGACTTCATGAGGAGGGTGGAACATTTGCTCAAAGAGGACTTGTAATGCTTTTAATAACTGAAGCCTCTTTTTTCTTTGTCCCAAAGAAAAGAAAGAGATTTTCTAAAAGTGTGAGAAAATATCATAGACTCTATGCTATACTTACTTATACTATGAGACATGCCCTGATCATGTAGAGAGGTTATAACAAACAAAAGCTATGTTGAAAGTCTTAGACTCAGTGGGATCAGAGTAGGGCAGAGTAGCGTTAAGTGGGTTAAAAATTTTGTGCCATGCTAGGCTGCATTAGCATCTTGAGGGAAATGAGCATTTCTCTGTTTTGGGCTCCTCAGCACATGAAAGATGCTGGAAAAGTAGGTAGTGTCCAGCAGAGGGCTATGGAGATGTAATCCACAAGATGCACAAGGTGAAGTAGAGACAGGCATCTTTGCTTATGTGGAAAAAAGAGGAGCAACATGGATGTGAGGGTCTTCATTTCTGTAGCATATAGAAAATAGAGACAGATTCTTCTCAGATGCATAATGAAAAGACAAGAACCAATGGACGCTACTCTAACTGCACTAAGAGATATTCTAACTAGTTAGAAGGAAAAAACCCTTCCCAGTGAGGGTGGTCAAATACTGGAAGAGCTTGTAGAGCAAGAGGTTTTTCAATCTCCCCTCTCACAGACTGTGTAAATCTGTCTGGACAGGGTCCCAAGCAACCTGACTGAACCTAGATGTCAGCCTTGGTTTAAGTGGGAGCTGAACTAGATGAACTCTAGATGTTTCTTCTGAGATAAACTATTCTTTAATGCCAGGTTTTGAAAGTCTGTAAAGTTCTTCAATTTGCAAAACATCTAGGGCTGCTGCATATTCACAGATCTTTCTCTTTCTTCACATCAGATTCATAACATATATACAATATGTTACTGACTTAATGGCTCAAATTCCAAAAGGCCAAAGTCTCTTAAAAGAGATGCACAACAGTAGGCAAACCTATTTCATACACCATGTAACACTGTTTAGAATATCCCCATACAGCTTTCAAGGAGAAAAATCCATTTTATCTCATACCAATAACTTGATCACTAGAAAAGTACTGCTACAGGACAGACACTTAAGAGCATAAAGAAAAAGCTTCCTTTGTACAGACAAAAAGAATGATAGCCACATTACAAGAGAACTAAGCATTCAAATTTCAGACTGGCCTGCAAGCACATGCACCATGCTCCAAACAAAAAAGGCAGCAAAGTTTGTGACAAACCACTTTTGAGTGTGTATTTGAAACAGAAAAGGACATCTTTTGCCTCTACATCATTATTGCCTTTGAAACAACAGCTCAAACAAAAAAATAAACCCTCTAATATTTGCACTGCTGCTCTTTCCCTGTTGCTCTGCTCCTGTGGTGATCTGGTCCTTCCACTTTGACTGAAGAATCAATGTGACACATGCTTCTCATATCTGTCAGTGAGATGCTAAGTAACAATTTTCCTATATTAAGCCCAAGGGAAATTAGATTTTTTTATTAATTAATGTGGACTCTCCACTGACAGCTGCCACTACTCTTCCCACTACTTTTTCACTCAACTTCACAGTCCTTTGTCTGGCTTAAATGCTTCATATGTTTAAATTTAAGGGAAGAAACAGTAAATTGGCCCTGTCATTACTTAGGGCAGGGGAAAAAAAAAAAAAGCCAGATATAGATTTTATTACTCAGATTTGATAAACATTTTAAGTAAAATCTCATGGTTTGAATATTCCAGCAAATGGTTCAATATGTAGAAATCAATGAATTTTGGTGAAAGAATTAATGAATTAAACAGTTGCAAATTCACTTTTAATCCATGGACTTGTTAATGTTCCAAGTTCTAGAACTGCTTATCCTTGAAAGTTAGAAGACATATATTTCACCTAAATATAAAAGCACTTTGTCATTATGAAGGTATTGTAGCAGACTTTCCATTGGTTTGTTCTGCTGGAGTTTTTTAGAATTTTCATTATATTTCAAAGCTAATTCAGATTTTTTTATCTTTGTATATCAAATAATAAATGACTCCGTTACCTTCCTTTTTCATTCCTGCTCGAAAACACTTTTTTAAGCGACAGTATCTGCATTGATTCCTTTTGTCCTTGTCAACAATACACTGTCGGTTGAATCTATCAGAGACAAGAAAAGGTAAATGTTTACAGCATTAATAAAGTAGCACCCTGATTACAAAGAAGAAAACCAGCTACTTTGTCCTGGCAGAATAATGTCTATAACCACTGTCAGAATAATGTCTATAACCAGACTCTCTGCTTCGGTTGCATTGATTATTCTTCTTTATTAATCAGTTTTGAGAGGTGTTTCAAACCTGATAATTTTCCAGGAATATATGTGTGTGCATAAACCCATGTATGCATTGCAATAGGCAAGTATGGAAATTTTTGTAGGGATGTGCATCATTTACACCTCAATTGATTTGTGAGGTATGTCAGTAACTGGCTGCATCAAATGGAAGTGGAAGAAAAAAAAATAAGAAAAGCTGCAAATAGAAAAGGAAAGGACAATCAAAGAAAAAGTCATATGTTGCTGGCATGGAGGAGCCCCTTAGCTGTAAAACCATTACCCTTGTCTGGCAGTGTTTACTCCTTCTGGGAGATAACAATGAAGAAGCTGCATGTTTTATCACTACAGGTGGCAACCTAAACATGAAATGAGAGGAACCAACACAATGAAATAAAGACTTGAGGAAATACATGGAGCACGACACTGCAAGGCAGCTTACCCAGGCTATTATGCACATCTACAGGTGTGCTTAAAGGGAATGCATATGAGCCATTTGCCCCTCTCTCTGTCTAGGTCTGCCTTTTTTTCTTTGCATGTGTTTGTTAGGTAAACAGACTCTGCAAAAGCAGAGCTCTTCCTGAAATCACTTATGTCAGCTCTTAACACACCACTTTAGGGGCATGTCTATGCTATATCACTGGATGATGTTTGTAAGGGAGAGGTTTCCTTATATTACGCAACCAAAGAAGAGTGTAGGAAACAACATCTCCAGTAACATGGCATTCTTATGAAGGTTTTATCGTCACCCCATGCAATAGCACAGGGGGACAGAGATTGGGGGCTACAGTCAGTTCACCACATGTTGTCTCTGCTGCTGCTTCCTGCTCAAGGGAGGACTCCTCTCAGTCTTCACCTGCTCCATTGTCAGGTCCCTCCCAACAGAGACAGTTGTCCACAAACTTCTCCAATGTTAGTCCTTCCCATGGGCTTAGTTCTTCATGAGCTGCTCCAGCATGGGTGCTTTCCATAGCATACAGTCCTTTAGGATTGGGCTGCTCCAGAAGGGTCCCTTGCAGGGTCAACAGTCCTGCCAGAAAACCTTCTCCAGTGTGAGGTCCTCCTTCAATGGGGCCACAGGTCCGGCCAGGAGCCTGCTGCTGCACAGTCTTCCCATGGGGTCACATCCTTCTTTCAGGTATTCACCTTCTCCAACAGCAGGTCCTCCATGTGCTACAGGTGGATATCTGCTCCTCTGTGAATTTCCATGGTTTTCACAGGGACACTTGCCTCATCATGGTCTGTACCATGGCCTGCAGGAGAATCTTTGCTCCAGCACTTAAAGCACAACCTCCCCATCCTTCTCCACTGACCTTGGTGTCTGCAGAGCTGTTCCTCTCTCGCGTTGTCACTGCTCTTCTCTGGCTACAATTTTTTTTCTGCATAATAATTATTTTTTCTTCTTGAATACATTATCCCCAGAGGTACTACCACCATTGCTGATAGGTTCAGCTTTGGCCATCTTGGAGCTGGCTGGCATTGGCTTCACCAGACACAGGGGACACTTCTGACAGCTTCTCACAAGAATCCACTTTTGTAGCCATATTGCTACCAAAATCTTGGCATGAAAACCCAATATACCCCTTCAGTGATTTGTTCAAACTCATTGAGTTTTCCATATACTCTGCTCATGACTCAAAATGGACATTTTATAGCCCTGAGCCTACACAGATAATTTCATCAAACATGATGCAGTGTGGTATTTGGGGCACCATTTGGAAATTAACAGATTGCCATTCAGACAGACAGGGGGAAGTGGCTGCTCAAAAGATCTGTGTGTCGCACCAAGTGGGAATATGTGCAGATGTGTTTGTACAGTCCTTAAAAAAAGACCCATAAATCTTAGACTTTCTGTTCAGAAACTACCTTCATAAGGAAAGAATTTTAGGAAACAGTTAAGTATTACAGTTTTCACATTGAAGTGAAAGTATGAGCATTTTTTCCTTTTTTTTTTTTTCAGGAGATGACTTGTAATCATAAATAAAAGAGTGAAACAGCTTCTCAGTGATGTAATGATATCAACAATATCATCAAGCACCTGGAACATAGTTTCTGGAATGTGTAATATCAAGTAGCACTCCTTAAGAAAAAGCTGAAAATCCCCTGACATAACTGAAAAATTCTGATAAGGTATGAATATAATTTTTGCTTAAATTCATTAATTTAGTGCCTCTAGAACTTTTGAAATACCTGCATGAATAGACGTGGTTTTTCCTTATGCTACGTCTAAAAAATCCCTTGCATCCATCACAGCTGGAAGCACCATAATGTTTTCCGGTCGCTCGGTCTCCACATATTGCACAGAGACTGCTGACCCCGTTGTCAGCAGCATTCATGTTGACAGCTTCTCCTGAACTGTCTGACAAGAAACAAGAACATACACACTTATGGATAAGACTTCCAAAATCCACCCCATGAGCAAATTGTACCTAAACAGAGGCTTTTTCTAGCCTTTTCTCTTTTAATTGCCACTTAAAATTTATATAGCATGACCCACCTGATTACATCTGGTTCTTACTGACATGAACACTTTCAAAGTGATAGAGATGTTAAAAGAATTTATGAAGTTCATAACAACAAATAATCGTGTTCTAAACTCTTTTCAGCTGAAGGGTTAAAAATAAAACTGCACTTCTGCATTTATAATTATAAATGTTCCTACTAACATGAAGAGGAACTTTGGCACAAAGCAGTCTTAATTGGCAAAGATCTCATGTATCAGTTCTCATACAAGCTGGCAATAGCTGGCAACTCTTACAAAGATTTGTGACATTAAAAAAAGAAACAAAAAAAGAAGGATCTTGTACAACTTAAAAAAAAAAAACAAAACAACAAAAGTACATGCTAAGAGCATACTGTTAACATGTCTGTTATTTCCTTGAAGACTTTTTTGACAGGAGCACTGGTGCAATCTTTCCTTGCACAGAATATTAGCTATGTGATTAACAGTTAGTCACTGAATATGGTAAACACTACTGAATAAATTCACCTGAAATCAAACCAGATATATTTATTCTTTGAGTCACAATGTTAACAGATGTGTTCAAAGAAACAACTGCAAAATAGCTTTTTCTGTTTTGGTTCTGATTTAAATGGAAGGAAAATATACCCTAAGCATTTGTAGCTGTTTTGTCCAGGAGAGGAAAGAGTGCCACATTAATCAGATATGCAAAAATGAATTCAAAAGTCAAATACATGAGTTCATGAACAGTATACAGGATGAACAGTAAAACTGTTAATATTGATTAATATTACTCATATTGTATAGATCCAACCAAAATGTATAACACAGATACATTATAAAATTTTAGTTGTGTCCCACAAAGGTTAAGAGTTCTCTAGATAGAGAGAGAAGCAGCCTTTCTGTTTTGTTTTGTTTTACTGAGTTGTAATTGATAGGAATTACATTAAAAATTAAAAAAATAAATCTTAGAGGTAAGAATTCAGTTCTATAAAGAACTTATTTTAAAATTAGGATTGTCATGACTGGAAAATTTTAAAATATTTTTAAACTAGGTTACAGAATTGCTTTAGAAAAATGTAAGACCTTTCTTTTGGAGTTTTGTAGCTTTGTATCATATAGCAGAGTAATTGAAAACATGATATTTAAATGTAATGATGAAATATTTCACAGCAATATAAGTTGTGCGCATATATATAAAAGGGTATATGTATTTTCTTTGGTATTATTGTGAACCAAAATGTCTAGAAAACTGACCTGATATTGAAAAATTCTTTGATTTCAACAGAATTGTGTAATTTGCCTGAATGTGGCTTGTTAAACTTCTCTAAATGTTCCTAATTAATTTAAACAGCTAGAAAAGATATAGAGGAAAGTTCATAAGGGGCAGCTTTCAGTTCCAAACTAGCACTGTAACAATACAATGTTTTTATAAATGCTATAAGAAAATACTTTGGCTAAACTCAAAACAAACTCTAAACATAAAAATGCTGCACCTGATAATTATCAAGCTAATCACTTACAGTGATAATTTAACCAGCTCTATCACCAACACATAATGCAACCAAGCACAACCTCCCTAATCTGCCTTCTCATTTTATTTAACATTAACAGGTCCAAAAGGGTGCTATTCAGCAAAAAACATATGACCAATGAAATACCCATATTAGAACAAAAAGCAGAGAAATCATCTAAAGTTATATAATCATTGTTGACAGCTACAAATTTAGTTAGTGCATAAAGTTCTGTTTTTTCTTCCTAAATCGATAACCAAATCTAACCTTCTGTTTACTAAGCTTGCTGTAATTTAACATCAGAAATTCAGATAAAACTTAAAGCCCAACAATAAAAAGTTAACTAGGTTCTATATGGCAGGTGCTAAATATTTTTCCTGCAAATCACTACATATCAGTTCTGCCTTTTAAAAATACATACTACTACAGAACTATGAATTATACTTTAAGACACAATTAACCAACATTTTTAGTGTATTAAAAGATTTGAAAGGCCATTTTTGAGTACTTTAACTTGCTTGATACTTTTATTCACAGTATTTTTTGTCAGTACTAGATGGCAGAATAAAATGGTATGCTTTCTATTTCAAGCATAAATTATTGAGAAAAATTCTCAAAAATTGCATATTAAAAAATCTTCCTAAAGTGTTACATTAGCCAAACGCAAATACTTTTTCTCAACTAAACATTACCCTCTAAAAAGCTGATGTGATTATTTTTAAATCCCTCTTGTGCATATATACACTTAGCTAGAAAGGCTAGATTAATACTTAAATTAAAAAAAAATATTAGTATAACAATTAGAAACTAGGCATCAAGAAACAGTAGCTAATTTTTTTCACAAACCTCTAGATAATTTTTTCCTTTCCTTCTGAAACTTATATACAAAATATACTTCCATGTCCAAACTGTCAATACCAGTTATTCATTCGTCTTACAGTAAATAAAACAACTGCTGAATAGACCATTTTTTTTCCTTTGATTAACTGACTGGTGACAGTACAGCTACTTTATTATATATAACTTCTCTTATATTTTCCTTAAAGAATTATAATGTTACTAACTCAGAGTCAGCGATGAAGTGTAAGAGAGCAGATTTGTAGTTTGAAAATAACCCCCAAATGCTCCATTAATAAAACATTTAACTAACACCTTATAGCATTACTCCACTTTTTCTGTTAACTGGCTTGAATTTGCTTCAAAGGGCAGAACTCACCATTGCCATTATACAGAATCTGCATAGTTTCAAACTCCAGTGCTGTATACGTTGGATCTAAAACTTCACTGTAGTTTGCCATTTCCATGTCCAGTATTGGTTCTGAGAGACGCATCATTGAATGCAAAAGCAGTGAAAAAGCTGTTCAAATGTACAACCTTCCCATTCTGTTTCACAGTGATTGATAATCCAAAGTTAACTATAACTGTGTCACTTGCATGCAGCAATGGGAGGAGCTGGAAAACTGCTTCTGCATGCTGTATTTTACCTGGGTGTTTTTTTTCTTTTATGATACAGTGCAACCCTTCTGATAATCTTGGAATGCTTTTTGAAATAATCTTATCAGGAGTTGTTCTGGTTCCAGTTCTTGCACGAACCCAAGGACATGCAGGAAGCTTCCTATCTCTCATGCTTTGCTGTACATTTTGCTGTCAATGTATGGTACGAACAGTTCTAAACAAACTACTCTGGTTGTTCTATGTAGAAACTAATTTCATGTGCCATTTTGCTCTCTCACTTCAGAACAATAAGGAAATGTGATATGATTATGGACTATCTCAAACTATACCGAAATCACCCACCAACATATTTTAAAAGACAGCTGTAAATTCTCTCATTTTACAGCTGGTAATGTTCTTTCCCACTGGTAATGACTTAGCTCTGTAGGCATCCTTAAGCAAGGAAGGCTTCAAGTCACACAAGTCTGCAGCAAGGCCAGTTCATAACTCCCTCCATCACACACAGTGCTGCTGCAATGGCTCCAGGCACTGTACCCTGCAGCCTCTCAGACAGCAGCTTCCTGCTCTAACCCTTCTTCCTACAAGATGTGACAGCTGCATGGCATTTCCAAGCACCATTCAGATGTACAGGGGGAAAAGAAATATTAATCACCTTCTCTGTAATGAAGAATCTCTGGGTAGATCCACAGCTCATCAGTTGGTAGACATGGTGTATACAAACCCAGCTAAAAACCCTCCTGTAAAGCTGCTTGAATCTGTGCCAAATATATACCTGAACAGCAGAATTTCACTTGATAATCTGGTGCTTTCAAATGTTGGATAGAAGAATTTCAAATGTTATTATTCTCAATACATTCTTTACAGAAAACTTTGCAGTCCTAAAAAATAGTTACATAAAGAAAACTACCCAGTTAATGCCTAATTAAGAAGAGCTAGTAACTGCATATACAGCATTGAAATGCATATTTGAATGGAAAAGTGTCTGCAGTTCCTACTCAGTAAAAGTAGCTGTAAAAGGGCACCATAAATTACCTTCTTGATTAAATAACTAAATAAATATTTTTAAAAGTAGTTTATGACAGACAAGCTACCACTGAAGGAGGAAAATTTACACTAAAAGACCTACCAAAAAAGCCTTTCAAAATTCATTCTTCTAATATCCATGTCCCCAGGATTACCTGAGAGACACAAACCATCCTGTCTCCTTGTGGACATGTAGATATAGTCTCAGGCCAGTTCTCCTCCTGACTCCAGCAGAGCCCAGTAACATAATTATGACAACAGGATTCTTGTATAATTCACACATCTATCCCTAAACCAAAGTGTATTTACAGTTGTGTTACTGCTTGCACAAATTCTCCTCAGATTTTGGCGGGTGTCCACAGGGGCTGTCCTTTTCAACCTACTGCTATTAATTTTCCTCTGAACCATTCATCCATTATTATATTTAATGAGATATCAAAAAACTGCAAAAGTTACTTCTTAAAAAGATCAGCTGATATGACTACAGATACTTCCTATACATGACAGAAGACAAATAATACAAAATATGGCAATTTATAAAGATATTTAGAAATATGACTGAAATTTTAGAATATTCACTGCCTACAGTCATGGAAAAAATTACTCAGAAAGTGTCATTTCACAGTAGTGGAAGTGTACAAGGTTTCACAGTTTTTAAACAAAGCTAATATTTCTTTCTTTTGCTTAAATAAGTATATCAAATTAAGATTGATGAAAACCTATTTGTTGACAGCCAATATTGTTTAGAAAATCACTGTAATTTCATCATGAGATAGAATAATTTTATATTACCTGATGGCTCAGTTTGGAAAGTTTCTTCTGTAGCAGAATTTGTTGTATTTGCTATAACCATTTGTTGTATTTGTATAGTTTTTGCTATAAAACTAATTACTAGTTACATAAAAAATGATTCATTGCCTTCATATGCTACTTAGCATAAAATAAAAATGCTTACATGTTAACTAGAATTATCTATTTTTCTTCAGTGTACACTTTTTGATAATATGTTCTATAAATATTATCTGGCTTATAATGCCAAATTTGTATGCTTACAAACATATCTATTGTATATTTTTTATTTCAAAATGCCAGCCCTGACAACATTTTGGCATATAAGTAAATTTAAAATAAGGGAATGAATGTAAGATGGAAGATATCATGTATGACATGATCAAATCCTGCTATTCCCTCTGCTATTACCAGAACTTCTTCAATGCTGCCAAAACAGGCCCCTTAGTGACTGCTAAAGAGAGGGAATGAATTGACCCTTCATACTTCTGTCATCTAAAAACTCATTTCAATTGATTTTTTAATATGGAAAAATGTATGCTATAGGAAAGACATTCTTTATACTATTTTTTCATGTTTTGCTAAGGAAACTTCTTACAGTCAAATCTTGCACTCATAAAAATGCGCTTTCTGGGGGATTTTTGGCATCATGAAGTATATCATGAACAATTAATGTATACTAAATCACTATGGTAAAATATTAATATGTTTTCTTTCAGCCTTAGGTGGATTAGAATGCAGTCCTGGAATTAGAACAGTTGACGAAAGAAGCTAATGATGAACAGCTTTTGGTCTTATGTCAGTTCAAGCTTTATACTGTTCACTAGTATTCAGACTCCCTCACAGCAGATTTCTTTTCATATTGGACACCTGCACTGTTTTTCAAATTCTGAATGACACGGCAGCTTGTAGTATAAAATAGTCTGAGTCAAGTCATCAACTACTGACAGCCAAGAAATATCACCCTAAGGTAAGCAAAAGTTTTAAAACTGTGTAATTAGTCAAACCGCTAAGCACTTCTTTGAGATAAGTGATACTGTAAATTTGAGTAAGAAACAATTTCTCAAAGTAAATTTTGCAGTAATTGTGAAGAGAAAGCTACACGATAATGGTTTTGTTCATGTGGTTTTCTTGCTTTTTTTCTTTAAATCTGATGACCTCAGGATCACATATAGAAAGCATTCCTATCTTATCTTTAAGACTATTACCTCTGTTAATTGTTCAGCTCTCCATATTAAAATGTAATCATTCTTTCTGACTGTGGTATAAAATACAGCACAACCTAATAAAATCAAGGTTATTTCCATAAAAGTCTTCCTGAAAATAAAAACAAATCTCAAACTACTATCACCACTGAAACAGTTTTGGTTTTCTCTTTTAATAAGTAGCAATATGTCCTTTTACCTTTCCAGCTTAGTGAGAAATGTAGGTTGCCAGAAAAATGTGTTAATTCAAAGGTTTTTTTTTTTCTTCTTTCCAATGTATTCTGGATAAGAACACATCTTCACTCGATTTCTTGCTTTGTAAGTACAGTGAGTTGTGATGGACATACTTGGAAGGCATACTGTTTTTGTCAATAATCTGTCATATTTATCCAGAATGCTGGCAAAACACACATTTTGATCTATTTGCCTCTTGATGGCTGGCACACATAGGTCAGGGTATACATGGAGGTCATACTAAAAAACCCAAAAGAAACCATATGAGCTAAGCCAGAATGCCTCCTTACTACAGTAAACTCAAAGACCTCCAAGCCACAGAGTTTATTTGCCAGAAACTTGCTACCCAGGAAGCAGTGTGAAATTGTCCGCACACCCATGGGCAATCTCATCTTTGCCTTACAAAGGTACACACCCATGTAATAGCACAGACTGAGCTTTCCTCTCCTGGAACACTCCCTCAGTGTCAGGAAGAACACTGCTAGTCACCATCACATCAGCTCTGCTGACACCCACCCCCAAGTGCTTCATAAATGGTCCATGAGTAATGACTGGGAAATGTTTGCTTGTGTTCTAAAACATAAAATTATGACATGTTCAACATGGAAAGCTTTGTAACACTGTGGCATTACTTTATTCAACAGATATTGCTGGCTTTTTATTTTTTAAATAAATAAAAGTGTTAGAGTTGGATCAGATCTAAAAATCAGTGATAAAATATGTGTGTATTAAAGTATAAATATGTTTTACCAAGCTTCTTCAAAAAGAAATAGTCTTTTTGCTTAACACCTGGGTAACCTGATGGAAATATGATTACAGTCCTCTACAATCCAAGATATTGCAGCAAGGCTTATAGCATTGTCATGCCCCTCTCTCCCTCCCCCACCCCCAAAAACTTCAGAGCCGAACAGGGACAAAGTTGCCTTTGAGATGGCTAATGTGAAAGGACTTTTTAGAACAATTTGTGAATCATGAGAATAAATATATAGCACGAAGGCTTCCACTAAGGTGACCAAAGGCATCATCATCTCAAACCCTGCTCAAACCCAGCACCAACTATCACCTTCAACAAGTAAATTTATGGCACTTAGACTTTTCACTTTGTCCTAAAAAAAAAAATGATTAAACAAAACACTAGAAAAGCACAATCAGTACCAGAACTGAATTACAGGTTTTCATGGCACACTTATTAGGCAAGGTGGTAAGATTAGCTGCAACAAATCATGCCAGGTGAAACTTAAGTACAAATCTTTGTGGGAAATCCAGGCTAAGCCTGTTTACATTACTCACATTTTTACACACTTAGACCACCCCAGGCATTCTATAGAAAGGAGATTCTTGCACATATTGAATTTGCCTCTTTTTTTAGTTAAATTGGTAATTCATTATGTTGAGCTCCACTCTAACATACAGCACATATAGCTTTCTTTTATAAGTTATGTGGAGGGTTGTGTTTTTTGTTTTTTTTTTTTTTTTCCATTTTGACGTAACACAGAACAGACAATTATTGTGAGGTCTGATTGTCATCATATTTATGTTTTGGCTTAAAACATTATTCGTCTTTCAGAACAACCAGCTACAAATTCAATGGCTATGAATGTGAATAAATATAAAAATCAAAGAACATGCCTGGTATCTGACTTGTCAAATACTATGGACCCACCCTACAGCACTCTTCAGAGCTTGAAATAATCCCAAAATAGTTATTAAAATGTCAATGAGTAATCTACATCAGAGTTTCAAAGCTGAGTAAGAGATCTAGTACTCCAATTTCTTTGATGAGTAATTTACAATTTTGATCTTGCATCAACATCAGTATTTGCACTGTCAGTAGCTGAGGGGAAATATCAAAGGAAAATAAAGCTCTAAAATATTTTGAGCCTGAAGAATAGTTGCTGCAGGATAATTTTAAGGATAATTTACACTTGCTGAGGACATAGCTCACTTTCAGATTCTCCCTCTCTATTCCAAGTATAATTTGTTCCATCTTATTATAAAAGGATAAATTATTTATTTGTTCACTTTATATACCACAGTGTCACTGACAGAATATGATGCTAGGATAGCAACAGCAATATAATGGTGTCATATGCAAAGAGATGTTACATCCATTCTTAAGGTGAAGGTAGACAAAGCTTATCTGATTTAAAAGGTTTATCTGATTTTATTTATCACTTACACATGCACACATAGATCAATGAGTGACCTGAGTAGCATCTCATGAAGTATAAGGCACATTGTAGTTTACAAACCCTTAGTTGTGCTCTCTCTTTAGCAGAAAGGTGTTTTGAGGATGATTCTCACATTACATTCACTCACAATCCTCACAGAGCAAAATTATTAATACAGTATCTTCTTCATTTTGCAGATGTCCCATGCTACTGTTTGTCAACAGTTTAGTGAACCCATAGTGTATCTGTGACAGCCTTTCAGCAAATAGTATCACCAGTAGGAAATATTTGAGGAAAAGCCATCTCATAGCCATCAAACATGGACCATTACATTATGAGTCATCACTAAATGTCAACAGCTAGCTGCACACCTGCACTGAGGGAGAGCATCGTGTCAGGGTGATGGAAGAGTGAAGGCCATGATGGTGCCAGTTGAAGCAGCACATTTCTATGGGAAGATTTAGAAGGAGGAGTAATGGTGAAGTGGAATCTTGAAGACAGTCATTCAAAAAGGAGGCTGAGGCATGCCCTCATTGCTCTCTACAGCTTTCTGAAGACAGGGAGTGGAGAGGGATGGAGATGCTGATCTCTTTCCCCTTATATCCAGAGACAGGCTCAATGGGAATGGTGCAAAGCTGTGTCAGGAGAGGTTTAGAATGGACATTGAGAAGAATTTTTTTTATCAGAGGGTGGTCAAACATGGAAGATTTCCTAGAGAGGTGATCAGTGCCTCAAGCCTGCCAGTGTCTAAGAGGCATTTGGAAAATGCTCATCAAGATTTTAATTTGATCAGCAATGATTTGGTCAGGCAGTTGGACTAGATAGCTGTTACAAGTCCCTCTCAACTGAAACTTTCTATTATATTCCAATCTCTTCTAGTCTAGTGAATCCTAATATTTTCTATTCAGGATAGGCAGTAAAGACTGAGGACACAGAATAGTTATGTTCCTTTATCTAGCCATTCCAGGAGGACGTCCTGGAATGACAGTAGACTGCAAGCCATGTAGATATCAAATGTTATGCAGATTTAAAATCTTGTTTTATGTACACATATGTTTATATATAAGTATGTACACACGGGAATTTATTGTCAGTGTTTCTGTGACAGCTGAATTTGCCTCTTGAATTATCACTGAGTATACAAAAATTAATCTGACAGGGGGAAGCTCTCCTTCTACACACAGATTCTTAGTAATTCTTCACAGTGTATTGCCCATGTCCAGATTCTCTCCATGAACTAATAGCAAATTTGTATTTTGCCAGTTCAATCCATTTCTGTGTTTGCTTTGTGTCCAGATTAACAGTAGATTTGCTAACCCTGAGGTTAGCAGGCACTATTAGAAAATTGTGCATATTTATGGGGAAGAAGGATAAAAAACAGGATACTTTTGCTTTTTATATTGCAACAGATTAGGTTTACTGTTAAGTATGTGAATTAGTACTAGGTAGACTTTAGTACTTAATATTTCTATTTTAACTTAATATTCTTTAGTTCATTTTATTCTTGAAAACTCACTATAGCCATGAAGTATTGCCCATTTAGAGGGCTTAAAGGATTTTTGTAGCATAGAATTTTGTGGTGAGATTTGCTGAGGTACAGTTAAATGACTGGATACACTTGTTAATTATTTGCTTAAATCAGGTCACTTATTATTTTCTGCTACACAGAGGAAAATTAATCAGAGAGTTGTCCTGGAGAGCAGAGTGAAATGAGAAGAAAAGAGGAAAGAGTTCAGGCATAAGATAAAACCAAACCATCATGTTACTGATAAGCAAGACTAAGCACTCCTGTTCAGCCATCCCCAGGTGATTAGTAATTTCTTAATAAGCCTTCTTGGCAGGTTTTATGCAAACTTGCTCATAAACAATGTTTTATATAGCTAGTTAGATAAAATTAACTTACAATTTACCCACAGTTATCTTAGAAATACCATATAATGAGATTTTTTTTTTCCACAGATAAACACCCTTGCCTTTGTCATACACAATAAAAGAGTTCAAAAAGAGGTTAACCATTATCAAGGCAAGGTTTGTTTGGTATTCTCTTTTTTTAGCTTGCCTGGAATCTTTCTTTTCTTTGTGATCAATTAATCATTGCAAGTTTTCTAATTTCTATATTCTCTCCTCTGCTGAATGAGTTATGCATTCTACATAGCATTTCAAAACAAACTCAGTACACTTCTTTCCATGCTAGTGACTATATAACTCTTGGTCCTATGTAAAAGGCTAATTAAACAACTGAATAGTCAGACAAGTGCCATTATTTTCAGTTACTCTGTCTAAAATTAAATTTTTTAACTAGACCCTAGGCTGACTCATCACATTCCTGCAGAAAGAAGGTTGTGTCAACACTCTCAGTTTAACTCTTCCAAGACACTAGAATGGTTATGCTTAGCTTAACAAGTTCTCTAATTGCTATCGTTACAAAAATGAGTTAATAAGAAGTTCAGAGCATAGTAAAGACTATCAGTTTAGAGTGAAATTATGACAAATGAATAAAGACTTCAAATACTCCCTGAACAAAAGAGCAATAAGAAAGCATAAAGGCATATTCTCTGTTTCGACCATATTTCAGATCAGCTCTTTAAAGTATCAAAGTAACTCCATTTTATTAATCAGATAAATAACTTTTTAGAACAACTCACGGCCTAGGAAGGCATGTGTGTACAATACCCTGATTTTTATAAAACCATAGAATGATTAGGGTTGAAAAAGACCTTAAAGATCATTTAGTTCCAACTCCTCTACCATGGGCAGGGCCACCTTCCACTAGACCAGGCTGGTCAACACCCCCTCCAGCCTGACCTTGAATTCTTCCAGGGATGGGGCATCCACAGCTTCTCTGGACAACCTCTTCCAGTGTCTCACCATCCTCACATAATTTCTTCCTAATATCCAATTTAAGCCCACTGTCTTTTGGTTTCTATCCTTTCCTTCTTGTCCTATCACCACATACCCTTAAGAAAAATCTCTCTCCAGCCTTCTCGTAGGCCACCATCAGGTACTGAAAGCCTTCTATAAGGTTTTCCTGAAGCCTTCTCCCTAAAATTATTACATTATATTACTTAAGAGAACAAAATAATTATTGGTTTCACCAGACATGAACTGACAGCAGTATCTCCTTGAAAATTCAAATAACAAGGCTGTCTTAAGAATCGGGAAGGACAAGGACACCTGATACCTTTATTGGCAGAGGCATCTATAACCTAAGCACAGAAAATTCACATCCCAGTGAGCACAAAGCAGAATTCTCTGAAGAAGGAGCTCAAGTCTTTGCTTTGCTGTACACATACAGACACTCTTCCACCGACTGGTGGTTATCTCTTTAATTTTAACAGGTTAGGTGTGTTCCCAGGTATGAACAAAACATTAAATACTGTGACTTCACAGAAGTACAGACATATCTGCTCCCAACAGATTTTAAACAATGATTTTAACAAGTTCAAAATCAGCAGAAGTCTGTTTTAAAAGCTGATGATAAATATTAGAAAATAAGTTGGGCTGCATGTCTTTTAACTAATTAAGCCAGAACTGATTGAGCTGAGCAGGAAAAAAATCACTGGCATGGAAGACATGAGAGAAATCTAGCAAGGTTTTAAGTGGTCTATATCTTGAGAGAAGGTAAGAGGAAACTTTGAGAAATGGTCGTAAGTGCAGTTATGCATAAAAACACCATGCAAGTCATCAAGATAAAATATAAAAAATTATGTGTAGCTGCAATAATGTAGGTTACATGATCAAGTTTTCCTCCAATAGTATAGGTAACATTTAGGTCTTGTGTGAGTTTTCTGGACCTGAACAACATTCATATGGCTGTATTCATTGTTTTTAATGTATTCATGTAGGAAGGTTCAACTATTTTTTTCTGAGAACTTTGCAATCAGTAACATTATTTCCCCATCTGTGAGAGAGGAACAAATTATAATCTCCTTTTAATAAACAGAGAAGTGAGGCAAAGGACAACTGAAGATAGTGTTTATGACACTTGAGCTCACATGTCTACAACGGAGTTGCCTACACACAAACCAAACATTCAATTCCCTTTGTATATAATGATCAGAAACAGGCACATCTAAACAGATTCCTCAAACTTATCTTTAACAGGAGGTTGAACTGAATATTAAGTTACCACAGCTAAAAGGGGGACAGTTGTCCTGCATGGTCTTGCCCGCATCCCTGGTTTGTGAATGAGCAGCCAAAATCCCCATGACCAAAGGAGAGGACTATAATTTTCTTTAGAAGGTGCACCAAGCACACAAGTTCTTTTCCTGGCTGATACCTCCTCTGGCCTGACAACCAGAAATACAAGGTATGCAGAAGACACGGGTCACTTCCCCACCTTGCTGGGACACTGTTCAGATGCATCTCCTGTGGCCAGGACTGTGACGCACATACACAGCCACAGGAACAGCTTGAAGTTAAGCTGCCTTCTCAAAGCTACACTTTATTTTTATAAAAATGAGAAATCACAACAGATTTGTTAAATTTATCTCTGAAGACACATAAAAGTTGCTGCACTCCAAAGTTTTTGAGTTTTCTTTAAAACAATGCAGTAAAGATACACACCTTTTTGTCTGATTAGGGAGAAAAAGCAGCTGTCAACTGTACTTGCTACTGATTAAATGCCCTGACAACACCTAAAATTGATTAATCTTCTAGGTAACATTGCTTTAACCAGACACGTGAGAAAATATCTAAGGTGACAGTCCACTTTTGCTAAGTGAGTTCTGTTAATAAATTAGCATTTAAAACACATTAGTATTTAAATGCTCTTGATTTACAAGAACAGCAGAAGTAACTTCCTGTGAAAATGTAGTCCTTCAACTCTGAAAAAGAAGCAGTAGAAAAGACTGTCCTAATCAAAAAGAACTATTTGTTTAGGAATCTGGAAAGCTGAGTCAGTAGCAATTGTATGCAAGGAAGCAAAGATACTTCACTTAGGTGATGGAAATGTCACTACTGGGTATATCCTATTTATGTTAAAGTAGATTACATATACAACAAAAAAAAACTATTTGAAAGTTTCAGAAACTGCAGGTGAGTGGAAAAATAGGCTTAACATGATTTTCCTTTTAAGGTAATGTAAGGTCTACAGTCAGTCTAGCAGTTGTAGTGCTGGCCACTAAATCTATCAACAACATAACAGCCAAACCAAAAAGAATAGCAGTGTTGTCTGTTTGAAGTGAAAGTCCTGTTTGGTGTAAGAAAGATGGCGCCTCTTGCTAAAACTTGGGCTTGCTTGGGCTTTTGAGTAAGTAAAACTCTGAACAACACTGGAACTTCTCTGTTACACTTTTATTTTTAATATTTAATAAATCTTAGGGAGAAGAAACATCATGATATTTTCCAGTTGAAGACTGACCTGTCTCATTTGATCTACATAGTGTTCTTGAGGGAAAAAAATGAAACAAAACTACAGTACTGTTGTCTACTCTTATCTTGAAAGGAACAGCTAAAATTATCTGAAAACCAGCCGTTCTTAGGAAGTGTGGCAGAAGTAGTTACTTTAGGAACCCAAAGTGTTCAGAATCATTGAATACTTAAAATACTAAATACTAAAAAAACATAAAGACACAATATTTTCTGTAAACAGTTTGATTTTACATAAATGAAGTCATACTTTTCATAATTTAGGAGAGAAAAACAAATAATTAAAGGTGAACCAGGATACTGGGCTCTGCTAATTTCCAAGACAGAAGTGAATTAAAATGACTAAAGAAATATTGTAGCACATTACAGTGTTTTGAAGTGAATGAAGAAAAATAAAAGGGAAAAGAGAAATTAACAGAAAAATAGAAATAAAAATTAAAAAGAAAATATTACTTTGAGAGTTATTTTCTGAAAGGGATATAACTATAAAACCCAGTCAAGTAAGAAGAGAAACAGGAGAGAACTAAATGACTGGGTATTTATATAAAATCCATTAGCAAGTTTTATGAGTCCAAAAGGAGGAACTGTATCAAATACTACTATGGACATAAGGAATCTTGAATACTTTCTTAATCCTTTAATCCTTGAATACATTCTTAATCCACTTCAGTGTTCTCAGGAGATCATCAGGTTCAACATTCTTCTCAATGCAGGTCACACCAGGTAGCTAAGGGCTTAAAAGACTCATATCCAGAAATACTTTGAAGAATGGAAACTGCCTAACCTCTCTGGGCACTCTGTTTTCCTACTGGACCTGGTGTCCCCTAGTTCCCACAATGGGAATTTCTCTCCTTACATTCAGTCTGAAATACTTTGATTTCAACTTACATCCATAGACTTCTAGACTTCTTAGCCATCACAGCCCTTTTACCTGCACAGCAGTGAAAGTCCATCTTTTCACAAACAGCCTTGAGGTACCAGAGGCTGCTGTGAGGGTGCCTCCCACAAAGCCATCTCTAGGCTGAAACAACTCAGGTCCATTAGCTTCTCCACAGCTGGTCAGGTGTGTCAGCCCCTTTCCATCTTGGTGGCCTTCCACTGAACCTTCTTCAGTTAATCCATTTATTTCCTCAGAGAAAGAAGGGGGCAATGATGCACCATTTTAGATGTCATCTGACAAGTGCTGAGTGAAGGGAAATAATAATTTCCCCGAGCCCTACTAATACAGCCCAGGAGGCTGTTGGCCCTCTTCTCCTGGGATTAAGTGCTGGGTCATGCTCTGCTTAGTGCCCACCAAGACTCTTTGGTTCTTCACAGCATATTTTTTTTCCTAGCTAGTCCTCTAACTGTCTTCCCAGTAAAGGATTGCTCTCCAATTTTTTTCAGAATCACAATTCTCAATGAAATTTTTATTCCCTAAGAATCACAACAGCTTTCTAGCCTGCCCAGGCTAAATTACTAGCATTAATAGCATTCCCTATTTTTCAGGTGTATACATAAATAAAATTACCATGATGGACTTGGTTTGAAAAAATTCACTTAGCCGTCTCAAACAGCTCTAATTAAGACACTGTCATATCTGTTAATTTAGCCAGAATAAGAAGCCAGCCAATCACTTCTAGACTCATTTCCTACAGCCAGCAGAACTCACCTACACCTTCTGCTATCTGTCATTCATCTGACAGTGAATGGCATTTCTCCTTCCATCTACGCAAGCAGTGGAGTTAAAAGCTGCCATTACAGCTGGAATTAAGGAGTACTAATGGCTTGCCAGCCACGTTCAGGGCATAAGAATGTAGATCTTACTGAAGGAGACTAAAAGGAATTGGTTTGCCCATCTCAGGAAAGTGAAAAGTGAGAGGGAGTTTATTCTACAAATAAATCATGCACTGTAAGCTACATAGGGGAAAAACTTATTTAGACAATAAAACAATTCTGCCATAAGAACAAAGGCATAAATTTGAGGCTGGCAAGTAGAAAGCTTCTAAACATGTCAGGGTTATGGCACTGCAACAAAACTCCTCCATTTGGGCAGCAGAGGCGAGGAACCTAACTGGTTTTAAGACATGGAGAGAAATTTATGAAAGGTATTACATGGGTTGGTGATGTCAGCCAAATTGGTGACTCCTCTAGTCAAATTGGAGATCTCTTCTAGTCTTATTGTGCTGAACATTTGCATCAAGACTATTTTTGATAAAGTGGCCAGTGAAAAATATGAAGTGTATTATTCTAATTAAAAATTAAAGTAATATAAATGAGAGAAAGTTAACCTCATTGTGATAAGCAATTAACAGAATTATGTTGTGATTAAGCTGATGCATAATTAACAACTGCTGTAAATTACGTTATCCATCTAATTTGCCCAGAATGGAATAGCATTATTCTTAGGCATGTTTAGCAAGTTCTGTGGTAATATGCACTTGAATGAAGTGCTCTTTACTAATGTGTTCAAATTCATAAAGCTGTTATTAGAATTGCAAATAAGATATACACCAGCATAATTTCCTCTGTCCATCATTTTCTCTTCTTTGGAACTATCCCTGACAGAAAATCAAACTGCAACAACTCCAAAAGATGTTGACACAAATTGAGCAAAAGTAGTGTTATTAAACTACTATTAAAAATTTGCAAAAAAATCATCATGATGAACGAAGTGGGACTGAATTCAAAACACAAATGGCTGCTGAGTAGAAAGGAACAAGTATCATGGAGCTCACCGGGGGACAGATGAAAACACTCAAGGTAGAATTCACTTAACAAGTGGAAAAGGGGAAGAATATTTTTTCAAGTGATGTATATTTAAGCCTCAGAACTGAAGAATCTCTGATCATTCAAAGTCTAATGAAATCAGTAGACAAAATCTTCAGCTTTCAAGTATAAGGTCTTCATGGTCAATACATGTTGGAATGGTAAAGTCCTTAATTAGCTGACTAAAGCATACCAATTAAGAAAAAGAAAGAAGTAACTAGTTGCTCACAGGTCTTCCAACTTTTCCCCTAAGGATATTGGAAAATTTCAACTGGAGAAACTAATAAGATATGATGAGGGAACAATTGCCTAATGTGGAAGGAGCACACATGGCCTTGGCTGGACAAAAATAATGATAGCATTCAGCAAAAGTTTTTGGAGTGTGCATATCTTCCACCAACCTACCACCAGTTTCTCCAATTTCATAGGTATTTATATGGCTTTCAGAAGCACATGATCTTTACAATTGATTCATCTCTAAATGGCCATCAGTTTCTGAGTGAGAGGCATGTTGAAATAGGTCAGCTAACTTGATACAGTCTCTAGTAAGCAAGGAGGTTAGTGAAGCATGCAGCAAAACTTTACTTGCATTCAAAAAAGAAAACAGCAAAGCACAGACACTTCAGTTCTTCATACACAGATGAGGAAAGGCCAATTTCCTAGGCTGTGTTTCCATCCTCATTTCTAAGTAATACCTGCAGCCAATAAGAGTAAAATAAATGCTAAGCTATCTGCAATGCAAACCAAATATGCTCCTAAATAAAATTCTTACTTCGATTATAAAGGTTGAGAATACAGTGCTTTCATTCAAGGTATAAAGGCATTTCTGAAGATTAAAGAAAATGCTTAAGTCATCAGACAACATTGATGCCAGATTTTCTTCCACTTGTAGAGTAAAAAGGCACAGAATTTATACAATGTCTTGAAATACTATCTGGAAAGATTACATATAGGGAATAGAAGACAAAATGGTTTTTAAGACTGTGGTTCTGTTGACATAGAAGCATATGAATAAAAGATCCCCTGCTCTTTGGATGACTAATGTTTAGGTAAACTGGGTAAACTACATAGTAAAACAGGATTTGTAGTAGAAAAGCCTGAAAGAAAAACAATTTTAATTTGGCTATGTGCACAGCATTTCAAAAAGGATGAAAGCACCAAAGAAACAAAGGGACATTTTGTAGTAACCTTGAGAACTACTTTAAACTCTTGCAGACTTGCTGACTTGTCTTGGGTGGGGTGAGCTGTACTTTTAAATGCTAAGATTTAGCTAGGCAGGCAGTACCAATTTATTGCTTTATATATATTTATTTCAATGTTGCCTATTAATTCTATACATTCTTATGCATGTGTAGTCTATGCATTTATGAGCAACTCTTAAATCCAAACAAAATATGCACTGGTCACTCATAAAGTTTTGAAAGACAATTTGCTTTCTTCACCCCAAATATAATTTCATGCTCTTAAGATCCAAATAAAAGCATGTTATTTTTAGCTTTTCGTATTTCAAAAATATCTGCCTGCTTCAGCAGCATTCTTTTGCCTTTTACATTACTTGAAACCTTATGGGTAATACATCCTACTTTCCCTTGGAAGAAAGTGACAACACAGAAAATCACCTCTAAACACTAGGGATAAAACTAACTCCCCTTATTTAGATACAACAGGACTTTAGTCAAGAACAGAGATTCTTACAGTCTAAATCGTAACTCGGCAGAGGTACTACATTCTTTATTGATTTTGTAAACTGCAGTGCATGCAAAACAGAAAGCAGTAAAATTATTAGCCCATCAGTACTTTCTGTCCTCAGAAGTGATACTACCAGCCTATCAGATTGATTCTGGCATTATCATAAATTAGACTATTTTATTCAAACATCTATAAAATTAATTATTTTCTGTGTATTTGCACGTATAGCCCCTGGATCAGGAATATACCATTTGGCTAATAGAGGAGGGAAAAAAAACACCACTTGAAATGACAGCCTACACAGCCTCTTCCACTGGGATCACTAAAAAGGCACATAGAAATCATCAGGGGTGCTAAAGTGAGGATGAAGCCTAGAAATGGATCCGTACTTGAGGTACCTCTGCCTCTCTTCCTACCCTCACTCATCTGTGCAAGGTAAATTCTCCATCATCCATGATGAGAAGCTGGAATCTTTACAGGAAGCACACACTTGTCTAGGTACCTCTTTTAATTCTACATTTTCAGATCTCCCTACCACACCTAATTCTATAGTCATTAGTAGGACAATAAAATGACATAAAATGAGCAAAGAGCAATAAAGCAATCATATTCCAGCATGTTTATTTAGTGTGGTCCTTAATGACAGAGACCTTCGCACCCACTGATACCTGGAGCCGCTATTAATTCTCCACTGCCTCAGATCCATGGTTATTACTCTCAGACTTGTGCCCAATGTTTTAAAGCCAGCTTCACATGAACTATAAAAAAAAAAAAAAAAAAAAAAAAAAAGGAAAAAAGAAAGCTTTGCAAATTCATCCCAAATCTACTTGCATGTGAGTTAGATACAATGGAAAATTTGCATGGGTGCACTGAGGTTGTGCTAAAACATGTACCTTAGTCTTTGAGTATACTGTCCAAATTAGCTGGAAACATCAAATGGTATTTGGTGGTTGTTGTTATTAGACTGTAGACATATGCTTAGTGGTAAGAAAGGTATTTAAAATCTAACTACAGGTTTGTGAATCTGATGGCAAATCAGACTTCTCTCTCCCCAAAATACTTAACTATAGCATACCGTGATTAGTGATTAGTGGTTAGTTCTACAACTCTTTCTATAAAAATCTAAAATCTGTTGCATTGCTTGTTCTTCTCTTGGTGTCTCCATCTTTAGACTTTTCTAGAGATATTCACTCTTTTGGTTAGCCTTTTATTATACAGATTGGTTTTACTAAAGATTTCAGCAGGAGTTTGTTTCTCTACACTGACCTCTGGGTACCTGTCATGTTTCAAACTGGAATGAGATGCACAAATGTGGAAGTCTGGCCATAAAGTAGTAACTACTCAGAACACATAAGTGATGTGACTCAGATAACATGTGATACGCTGCATTAATATTGTAAGCAAAACATACAACAGGTCGTGTTTGCACAAGCAAGGGCATCCAATATATAGAAAATGCATACAGATTGGCAAAATTCTACAAATAGCATGCTCCACTTAGAAAAGTCAGTCAAAAACTACTGGGGTAAAAGTTCTCCTTTTCATTTGAATTTTCAGGTGTCCAAACACTATCCCATTGTGCAAAAACCCGGCTTGCTGAAATAAAAGCACGATAAAAAAGAGCTATGTGTTGAATTATTTTAGTGAGCTAGGATCCAAAGTAAAGTACTATGATAAATCACATAATTTTGCTTAAAAGCAGGGGGAAACAAAACATGGACACAGAAGAAGAAAAAATAATGGGAGTGAACCAAAACACAAAACAAAGCAGTGCCTCTTTCAGGATGATTGAATCTTTCTTAATCCATATTTTACTCGCTGCTACATAATTTTACACTCTTGACAAAGTCAGGCAGTTGGAAGAGGGTTGAAAAAACATACATAGCTTTTTGTCAACTTTATGCCTCCCTAAATTTAGAAGACATTTCTGAATAAAGAAGCTAAAAATAAATCACAAAACAGTGTCTATAATGTGGTCTGAATTATCCAGCTGTAAAAAATATGAAAACATTTTTAATATATTTCAATAGAATTTTCGTAACATAAATAATAGCAACAACCCAACTGGTAACAAAAAAGTTATTTGTAGCTGAACTTACACAGATGACCTTTCAAAAAAAAACCCTACACTCCCTATATATATTGTGGCTTGTTTGCGTACATGTTTAAACTATTCTAAAAAACTCATAGTTAAAATGTAGCCAACATGTACTTTACCTAATCTTAATAGCAAAACTTGGCACTGAGGTCTTGGACAAGCAAATATAGTCATGTTAAGAGTTACAATTTTAGTTTCCAGAATGAAAATCAATACCAATTTATCTGGGTACTGTAAATTACCAAAATATAAAGAAAAATTAATCTATACAAATTTACATTAAAGTTTTATTTTCAACAAACATATATATATAGTGAGAGAGAGACAGAGAATGCTTTTGTGTATACAGGGAGTTAAAAGGTTATGCAAATGCACATATCTAAATATGCACATATTTAGATAGGGTCCTGTTTCAATGCAATCCCATTATCTTTAAGGAAATGTGCTGATAAGTTAGAAGTTGCAACATATGCATTTTATAGCAGGTTTAAAAGTGAAATTTCTAAGAAGAAAACTTCCAGAATTTTGTAAACATTCGCCATATTAATTCTTTTGTGAATACAGAAATATCATCAAAAAGACATGATAAGAATGGTAACTACTAGGCTAAGTCAAAATTTTGATTAATATATACACTTTCTGAAAAAGCATCTACAAAACAGTGACAGTGAAAAATTAAAACCAATGTATCAAGCTAGTTGTCAAAATGAAGAAAATGTTAGTTAACTGAATGATGAAAAATTGTTAATTAAATTTTAAAAAGTTTCTTTAAACCTTCAGCAAATTAGAAATTTTCTATCTCTAACAATAGTTAGATGCAACACCAAAACCAGGTTCTCATTTACATCCATTTCTTCCAACTCATTTCCTCTTCTCTACTCAATAGCATTTTAGGTCCAGAACTGCAGTACAGTGCCTTCCACCTGCCCAACCAGCCAACAAGATTAACCTTTTTTCTTTTCGGAAACTTGTGACCAGTGAAGAGCAGAATGATTAAAAAGCTTTTTTACAATCTCTGTATGTGTTTTATCATGCCTCACCTTACAAGTCACTCAAGTTCCTGAAATTTTTCATTCTGCTACCCTTTCGTGTCAGTCCTCTTATTCCTTACTCTTTGCAGTCTTATTAAGCTTTTATTTTTCTGAGTTAATGAACACAGTCTTTTATCTCTCACTCTGACAAGTTCATTGCTGAAACCATTGTTCATCAGAAATATGTAAAAGAAAATGGTATTAATTCTATGAAAAACATTAGTAGGTCAGAAAATCAAGCCACTTTTCTTGATTTTCCAACATATCTACATCAAGCTAAACAAATATGATCACACAATAAACTTGCAGTATTTAACTGAATGTAGTCATAAAGTATACCATTCAGTAACCAAATCCACACACAAAATGTGCAAATTATTACAAAGCAGCACTACACCTCAAACAACAGCAACATGTACTATCTCCCTTTGTACTAAGGGACAAAGGACAAAACTCCTTTAGTCTCTTTACATATATTAAAAAATACGTACCATTCAGGACAATTTTTTCAAACAAGCTGATGAAGAAAGCTATCTAGTACTCATAGCAAAAAGCAGAATTAGAAAAGACAAATTTGAACCCAGAAATAAACATAAGTCTAGAAATATGAGCTCACGTAAGTCAGAGGACAATCTTCAGATGACAGCTGGAATGCAACTCTGATAAAAGATAATCAAATTTTAGTCATACCAATAAAATTATATTTTCAGGGTTTTTAGGCCCTAAAAACTCTGCAATTGTTTTATGCCACAAAAATATCTACTAATATCTAGTATTTAGTGCAGCAACTTCTCCAAACTAAAATTTGCTCCTACACTCACACACACACACACACACAGAGACCAACCATATTCATTGTACCACCATTCTCAAAAGGAAAGAGAACTAGCAACAACAACTATTTGTGATGGTTTTGATCACTCTTCCTTTTTGCTGGCAGACAAGATGATCAGTTTACACACAGCACATAAAACAGGCAGAATGTATTTTAATAGACATCTAATTGCAATTTTTGCTGCATGAAAATCTGACCCTAGACCTAAGTGTTCTCTAGACTAGTATGATGATAAGACTTTGTATTTGCAAGAAATAAATGCATTATAAATTCTAATTTAAATATCTCTAAACTAACTGAGTAAACTAAAATAATTCTAAATATTACCAGGTATTAATTAGAACCATACTTCCCCCAAAACTGATTTCCATATATCTAAACTCCATGCGACTTTACTATCAGCCATATTCTGATATACTAAAGCAACATAGCCTGTCACAATTGAGAAAACACATTATACATAGCACTTTCTTTGCCATGAAATTCTATATGAGTTAATGATAGATAATGGCCTACAATTCATGTGTAACTTATTTTAGCAAATCTCACTGATACAGTAATTCAAGCACGCTGCATCAAGGCTGCACTAAGTATAATCAAAGGGGCTTGCAGAAAAATCAGCAGAAATTACAAAACACGTAATAGAAAAGAAAGAGTTATGTTTAGAAGTCCCATGAACACAGTGTTGTTTGGCTGTTTTAACACGTCTGTTTTACCAGGATTTGCAGTGCACAGTTTGTGGAGAAAAGAGCTAAAGCATCTGTTCAATTCCAAAGAATTGAAATAGTTACAAAATCCTATCCAGTATCACTGTGATGGCTGCCATCTTGACTGACACTAAGGTGAGGCGTATCTTTGCAACCTCTCTTTCAACTTTTTAAGTGGTTTACCAATACCTAAGATGTGGGTATGTGTTAGATGTACTCTGCAGCAGTGGGTCTGCAACAATGACTTTGCAACCTCATAAATCAATTCCTTTCAGTAAGTCTTCATGGATATATTGAACAACAGAAGTCCTAGGAATATCTGTCTGTCTGGACAAATCTATTTGTGACTTCATTAGCAATTTCCTTTCAATACAAAAGCTAACTTTAACCCTAATCCTAGCCCTGCCCTTTGTTTTCTATTAAACAATCATTAATCCAGGAAAAATCTTCTACCTTAACTCATGGTAGCTTTGTTTCCTTACATGCTTTTTTGTGGAAATTTGCCAAAGGCATCTTGGAACATTAACTATACTGTGACAATGTCTAAAACCACAACCAGAAAGTACTGAAAGGTCCTGAGCCTGACATACCCCAGCTTTACTACATATTGCATTGGGATGAGGTCCAGAAGGGCACCAGCAGCCTCGCTTCCCTCTCATTAACCCTGTTGGCAGGAGAAGAGCTATGGTATTTGCTTTCTCTCCCAAGGCAAGGCAATCAGAGACCAGGACACATGGAGCACACACCACGAGGACGTTCACTGAGGCACACCTGTGTCAATAACACATCTCTATCCTTGCGCTCAGTGTTTCTTATGCAGTGTGCACTCTTGCTGCCAAAATTGTTTTTATCAGACTTTCTTTTTCACTGAGCTCAGACTGTAGTTCCACAGATTTCATCTGCAACCCTTTTTAGAAATAAATAAAAAATAATTTTTAAAATGTCCTCGTTTTTACCATTTTCCATGGGCCTTCGATATAGGGTGACAGACACAGACTAGTGAGGCAGATTAGTAAATACAAACTGTAACAAGATAGCTGAAATAATAATATCTGCAAATACCTTCCTACTTGTGAACAGCATGAAAGTAAAGCCAACTTCACCAGTACTAAGTGCAAGAACTTAATGGGGAAAAGTTGAACAGCTGAGGGCAAAACCATTTAAAATAGAGCAAGAAGAATCCTGGTTCCCTGTCTCCTGCTACCCTTCAGAGGGCTGCCATGCCACCACAGGAAATCACATCACTGCTGGTCACCCCAAAGGACCCCCAGCCACCTTGGGTTCTCAATGGCAGCTCACTCACTGCAGCCACTGCCAGACAGACCAGTGATAATGGACTCACCTAAAATTAAAAAAATCTGCTCTATGATCAAACAGCCATGGAAGCTCACAAGCAACAGATGCTGGAGCATATTCAGTAGAAATGTAGCTGATCATTAAGAAATGTCCGCATTCATTTGCTGTGGAAGATTTCTTTTTCAATTTTGTGTATTATTTAATTTTGATGTTTTGGTGTGGTTTGGGAAATACTAAAGCAAAGTAAAGTAAAAATACACAAGCAAAAGCCCAAACAGATCCTAGAGAACTTGAAACATCTTCTCCTATTAAAAATATAAATAAAAATTCAGGCGGCACATAATCAGGAAGAAAAGAAATTTGAGTAGGATTTTTCTTAAGAAATCTGACAAAACTAGACTATTTCCACAAAAAAATATAGCCATGTAGCCTGAAGCATAAACTTTAGCATTATTTAGTTTTCTTATAGTCATTCATCTAATAGAAATACAAATTTCTGTAACTGCATACATGCAGAGATCCTCTGTGTAATCATATTGCCTGATTATAGGCTTTTTATTAATAAAGACCAAATATAACAATTATCTAAAGCTGAATTACTGGTTTTACTTGATATTACCTTTCCATCCTCTTCCACAAAAAATCCATAGGAACAAGACAAATGTCTTTGCTCTTCTGCTACTGTTTCTGTGTAAATCTAAAGATTCAGGACTGTTTAGAATCAGTTTTTCATAAACTGCATTGAGTTTGAAACAATGTGGTTAATTCACACACATGAAGATAGGCCCTCTTCAAAAAATTTATCTTTGGAAGCAACGTCCACTTCTCAATAGGAAAAATTTAGTTTAACTAGATAAAGAGACTAAACCTTATTAGCAAGAGCTTCCTTATCAAAAATGTGCACCCAAATCTAACATCAACATGCCATTTTTTGCAGGACCAGACATTATTTTCACCAGCAGAAAATGATCTGTAAGAATGTGTGTAACAGTGCCCTCTGGTGAGAATGTGACTGAGAATATACTTGCAAGGGTAAAGAGATTTTAGTGGCAGGGCTAATAAGCAATCAGATGATTTTGCAAACTGAATTATGGTGTCACTTTTCAAAACCAGCAGTGAAGAAGTTAGGTGTTTTGAGACTGTAATTATTTTATACTAATTTTAAATTAAAAACATTTATGCTCATTTTTTAAAACACAACCTTGTATGACGAAAGAGACAGTAGCCTTGACTAGGTGAAAATTTATGAGTGCTATAGACAGCATAGCTACTTTTATGGCTGAGAATGCAATAGATCCTAAGCAAACATTGATAAGTCCTCTATTTTTCTGAGAAGTATCCACCCACCAAGTGTCCTGGCATTGGAAAGCCCCACAGTTTTGATAAGAATAAAGACCAGCTAACTGTAGAAAACAATTTCTCAACATAGTCGAAGACATTCATCAAGTGTTTTGTGGGCAAGGGCTGCATCTTCCTTCACTGTTGAATAATGACCACCACATTTTCAATCCTACTAAAATGTGACAATCCTTATGAAATATGTAATATAATACATATATTCACCCCATAAAATATATGTATATATGCATATGTATACAAATACATAGAAAATTAAGTTAAAATATTGGACAGGCTTGTCCCTGAACCAAGGAGGAACATTCTACTTTCAAAAGCTTTAACTACGACACACAACAGAAGATACTTCATAAAAAATAGCTGATATGCAGTTGAGGTGGTGATCAATGCCTGAAAATACCATTCTGGTCTAACTTATTACCTGCTATTTGTGGTTAAATCAAGAGTAGGTTTACCTACTGTCATGGTTCTTCACTAGTACCTCCCAGTGATCCTACCTGCTGTCTTTGAAACTACCATGGCAGTTACTTGCAGCCTCTTCAGTGCAACCTGAACTGCAGCAGTGCTCTCCTTTGCTTCATCAAGTAAACCCGAGAAGACGCTATTGCTTCTTTTGTTGCCAAATGAGAAAGTGTTAATAAAAACAAGATCTCCTTCCAGGCACATTTGAGTATCAACGCTAATTGCTGATTTGGCTAAAATGCACTTCTTGATTTTACATGATTTCCAGATGAAATACAAATAGCTGAAATTTTATCATTCAAATAGATTACTGTTGCTAAACTATGATTACTGTAAATAGTAATTATTTGCTGAAACAGCAACACCCAGAAATCCTTTTTGCTCATCTGAGTTCTCTCTCAGCCATTTAACAATTCAAATGACCAGGAAGGCAAGAAGACTTAGAGAAAGTACTAGAGCTATTTGTAATTATGGTGCTTATATTGCATAAGAATGAGAATATGAAATTAATGAAAGTATTGCTCTAGTCAACTTCTCCATCTCATAGGACAGTCCTTCTTCTCACTCATATCAAGTATGTCTCATCACCCTCTTGCTCTAACTTTGGTGACTAATTAACTCCATTGTTTTTAAGGAAGGAACTTGGCAGTCCCAGTTAGTTGTTTAACAAATAACCAGATGTCCCCAGAGGACTCAAAGGAGTCACTTACAGCCAAGTTCCATTGGGTCAGGTATAAACATCAAACAAAAACCCACCTCAGCAGGTGGCAGCAAAAAGTGTGGGGGGAACAAGATTGGTAAAATGTCATCATCAAATAAAAAAATCTCATTTTACATTATTTCAATGTTTGGTGTGTTTATTATAGAAACATCAGATATAGTAGGTCTCAATTATAGTGCATTGTTTGTCAAGTGTATGAATTACCCTCATCTTATACATTTACTTAACACGTCTAAACATCCAGCTGTTAACTTTCCCAACACAGAGGCACTAGCACTTTCAAAGGTTTCAAAGCTAATTAGTTTTGCGCACGCACACACACACACACACACAGAGACAAAAAAAAAAAAGGAAAAAAAAGAAAAAGTGTGGAATGTTACAAAAACAACAGCAAATTAAAATCCTTTCATAAAGTTAGAAGTTCTTCCCCCTCTGCAAATTGTCACCCAGACAAAATAAAAGAGAAAGTTTTTTCTAAAGAATTGTTTTTCTAAATCTAACATGACTTTGATAGAAAATTCCACTTGTGGAAAATGAAGCCATTTTGGCAAATAAAGAACAGTGAGGGCTGTGTAAGTCAGGTCTGCAGTAGAAATATTAACTTTTGTGATGATACTTTAGCAAGTGTTAAAGATCCTAGAGCAAAGGCTACCTTTTAACTGTGGAAGCAAATGGCATTCGGCCTTGTGACGCCAACAAGCATCACAGTAATACATGAAAAATACAGCAGTGGTGCAGATCGGTTTGGGGTCTGCTCTGAACCTCAGATATAGGGTAAGTTAGAAGTCAGTAAATTAAATTACTGGCTTTTAAACTGTACCATGATACACTTCTGTATAGCTCTATGAATACTCCTCAATTAAGGCCACTAACAGCATAAGACTATCCAGCAACAAAATGGCAGAGTGAAACTACAGTGTAAATTGTCACTGTTTGCTTATGCAGAAGTAACAGCTCGATGCAGTCACATTACACTAGCATTCCTCACTGGTGAAGTAATTGGTAGCTGAAAGTGTTGGATGAGAAAGTGGCTATTTTGTGCCAGACTGATAATTTTGGTAGAGTGAAAAATAATTATCCAGACTAGCTGCAAGCAATACTCCATGGAAATCTAGTGGAAGTAACAGAAATTAAAAGTCAAACAAACCAATATGAGAGTCCACATTTCTTCAGAAAACCTTAGCAAACTGGCAAAAACTGACAAATATGTTGCAGTCCTTGCACGTTCATAGTCAATGAGACTTGACTGCAATGGATTTTTTTTTTTCAGGTACTAAAATCAAGAAGATAAAAAAGTCAAAAACACTGTCCTGCTTAGGGCTTAGCCCTGGCTTGTTCCTCTCACTACAAAGCTCCACATTCCTAGGGTGCAGCAAATTCCTGTGTGTGCCACCAAGACTGGTGAAGGCTGCTTTTTCTAGGAGACTTTTTAAAACAGCTAAAGGAAGTTTTCCTAAAATTAACTCCTTATTAATCAAAAGCAAAATAATTCTCTCTCTTATAGCCTCATGAGAGAGAAGGGGATAGTTGTTTGGAAATTGTAGAGCCCTGTTAGCACCCCAGGCTTTTTGAATTCCAACCAGCACATCTTTGTCAGTACTGCAGTATGATGGCATCAAGCCGACTTTATTATTCTATTCACAAAGGTGTATTTCCCATGTCTTAGATCAGTCACAACTTGCCCAAGTGTTTCTAAAGGAAGTAAAATAAATATACTATTATTCTAGCTTTTAAAACAAAACAGAAAAACAACTGGCGGAACACACAGATTTTCCTGTGTATTTCAAAATCCCAGGGTGCTCCGACAGCAACGTTGCATAGTAAATAAAGGAAAAACAAAACCACTCTAATCAAATCCATTTATTAGTCCTTTAGATGCATTACATTGACAGAAGATGGACTCTAGTTTGCTTTCTTTGGGATCACACAGATAGTAAAACACAAAGGTACAAGTAAAAGCAGGGTGGGTTTTGGGGGTTTTTTTGGGGTGTTTTTGTTTTGGTTTGTTTTGTTGTTTTTTTTTTTTTGTTTCTATCAAGTTTTTATGGTGTCTAGGTTTTCCATCTCAACTGCTCTTGTTCAAAGTAAATCTAGTTCAGGAAAAAAAATCCCCACCTCATTTCCCTGAGAACCTAGTTATTTTTATCTACCTCAACAACCAAACTACTCTACCTTGTCATTTCAATTTTCACATATTTTCTCTTTGTGTATTCGTTCTATGATTCACTGAAATCTCATCTCTTCAGCTCACTGCCATAAACTACTGTCCGGAACAAAGCTCTCTCTCAAATTCAATCTCAAACAAAATGAAAAAAAAAAAAAATCACAAATGAGAAAGTGGACCACAACCAATCCTATGGGCCCCATTCTCACAAGGTCTGTGAAGTTATTTTGTTTCATCAAGTAAACCCGAACTACATGCAGGTGCTACAGCTTCTTTTGTGCCAAATGAGAAAGCATTAATAAAAACAAGACCTTCTTCCAGGCACATCAGAGTGTCAATGTTAATTGCTTATTTGGCTAAAATACACTCCTTGATTTTAAGTGATTTCCAGATGAAATACAAACAGCTGAAATTTTATCATTCAAATAAACGGGGACACAGACTGTCGCACATTTTGTGGAATTACTGCTGCTAAACTAAAATTACTATAAATAGTAATTATTTGCTGTAATAGCAACACCCAGAAATCCTTTTTGCTCATCTGAGTTTTCTCTCAGCCATTTAACAGTTCGAATGACCAGGAAGGCATGATGAACCTATATTTATGTTATCTATACCTTAGCACTGCAGAAGATCTCACAGCTGAAAGAACTCTTAGAGAAGAACAAATTTATTTTTGTTTCAAAATTTATTGGTTTTTTTTTCTATAATCTAATAATAGCTTTTTAATTTCCAAGTCTATGCACTATTTTTCTTCTCTTGATATGACTTTAACAGCTTTGTACAGAATGCAGCATAGTAGCTCGCCAAGTAAACTGTAATACCAGTAACTCATAGGACTGGATTACGAAGCTTTTCTTTCAAACACACATCTGGAGAACACTGAAAGTTAAGGATTTATGTAGCAGACATTTATACATGCTGTAATTAAGCCACTGCATGTGAACCTGTGAGTTAAAAGGATGGACCAAAGAACCAATTAAGATTCTCTACTGTAGAAAATACTTTTTCATATAAAAAGTCAAGAACAAGCAATTGTCTGTATCCATACAGTTCCATTGTTAAGGTACAAGCTACGCAAGCCCATAAAATTGCTTCAATCAAGTAACACGCAAAGGGAGTTAGCACTGAATTTAAAAATTACTGTCACACAATGAAATCGTTAAATGAAAATTACAGAATTCATTTTACCTTCTATCACAGTAATTTTTAAATTGGTGTAACTTAATTAACTTTAGTTTGGTCAGCAGAAGAATCCACAACAGACTGTGCAGAACTGATGCAAATATTCGCACATGCCACATGACAGCAGTGACATACTAGTAATAGTATATTGATGCTGATGTTCTGGCATCTCTGTGACTATTAAAATAGTTTCATTTTGTTAAAAACTTGTACTTAGAATTCTTTATTCAGCAGCAAATTGGAAATGTTATTAATCAAGCTATTTTTCACTTCAGCTTGAGCTTTTCAAAAGTTAGGCTGCAGTGAAAAATTGCCAGCATTTCTTGGTGACTGTTCAAGTCTTACCTTTGGCTTACCTTTTTCTTATCAGGTTTATGCCAAAGTGATTCCGTAAGAGTGCATTTGGTGTAGAATGAGACATTAAAGAACTTGAGCAACTGCAATATATTAAAAATGAGCCTCTAACAGGTATATGTATACATGCCTTGTAATACATACACATTTCTCTCTAATTCCTCAACTCTCCCACTGTCTTTGTAACATAAATCTATTGCTACTATTTTTGCTCATTTTTCTTGTCTAAATTTTTTGGTTTTTTGTCTAGGCAGAGAATCTTTCCCTTGTGAACTCCCACCAGGCTGTTCTGAGCCCTCTATCTTCTCTCCCAGATAATCACATTAATACTGCCCTAAGCCCTGAACCTGAGGTCATCAGTCACCTATAATTCTAACCACCACACCAGCTCCAGTGATGCTTATTTTTGGATACTTTAACACCTACGAACATACCTCCTTCTCTTTGCCCCTGATTTTCAAGTTCTGTGCTTCCTCTTGGCTTACAACACTGCAACCTGAGATGTGCCTAAAGCAAGCACCTCTTTTTTTACCCCTTCTTGGTACTCTTTCTCAACTGATTCCATATTTCATAATTTCAGCATCAATCCAGTTTTTCTCCTCTGCTTGCAAACTGCTTGCTGATTCCCAAAACATTCTCTGTATATAAAAATTCTTTTGCCACAAAGCTGGAGCGTGCTCTTTTTCTCCAAGGACTTTGTGGACAACAGATTACTCAGAATCCCAGACCAAACAATGGAAATTTTTGCAGACCTTGTCCCCTTTCAAAGATAGTTCCACCTGGAAGTCCAACCATGTCCATTAGCTCCTGTGACTGATGTCTGAACTGTGATCTTCCTGGCCACAGCAATTCCAGGTACTGGAGGTCAGTCACTTCATTTCATCCCTTAAAAACCTGAGTTGGGAGGGAGAGCAGAGCTTTACAACCCCCCTATATACATCTTCACCAAATTCCTCATCTTGACTTTCACCTGTTTTTAGTTCAGCTATGTCTCTCTCTGCCCTAAAGCCAAGCTGCCCAGTCCTAGAGATGTACAGACTGTAATGTATGCCCTAACACACAAAATGGTGTTCCTGCTCCTCACTCAAGAGTAAGTTAGAATAACAAGAATAAATTTCTTCCAAGATTAACCCCCTCTCTCTCCAAAGAATTTGCTTGTAGAAATCTACAGTAATGTGATAAGAACATGGTATGCCACATTTTTTATGCTGTGACTGTCCAACACCAAGCTACATTTAATACCCTGGCAGCTGTTCTCCTTGCATCTTTAGCAAAAGCTGGTAGGCTACTTGAAATACAAAGAAAAATAAAGAGAAAAAAAGCCAAACAAGCTCCCAAATACATGCACAAGACATATACAATTAGCCCTTGTATGGAAAATAAATACCTCTACACACTGTTGTTACTTGTTAATACTCATGTCTTTAAATAACTTGCACACACTTACTTTCATTCTGTTAGGGCAAGGCAATTCTGATGGAGCTGCACAGCTATACTAAAAATGGGAGAAATATCTAGTGGGAAAAGTCAAGATTTAACTTCATAGAGATTAAAAAAACAATTTTGCTTAAATAATAATGCAAATATTTGTGATACACATAGGAATCTGGAATTAATTAATTTGACATAGGTAACAATATAGACAGAACAGGTATCAAGGCTCAATCAACAGGGATGAATAAATTGCTCAGGGAATTCAAAATGAGTGGGATTCTTTCCTTCATTACAACCAACAATGTTTCTTAAAGTAGCTACTAAACCTTAATGTTCTGTTTAAGAAACAGTCTGCAGTAAGGTTCTCACATGTCTGACATCATTCCAAAGTGTTACAAGGAAAGTTCCTACAAACTGAAAAATGTGTCGGTCAAGACCTAGACTACACAAAAAAATTTAAATTACTAAAAATTTTATTTTAAATTTAAATAATCATTTAAGGATCTGTTTAAAAAGCCAACACACACACACACACACACAAAAAAAAAAAAAACCCCACCAAACTATATTGGTTTTGCCTTTGTTTTGTTGGAGACTATTCTTAACAGATAAATTTAAATATGCAAAGAGTTTGCTTAATTCAAAATTTCTCAATACTAACTACATGTAGAAAATAAATATAAATATAAATATAAATTTATAAAGTGCATCTCCTTTATAAAAGCAAAGAATTGTCTAATGAAGCAGCTGTTAAATGCTTTGCATTTTTTTTTTTACAACTACATCTACTACAGCTTTAGCGTTGCTGCACATTTTACCACTCAATAAAGTAGGTGTCACTGTACTAATAAACAAAGCATTTCTTATTTTTTCCCACATTCATTACATATGAGATTTAAATAATGCCTATCTTTGTTTGGGATTTTTTTCTGTAAGTCATCATCAGCCCCATCCCATTCCTTTAGTTTGGTCTAATTCCCATGGGAATACTACAAGGAATATGTATAAAAGCTACAGACTCTTTCTCACACCATAATCTTCTCAAGGCATTTCAAACACACTCACTCTTGAGTTTTACATAGAAATCATAGAAATTCTTCTGTGTTGTAAAATATTTTTCCTTTCAGGAACTTAACACCTTTTGCTTTAAATGTTGACAGTGCTTAAGTACAGGGCCTGTCTTTAAAACAATTCCTGTATTTATTTACATTGACCATCCTCTTTCTAATGGGTGATTGCACAGAATATTTAGGAACGTACTTCATCTGGTACAGTTTCCATGAAAGCAATGTAGCAGATGAAACAAAAAAGAAAGGTAGCAGTGACATAATACTACCTACAGCACATTGTGTATTACCGTTAAGTGTCTGATAGAGCACTGTTTGAGAATCACTGTTCTGTTCCACTATAAACACAGGTATTTATAGACCAGCAGATATATTTAGTGTCATAAACATCCCCCCCGGTCAGAAAAATTAAATTACATACACTGTTTAATATTAGGTGGCTGGTTTGTTTTCTTTTTCTTTTATTCTTTCTTAAATTACAAGGCTAATGAGGCATACAAAATGATTCTAAATGAATTTAAGAAAGGATGTAAGACTTGCTTTATGGGAAGGTTATTGATTTTCAACAGGAATCTAACTATGTCACATACTAATAAGAGCCTTACATGTTTTGTATCAGAGCAAAAAGGCAAGCAACTTTCAGACTTGTATGATTCACAGATATAAAAAATACATGTATATCTCCAAATGCTGTATCTAAAAATGTAAAGACATACACTATAAGTAACTTCCAGCATTCCCAGCATGAAGATATCCTTGTACATACACAAGCTCCTCTCGCACCTCTAGTATAACTACACAGACTCTAGAGCCAGGGTCACCACAAAAAGCCAACACTGGGTCCAAACAAAAATTATGCAGAAATCTGAATTCAGTGATTTTAGATCAGAACATAGAGAAAGAAGGAAACATGAGGATGTTTGTGGTCTTTGGCAAACCAATTCAAAACTGTAAATAGCACAGTAGCTGAAATACAGGGAGTCCTGCAAATAGGAGCAACTAGCAAACCATAGATTTTTCTTCATATCTGAAAAAAAATCTTTTGACTTATCAAGGATTACAGGACATGTTGAATTCTTTACCTAGCTATGAGCAACGGAGTATCTTTGATTTTCCAGGATTACAAGTTACACTTGTGGCAACATGTATCCTTTGTGGAGAATGCACCACACAATCCATTTTCCAGATTTCAAAACCATGTTCCGCAACATTTCTGCTTCTAGTTGTACTTGTCTGAGGTAGAGCAGAGCTCTTAAACTGAAACATACAAATCTATTAGTTTGACCTCCTTAAATTACCAGAAAAGGCAGAAAAAGAAACTGTTTTCATAGGAACTTCCAAGAGCATGCTGCCTTTCTATGTTTCATAAGCAGTTAAGTTCTATACAGCAGCTTCCCTACAACTATTTAACTGTGTCACTTTGTCCAGCTAATAAAATACTTATGTACCAAGAGAGTTTTTTCTTCATGACCTTCACCATACACCCAAGGTTTAACAAGCATTTTGTTTGCTTGGACTGCTCACAATGCTATTTTTCATCCTTTTAGAGAAAGGAAGAGCTCTGACCTACAAATTCAAAGCTACAAGATGCTAACCATAAAGGGTTAAAACTTTTGCTGCAGTCTCATAGATATTTTCTTCAGGCCATTCAAAGCTGAGCTCATTTTCTACCTGCCAAGGCTTTTGCAATTCATATATATATCTTAATTTCAGGATAGTCCTTTATGCTCTCTGGAACCACAGAATCTTGGGAATTATTGAGAATGTCTTTCATTTTCTGCCCTCTTTCAGCTTGAAATTCATTTTGGGAAATAAATTACTTGACCTACTAGATTAAAATAAGATAAAAACTTCACTATTAAATTCTGCACTAACAAAACTTACGGTAAAATTTACGTTAACATTTGAATCCCTTTCTCATCCAGAGCATGCAAGCTGCTTAACATTTCCTTGCCCTTCAAATATAAGCCTATGAATTGAAAGTTTCCAAGTTTTGCTCCATTATTTAAAAGATCTCTATAGATTTGATACCAGAAAGATTACATTAGCGGAGTTGCTTGTTCTTCTATTTACCTCAAATCAACAACATGTGAAATGAGTTGTCCTCCATAAATTTTTGAGCAGACAAATGCCTCTTCCATTATATATCTACCAGTCAGCCTACTCTTTTTAGCAAGAAAAGAAATTACATATTTTGTTCACTGACTCTTCTTTTCAGCGGTGCCAGCACAGGCGGGCACGCACGCAGACCTCAGCTGTGCAAGTTCATGTTGATCAACACGCGTCTGCCTGTATTTGGCCATTTAAGCAACCATCTCCACTGGGGCCAAGCATATGTAGTAATGCTGGTTATAGGGACAATCACCTTCAGGCCAGATGAGAACTTAAGTGGAGAAGCAAGCAGCACTAATGCCTTACACTGCCTTGGTTGTTTTGGCCAAGCCAGAAAATGGAAGCAAAATTGCATCAGCCTGCGCCGGGGAACTTGCACACTTTCTTCTCAGCTCTTACGTGCAAGCCAAGGCATCTGAAGGAAACCTGAAAAATCTGGCTAAAATGGACCTTAAATTAACCCAAAGGCTCAAACCATCCTTGTGTGCCCCGAAGTACGGAAGGCACCCACATTTTTTAAATGCAGTACAGATTGTAAAGTCCGGGGCACTGGGGTTTTGGTTCATACTACTTTGGTTTTACTAAGTAGCTAAGTGACAATAGCTAAGGAGATACAGACCCTGTAAAGTAGCTTTTGTCTGAGGTATGTTCTTTTTGTTTTTATTCACTTTAAACTAAAAAAGCCATAATAAACAAACAAAATCCATTCACAGCCCTAACCTATTACATCTGCAACTAGCTTAATGAATTTTGCAATATTTTAACTTAAACGTCTTCCTGCTACTCCTGAAGCTACTTTTTGCTCTTTTGGGGAAATTCCAAGCAATACTTCCTTTTTATTTAATTTTTATTTTTATTTTTATTTTTGAAGATAGTGTTTTGTCACTGATATAATGATCTACTTTTCGATACAACATTGAGTGTCAGAACCAAACCCTTAAAGGGACTAGTTCGTATCGCTGTAACTTATCTAGAAGAGCCTGAAATTAGGCATAGCAAGATAAATTTCATAATAAACCTGACTGTCTTTCTCTGCATTTTTTCCCTTTTACTATCATAGCCAAAGTAATTAATATTCCTATGATCAAATGTAAAGTTTTACCTTAAACCTTAAACTTATGTCTGCCTAAGTTCTGGCAGTTCAAAACTGAAGTAAATTAAAAAGCATTGTCCCTAAGTCTCCCTAAAACCCTAGTTAAAATTGCATGTTCAATATTAATATAGTTACTGAAGCTCAGATAATCAGATAAAAAGACCAAAAAAAAAAAAAAAAAAAAAAAAAAAAGAAAGTTAAAAGCAATAAGACACTCTAAAACATCACCAGAGACAAGAGGGTTGGAAGACATTACAGCCTCTTTAAAAATGTAAATCTTTTGGAAATGCTTTGGATTTGGAGATGAAAGTCAGAAATATCACTGTTCTTCCAAAAGACAAGAAATATTACATAAGGATAATACATACCTATTATGTAGATAGTGCCTAGCACCAAAATCAGAACTAGCACTAAAAGCTCTGCATTGCTTTCTCCTTTGTAAGAAAAAAACTACTTTTGTGAGGACAAAAGAGGCAATCTGAATCAAATGGTAACTGCCCAGAAACCATGTAAAACTCCCCATGCAGCCAATGTATGGGATCTCTATCCCACCTAATAAGACCACTGCATGCCTACCAAACAGTCCAGCAGAAAATACTATTTTCAAGTTGTTTAGCAGCTGGGAATAGGCAGCAGTAAGCAGCTAAGTATTTAGCAATTTGGTGTACAAAATCCTACCCATTTCCCAAATAATAATTTTATCCTTGTAACTACAACAGCAGGTACAAGCTAACACCTGTTAGGGACCAACAGAGGACAGGGATTGAGTATTAATGTACAATCACAGCATGATCCACCATGTCACCATCTCTTTTTTGTCTAGTGTCTCTGAGTAGTCTCTAGTCTCTAAACCTTTACTGAGGCAATTTTGTCAGCGAACGTAATGTCAGACTGGCATTTCCTTGCAAAAGAAATAAATATTATCATCCTGAAGGGAATAAGACACTTCCAGGTATGATTCTGAAGCAGGTGATATCAATAAGAATCATCTTTCTCATCATAGTCTTCAATTTACAAAGAAAGAAAGAAACAAGCAAACAAACTAGCTGCAGAGGTGGAAAAAGGGCTTAAGATATATGGTCAACTGGGTCACAGTAGTCAGAAATCTTCAAGCATCTGGACCCAGCTCTGATAGTATGAACTGGCCCCACTCAGTGCCAACTGTTGATACACGTCAGCAGTTAGTGAAAATATCTTTATTTAACAAAGAAAAAGGGAAATTCAGTCACCATAACTCTCTGCCAGTGAGGCCTATTTTGGTTAGCAAGTAACTGGTGACACTGCTACTGTTTCCATCAAATCCAATCCAGGCTGGTGTAGCCTAGTAATCTCAGACAAAAATTGCCCTGAAAAAGAGGATTCTCATTGCAACACTCCCACAGATGCACCATCAATTGCAAGCTGAGTTGTATTTGTCATTTCATGGAGTCTCTGTCCCAGTCTCCCACCTGAGCCAAATTCTTTTATTTAAGCAAGAACAGATACATATCAAGAAATCCTTTTCCATCAGAGAGCTAAATATAAATAAAACCCCCAGAAGTCTACAGACAAACTACACATTAGAAATAGACAGTGAAAACAATGCTGTTTGTATAGGTCTATTGCAGTTGGATTCCCAGATAAACAGGAGGCAAGGAAAATTCTCACAGCACCTTGTATACTGCTGACTGTAATGTATGTCCTTGTTGCCTAGATACCTCCAGTGAATTACCAAGCAAGGGTGTTTTTTCCTTGATCAGTATTAAATAAAAAAATCCCAACCTCCTGCTCTGTAAGAGTCAGAAGATGCACATGGAAGCTTCCCTCGGCTGTGCCAGCCAAATGCCAGAAAGAGACAAATCGAGCCTTGAGAATTTTAAATCTTGTGGGTTGCTGTGCCACGTTATGAACTAGATCTCATACAATTCATCACCCAAGTTGCAGAAAAATAGTTCAAGAACTCAAAATAATGAATTCTGTCATTTCCAATAGAAGTGTGAAGGGAGAATTATGAATGAACCTTTTAAAAACACGTATGTGGAGGGAGATTGCCCTTCTACAAAATGAAAGCAGCAGGCTTCTATTTAAATGGCCCAATCCTGAAAGCGAGACCTTTCATTTTCAATTAACTTAAATTGACAATTGAGAAAGGTTTGAAAATGTTGTTGGAGCCTTTCAGTTTGATAGATCTCAGTTCTGACATTACACACACCATTCTGACCTGATTTTTAGGGTGTGCTGTTTTAAAATTGAGAATTTGAAATGAAAATTCAATCAAAGCTGTTGTAAGACATTTAAGCATCTTAATCTGTTAGAAATGCATTTTCCTTATTTTCTCATAATGATCTGCACATAATGCATCATTCATTGATACATTAAAAACTAAGAGCCATGCCTTCCCTCAACCTTACATTCTTTTATGTTGCAGCAATACTTTCACTGAGAAATTTAATTTATTACAGAACATACTACCATGTACAACAGGTAACTATCTACCAGACAAATAAAACCTTTCTCTATATTCTAAAGCACTCTATGTTACAAATCTACCATATCAGAGTAATGCAGTTACCCAATATGACATACCTCCTGTCCACCTGACACAACACAGGCAAATCAAACAGATTTTCAGACATAATATTAATTCTCAAACACAGAAGTGGAGGACTTCTGAAGAGCCACACAACTTCATTAAATGGAAAAAAAAAAAAAAAACTAAAACAAACAAATCAGATAATATGTTGAAGCTCACAAGCAATAAATGGGTCTTTGAAACCACTGAGAAGTGAGGCAGAGAGATCCCTGCATTGAAATAGTCCATTTATCAATTAAGACACGGAGTACGTTGCCTCTGCTATTTCACGGATGCAAAAGCACAATCTGCTCAGCTCAGAACACCCCTACACCAGTAATGCAGTTTTAAATCAGTCATGAATTATTGTTTGTTGTAATAGATTAAATTCCCAAATGAACCAAAAACAAACAAAAATTGATGTTTTTTTCCATCATATAGGTTGCCATATTGCTAGTTTTGAATTGAATTTTTTTCAGGAAGTATCTTTTAATTAATGACCTGCCAAGAATTGAATTGTTTGAAGTAATGTTTTCTTTCTCATAGCCAGTGGTAATTGATGTACATGATGCATGTCTGCAGATAACACTGATGACACTAGACCCCATTTTCTCACCACAGGCTTAAAAGACGGGCAACCTCTTATACTACAGAGTCCATATGCCCCTGACATAACGTCTGCCATGAAGTTTGAAACCGAAGCCATGTCCAGCTTAAGGACCGAGTTCTGTTCTTGCACTACTGTAGGTTTTGGGAAACTCAGCAGACTCAAACAGGATTTGATTTGGAGATTCAAACCTGGGCAAGCAATACTGAGCCATTATCTTGAGGGAAGGGAGCAGTAAAGACGTGCTTATATATGGAAAGTTCTGTTAGGGAATTGGCTTAGTGATAATTTAATTATGTGCACAAATTAGAAGTAAACACCACTTGGCCATCCAAGGAACTGGCCGTTGTAGCTGGGCCACAAAAAACCATTTTCCTCATTGTACCTCCATGGTAGTAAGGATGGCAGCGGTAGCTCCATGCCACCTGAAGCTTTTCCCAATATGCTGCCTAGGAGTACTTAAAATATTCATCTTGGAAATGCAGACTGGACCTCTGCATTTCTCTAGTTTTAAACTTCTGCTACTAAGTACTAAAATTTTTGGAAGATGTATTCCTCTTGTTATATGAGGCAAGTTGCAGAGGAAGTTTTGCTTTGTGTTAAGGAAACACAGAGTTTGCATTCCAGGAAAAGAGTTCAAATGTGTGAGTTGCAAAAGTCAAAGGTAACATCATGAACAAGATGATAGCATCCTGATCCTGTCTTACACCTATTTGTTTGGGTTTTTTTAATACATGTATGAAGTGAGACTAAGGCAGCCTGGTGTCTTTTAGCAGAGAGAGGGGTACAGGATACAGAGTACTGCACAATGAAAATAGTACTTGCAAAATTATTTTTTACTCTGAATACTTCAGAAGCTGAAGGATAATAAGAACTGTGTAGTACAAAGTTTTTTTGTCCCTTTTCCCCTTACCATATGACTATGAAAAAGAGTAAAACAATGAAATGACAAAAATGCTGTTCATCATATTTGAAAACACATGCATATATATAAATGTTTAATATATATTTATACCTGTATAAGATATAAGAACTTCTTAAGGAATACGGGAAATGACATAGCACTTTATAGTTTTTTAGCACACAAGAGACGCGGGGTTGTGAAAGCATAGTAAATCTGATTCACTAGCTCAGTTTTAATGAACTCAGCATCAATTAACAGAGATGCTATGTTAAATTACTCCACTTTCTATGTAATACAGATGAGAAACCACAGTAAATCCAAGCATGTGAAGCACTTTACAAGGCCTACACAAAGGAAGGTCCAATTTTATATAGTTTATTATGGAATAGGATTCCCTGTTAAAAATGTATGAAGTCACTTTATAGTACTGATACCATTGTAATCTACTGTCTACTTTCCAAAATGCTTGACTATATTGCCCGTTTCAGGGTACAGGAACAGATGTTCAACTCACAAGTGTGACATCTGAAAGTTTGCTTTCATCAAAGATACCCTCTAAACAGTGCACCTGCAGCACTGTAAAAGCTGGATCCACCTGCAAAACTCACCCTTGGATTGCTCTGCTTGTTTCATGTTTGAATTTTTCCCTTTGAATTATTTTCCCTCTAAGTATTTTGGGATTCTCTAACAAGATGTCCAGCACTGGCCAAGTGCTATTACTAGCACATCTCTACAATAACAATTAATCTGTTACACAGGTGACCATGAGGGCGGGAGCGGAGAAATCAATACGGGAGGCAAAATCAAAAAAAGCCTTTTAGAAAGTGTTCCTTAACCCGGTGCAAAGCCGTGACTTCGGCCGTTGAGGAGCCACAAATGCCAGCACAGCGCAGGCAGCGGTGCGGCCGGGACACGCACTCCGGGGGACACATACAAACACACCCGCCCCGGAGCCCGGGGCTGCGCCCAGTGCGGCGCCTTTCCCCGCAACGCCCCTGGAGCCGATAACAGGGACACGTGACCAAGCGACTTAGGGAAAAAAAAATAATAATTAAAAAAGAATAACGTAAAATTCCCCCCAAACCGGCCGCTGTCCGTTTGACCACCAGCTTTGCCGCCGCGCACGTCGGCCCCTCCGGCGCGGCGGGCGGCGTGGGGCTGTGTCACTGGGCGGCCGCCGGCCCCCGGGAACTTACCGGCGGGGCCGCCCCGTCCCTCGGCCTCCGACGGCGCGGTCGCAGCTCAGGCCGGTGGCATCCCCCGGGCCTCCTGCCTCCCCCGCACCCCCCGGCTCCCCGCGGACGTCTCGGCGCTGGGCTGCGCGACTTGTTTGGTGCGGTGACAACGTCCTCACCATATGCTGAAGCGGGAAAGGAGGAGAAGGAGGAGGAGAGAGAGTATGTGTGAGGGTGAATTAACTTTGCTCAATGGCGACAGGGCAGCAGCCTCAGCCCCAGCATCAGATCGATTTACTAAACAAACTGAAACGTGGGTGGGGACGTTAAACAGTAACCAGCGGCCTCAATGAAAACTGAAAGCTGCTGCTGCCGCCGCCGCCAGCCACTGGCCTGCGCAGCCCGCGCCCCGCCGGCGGGCGGGCCCGCCGCTCCCCTCAGGGCCCGGGAGCGGCTGGCGGGAGCCGCGGCGCTGCCACGGGCCTTGGGTCCCAGCCCTGGTGCCCTCGGCCGGCTCCGCGGCAGCGCCCCCGGCCGCCAGGACGGGAAAGCGGCCGGTGCCCCGCTCCCGCGGCTGTACCCCGCCGGTCGCCCTTGCCTCTGTGAAAAGGGTAAATGTCCCCAGGGCCGCCCTGCCCTGCCCCGGTAGGCGAGCCCAACGCTCCGCAGGGACCGAACGAACGGAGACCCGTGTCTGCGGGGCCGTCCCCGCAGCACCCGCCCGCGGGCCTCATCTCCCCGCCGTGCTGGGTAGCCACACATTTGCAGGCACCCCGGCCTCTAATGCTCCCTCCCGGTGTCGCTTTCCCGGTGTCTTCACTGAAGCTGTCACGGGAGGAAAGAAGCCCCCTCTTTTTAGCTCAGTTTTTAGCTATGTAAAGAAATGGGATCAAACACGGGGATTCACTGCAAACTCTGGGTTCTCTGCGCTAAAGACACTTCGCCGGCCTCTTAGAGCTGGAAAGGTCGTGACACGAGGAAGTGTTTATAAAATAATAATTGCCGTTGTTTTCAGACATTGAACATTCACAGACTCGAAACAATAATTAACGCCTTGCTTATGATACTACCCGCTCACAGCCACAGAGTCATTAGGAAGAAGAGAAATAATTCAAGGAAGGATGGTGTCTTGTCACTCCACACATCATCCGTGGGGGCCTCCTCGGCCGTGTGAAGGGTGGGTATTTGGCACAAGTTCCCATGTAAGACTGACTAAAGTCTCCGTAAGAAGGGGCTGCCTCGCCGTGGGTGCGTGAACGCGCCTGACATCCGCCCCCGCACACCCGTGTCAGTGATTTAACGACGCTCTCACAGGAGAGGGACTGCACGGGCTCTACACAGGAAGGAGGTTGGAAAAAAAAAATATGAAAAATGTTCTCTTCCTCCAGTCTCTGAAAGCGACCGGTGATTGATTGGTTTCCCCAGCGAGCAGATCAGCGGGTTTCCTCTACTTTCTTATCGGTGGTACCTTGCCATGCTGTTGGATCTCGTTAAGATGGCCAATTCCTCATTTCCAGAATTTGCCGTGAAAACTCTGGATCCAGTTTCTAGGGGCTTTCGATTGTCCCTTGAAAGGAACAAAGAGAATTTTGCTTGACAATTCCCCCCCCCCCCCCAATTACAAAACATTAATAATCACTGGAAATAATTGTCCACATAGCCACAAGAAATGTGTAAATACATCCAAAGCCCTCCGGTGTTATTTTAAAGGCGGTTTTTAAAACACCAATAAAAGTGGCCGAGGAAGACTTGGTTCTGAGGAGTTCTTGCCCATCTCCTGCCGCAGATAAAATACTGCAGGCAGGGGCAGCACTGACAGTGAAATAAACGTTACTGCTGCTGGCTCCAGCGCGCCTCGGAGCAATCCGCAGGCACAAATAGCCGGCTTAAAAAGTGACTGTCACTTACGTGAGGGTTGTTTTTTACCTCTCTTCAGAGAATCTCGGGCATATGCCGTGGGCTAATAACCAGTTTTCTTAGATGAATGAAGAGGATGTGTCGGAGTTTCTTTGCTGTCTTAATTAGAATAAAGTTAACACGCTAAAGCCGTGTGGTCATCTGAGGCAACTGTATTCGTACACTTGCATCCAGATGCGGGTAGATTTGATGGGGGGGTGGGGGAGATGGAGGAGGGGGTCAAGACGTTTTGATTCCAGTCCCTTCAGCGTATACAAACGTTATTATTATTCTTTCTGCGGGAAGGGTACTGCTTTGTTCCAAAATCAAATAGCTTGCAGAAGAGTAAATGGAATTTGTTTCCTGTGAGGAGAATATTCGCGCCTATTTCTCATCACATAAGGCCACATTTGATTTAACCTTAATGTAACTAGTGGTTTTCATTTCGACTTCAGCGTTTCCTTAAATGGTTTTTATGAAGTGGTTGCCTCTTATAGTTACCGACGTTTTTGAGGAAGAGTGGGGTACAGCACAGAGTCCCTTGATGGTCACCTCGCTGCCGGTGCTACGTCTGAAGTAGCATTTTCACGTGCACGTCCACGATGAAATCATGCGACCGCCCTAAGAGCCACGGTAGCTGTAAAATGCCCCAGCGCCCATGGCCCGGAGCCCTTCCCGCTTCACTCAAGGGTGGAGGCTCCCCTCAGCTCCAGTCCTCCCGCCCTCTATTGAGGATGGAACACCAAGACACTAGGGCAGCGGCCAGATCCCTCTGCCCCGGATCTCCGAAAGCACCAGCTGGGCCATGGGAGGCAGGAGATACCCCTTTTGCTCTCCACGTCTCTCCCTAACTACTCCCCGGGGAGCAGGGCTGGGAGACGGTGCCGAGGGGAGAAAACCCACGAAACCTTTTACAGCGGAGATAACGAATATTTCCAAGCGTTGACCTCAAGGGGAAAGTCCCAGACAGTATGATCTCTGTGCCATTTTGAAGAAGCCCCTCTAATCACTTGGCTGCCTCTGGCTGTGTCCGCAGACAGCTGCTGGGCGGCTGCCCGCCGGGCTGCGGCCGCCGGCATAGCCCCCTCGTTCCAGCGGGGCCAGCGACCCCCGCCCCGGGCGAGCAACCCGGCACGCTCCCGCAGGGCAGCATCTGCGAGGGTCTGCCCTTCTCGACCTGCTCCCAGCAGCGTTTGTCAACCCCTCGCCAGGCAGTTTATTCGGGGAGAAAACAAGGGGAGCTGGCGGAGCTGCCTGTGCGGGCGGCGGGACAGGGGCTGGGGTCGGAAACGGGCGGCCGCCCATTGCGGCAACCCGCCCGGTCTCCTTTCGCTTCGTTCCGGTATCATTAACCTGCGGGTGAAGCAACTGTTTGTGTGCACTCTCTCCCTCCCCTGGGCTGCTTTTTTCCCTGTTACTGATCCATCCTTCGTAAATCATTTATGGGGAACTAGGCACTTCTCTCCTCGCAGGAGCTTCCCTTGAAAAACTTTCCCATCTTGAGGCAAGCGCCTTTCCTTTGTTATCACGAATAATTGATAAAGGACCCCAACGTGCCTTCAAAAACCATCTAAACGGCTGCCGGGAACTATAGTCACTTGGGGTCACGGGGTGCTCCTGCCTTTAAAAGCGCAATACAGGAAATGATCGGGACCAAACCGGTTTAAAGAAACAGATAGTTTTATGTGGTTACCTGAAACCATAAATGGGAAACGCAGTCTAATTTTACAGGTTCTGGTATCGAGCGTTCAAGCTGACTTCTGCAGAGCCCTTTCCCCCTCCCTCTGATCAGAGAACACCTGGCATTCTGTACTAAGGTTTCTGCATTTTGTTGCTTCGAAAAACAGAGTGAAAGTGCATTGTTCAAAAGAAAAAGAAAAGCCGTAAACCTCTTAAAACTCTGAATCGTCAGATTACGCCGGCACCACGCGGCTGTGAACCGATTTCAAGGGATGCATTAGACTGGTTTCTTTAGAGGTTCCCTGGCTAAACTATTAATTGTCAGGATTTCATGAAAGATTTGCAGACTTTACAATCATTTATGATCCGTGCAATAAAAATTCGGAGATATGGGCAAACTGGTTCAAGGTGTAATGCAAAGATGTATTAGGTGCCCTTGGCAACTATCTATGGGTGCTGTTTGTGTTCTCCGAACACGCCCTTCGCTGCAATGAACATTTCTGCAAACCGCGGGTTGGGTTGTTCATTTCCAGAGCTCTGAGGTTCACACAAAAGAGCTATAGATTTCAGGCAGGGGAATCGAATGCTTGGAAACTCATTCTAGTCCCCCGAAGAGTTCAAATGCAAGTGAGATAATTACCCTTGACGAAAAGTAAACTTCGAGGGAAAATATATGCCTCTCCCCCTCGTAAATTAAAAGCCCGCCAGAGAGTAGGTCTGAGTGTTCAGCGCCGCAGTGCTCTCCTGACCCCCATCTAGGCGGAGATCACATTACTGTCCGCCACAGCAGAAGGCGGAGAGGAACCCCCCGAATCCCAAGAAAGACAGCTCAAAGGGTATCGCCGGCCCTCCGACGATATCCTATTTAAGAGCCTCAGAAGCGAGCACCCCAGGCATTTTAAAGATTATCACCCTAAAGATCTTTGAAGATTATGCTAATGACTGCAGATTACACGAGTTTACTGCCAGAGTGGCCGAACAAAACCCGCCTCGTGGCGGCTGCCTGCGGTCATTTTCTGCCTCTCTTTTAAGATGATTTGCGCCTCCCTCCCTCGGCCGTTCCTCTCATTAGCAGCGCAGGGAGGCGGGAGGCGCGGGGGGCTCCCGCTGCCTCGCTCTGTCTACCGGGGTGGGGGGCTTCGGCGGTGGCGGCGTGTGCTGAGCCGGGCAGGGCCGGGCCGGGCCGGGCAGCGCCGCAGGTACGGGGGAGCCGTGCGAGACCCAGCCGTGCCACCTAGCGGTGCCGGGCCGCGCTGCCCGCCGCCTGCCGCCCGGCACCTGCCGCCCACCGCCGCCCGCCCCATACTGCCCGCGCCACCGGGCACGGGAAGGCCGCGGCGCAGCACAACCGCAGGCTGCCTGCAGCGGGAGCAAGGGAGGAGCTCCCAGCCGGCAGCCTGTAAGTCCGAAAGTGGGCAAAATCCTGCCAGCATGTGCCAAGTGTCACATGCAAGTCGTCCCACATGTCGCAGGGGGGGAGGAAACGACGGGCAGCCGGAAAGGTTTGACGCTGCTTGAATTCTTAGTTCAACCCCAGCCCCACCCCACTCCCCATCTTGATCCTTTCACTCCACAAATAGATAGATGGCTAAGTAAGAGTGTGAGAACCAGGATCTCCTTCCCGTTTGCTTCACCTGACTCATGTCAGAGGTTCTAGCAATTCGTTCTCCAGAAAAAGCACGTCCTGTGGTCCTGCAAATAAAGGGTGTGGAGCACATCATCGTCTAGGACATTCTCATTAACACACCTATAGTGAATGTGTGAGAGTATGAATCATGTTCACCGTGTTTGTTTTTCTGATTAAAAATCCTGCCAGGCTAAAGCAGGAGTAAGGGCTTGGAAGCACAAATGCTCCACTGATGTAATGAGAACACATATAATGGAAATTATTCCCCAGCTGAATATTTGCATAGCTGCAAATTTGGAGATACAGTTTTGATCCTGTTGCTGACCCCAAAACATATTCATAATATACCCTATGCAAATTAGGATTAGTTTCTTCCCAAAATACAGCCGAGAAATGCATGCATGAACAGAAGATGAAAGAAAAAATATTTAATGCTTATTGTAAGTACTTCAACATGTCATATGTAAAAGCATTGGTCACAGCAGATCAGCTGTCTAAGGATTTGTTGCTTGGTCTATGCGTGTGAAGTGTGTTGTTCTGTGATTATTTGATGCCTATCAAGTGATTTAGAATATACCTCGTGCTTATCAAAAGGGTGTATATGCATGGCAAATTTAGCATGGGTCTATACCTGCTAGTCTACATGGTCTGTACAGTATGGGCTACTCTGGAATGATCCTAACTCAAGCGGAGGCTTCTCCCTCTATGAGTATGCCGTGGTTGTGTTAGACTGCCTGCCTGATAATACAGGGAAATACCTTGGAAACTGTAGGATAGGTAAGCAGAAAACGTTGCTGTTGAAAGAGATTTGAACAGTATTGGTATGAGAACACAGCAAAAATTAAACTGGCTGTAAGAGAGATTAACAGGATGAGCATGCATTTGATACATAATTTGTACACAAAATAGTTCCAACTCATTGATTCAGTTAGAGGAGATTGAATTCAAAATGTAGACATGGAAAAAGAAAATTATCTTTTACTGATAAGTGAGTATAATTCACACTGTGTATACTGCTAAACAGTGTGTACATATTGATATTGACAGCATAGACATGGTTTATGGAAACCATCTTCGGCTGAGAGTTGGGAATAATGCAATCTCCATGACACTAACTGATGAAAACTTCTGTTTTCAGATAGGGTCCATAGGTAAAAAGCGCCCTGGAAGTCTAATGAATCTTTTAAGAAATTCCATTTCTGTGTTAATAAGGATAGTTAAAACTATGTGGTCTGTCTGGGCTATTTTTATGGTCACAATGATGCAGAGAAGACAAGACAATTCAATTTTGCCAGGGTCTGAAAGTTTGTCAGATTGTTTTATAGCATTCCAGAGTGCATTGTTCTTGGCACTGAACTAAAAAAAATTGTGGAATAGGTTTGGAGCCCATTTGGGTGTTAAATTGTTTTTCAAAAGAATGTAACTTTTTCCCTTTGCAAATCACCACCTTTTAAGTGGAGGCACAGACTCATGGCAATACTCATGGTTTTATTTACTTTTTTAAGTATTCTCTCACATTCTCCTCAATCCATGCAAACCACAGTGATTCATCTTCAGCTGAAAAGTGCTGCTTTAGGAAAATCTGGCCAACTCCTTGCCAATAGTTACAGTTGAACTGGTTGCACTTTAACCAATTCAGCACTGTTGGCTCAGAAACACATGGTCAGGTCTTTAATGCAGAAGGCCCAAATCTTGGCCATAGGAGCTGAGGTTGAAGGGCTGGAGCCAGGTGAGTGTTGAAATACTTGGCCAGTCCCACCTTTGCTCCAAAAACTTCTTCTTAGGTTGCCCACCAGCTAGCTTAAAGCTGCCACTTCCTCACATCTGCTGCCAGCTGTGTCAAAATTACATCAGCTTGTTTCCTGTTAGATGATTCTAACAGTACTGGGCATGCATGCAGGTTATGATAGGAGATCTGAGCATGAGATATACTGTTTAAAACACAGATAAAAACAGGGCTGGCAGCTTGCAGCAGAAGGTAAGTGGCTATATTCTGGGTTAACTACAGTGCTGGAAATGTTGAAGTTATAAGAACTAAATGATCTTTAAGGTTCATTCCAACCCAAACCATTGTATAACTTTAGTCATCCCTAAAGGGAAAAATCTCTGTCTCTCTTCAAGTTCTGAAGTTATCAAATCCAGAAGGGGCAGGCCCCTTTATACGTACCTCAACCTTTCATGTGGTCATAGAACTACCAAAGCTATGAAGAACCCAGAGCAGTGATTCATGTATATTCCTCATTCTCTGTATAGAGCTCAGCAGCATTCACCACACATGAGCAAACTCTTTTGTGTTCAGACTTATGTTAATAATATGAGCCTATTTTTATTTCTAAGGTAAGAAAAAATGGAGAAGAATGGCATTTTCTAATTTCACTAGTTATTTTTGAGACTGCTGTTTAACATAGCTAGAGCTAAAAACTCTGCATTTTCATTTTCAGAGAGAACCATGTGAAATAATACAACCTCCCTTCAGTCTAACCTTGAACATCATTGCAGTATGGGCATTCTTAAATTCTAGATGGTAAACTTAAATTTGTCATTTATTTAAATATTTTGCATAAAACTAAAAGCTTAATAAAGTGTAAAATCAAACATCACTTAAGGTTGCAAAGAGACAATATATTTATATACTAAATAATTTGTAAAATTTTGTCACTAACCCCATGAATTGTACTGGGGTCACCACAAAAATAACTGCACCCCATAAATTATATCACACTATATAAAATAATACTGTTATTCAGTGTATTTTCTCATACTGTTTTGTACATAAGCATTTTCTTTCACAGAGTGGGAAAGATTGATGCATGTTTTTGCTGGCCTGACAGTAGGATCTTTTAGTGAAGTACTCATTGGTTTTTCCTAGAAAATTTGTATGTGGTATGGTAGCATGCTAACATGGATAAATTTTACAGTATCCAACTTTTCCTGAGAAAAGGAAACAAAAAGACCATTTAAGTCCAGATGATGTGCTGGTTAGAAGAAATGAAATGCATCAAACTCATTACAAGATAGCTGTTCTAAGAGTTATTGGCCTGCCCTTTTAATACAAAAGATGTAAACCAAAAGAAGCATGCTGGGAAAGAGTTCTTTGAAAGGAAATTTTCTGCCCAGTGTGGAATTCGTTGGATGCTTTGAGAAAGAATTCCTTGGGAAAGAGCTGCTTCTCAATTGTCACAGAACAGCTGATTTGTCTTTGAGGGATGATTTATATACATATTTATACATTTTTTAAAATGTACTACTTTCTTTGCTTTCTCAGTATACTCACTGTGCAATATTTTGACAAGTTTCTAGGCTCACTGTGTTCCATTTTGCTTATTCATGTACCTAGTGTAATGGGATGTTCCTCATGTTGTAACAAACAGAACTTCTGGAGAAAAGGCCAGACACAAATAGGAAAGGAAAGAGGCTTCAGACTCCTAAAGATGAAAGAACATACTCCACAGGGTCTAGCACAAGAACTCAGTGCCACAAAGCATGCATGGAAGAAGATCCAAGACATATTTTTTCAGGTGCTTGATATGAACCATATGCATGGGAACCAGGGTGTGTGCTGCGTCTGAGCTACTGGTGTACACCATCTTCTACACATCTTCTGTTATTGTGTTTGAGCCTCAGTGCTGGAAATATGTACTATGAAGTGAACTTCAGACCTTCTTCTGTATTGGAAGCATCTCTTCCCAATACCATTCATCATATAGTGTTGTATGAAACAGGGAAGGGAATCAGAAACATGAAACATAATTGAGCCCTATGACTGAAGAAGGTATCAGATGAAGCTTCTTGAGGAATCTTATTTTCAAAAAGTCTCTTATCCTGACTTGTAAAGGGACAAAAGTGACCAAAGTGACTTAGCACACTGAATAGGCTGCCAAAAGAAGCTCTTTTGAGGGAAATCAAGTATTTATATGCTTTAAATTCACTGCCACTGTTCAAACAGGTAAATTTACACCAATTCATTTCTATTCATGTTTCATCTTATTTTTGATAGAGTAAAAATGTGTAGCAAAATACATGTATGCAGCCCTCTTGTGGGCCTTAATTACAAGAGTTGTGCTAATCACAGAGGCAGAGAACCTGTATATGCACATAGCAATTGGAAGAGTAAACTCCTTTAGTATATGGATGTCCTTTTTGTGCTTTAATTCAAATACCCTAATTATATTTTTAATCCTTCATGGAAGGATACAGAGAGAAATTACCCCTTTTCTCAGTTTTATTCCTTTGCATGTAACAATTTTAACAATTTGAATTCCAACTCTCTACAGTAGTTTATGTGTCTTGTATTTTGTGAGAGTGTAAAATGTAAACTCTATTTTATTTCTCTGTAAATGTCAGGAGAGTATAAATCAATAATAGAGTGGTAACTGTGCAATTAACTCCTGTCACCCCTGTACCTTCACATTAGCATCACTGAGAATGATCTTACCCTTTCAGTGACCTCAGTAAAAGCAATAACATCCTTTTCTGCTAAAGTTAATTTTTTTAAGTGAACCTAAAGCTCCTGAAAGGTGATAGATTGACAATCCTGTAAAGTGAAGTTCCTTATTTGGTCATTGACTATGGGTAGTATGTATTTCCACAAATTATCTAGTGATCCAACCCTGTCCCAGAAGGATAAGAATGGAGTCTGGTACTTCTTCTTTCACCCATTTCATTGAGGCATCACAACTTGGATGTCAGTTGTCAGGGTAGTTTCTGTTGCAGTTGCTGTCAGTTAGCAAGCAGAGTTGGAATTCCAATTCATTTTCATTTACTGTAATTGCTATTGACAAAAGTTAGATGGCCACCACAGACATGCAGTTGTAGGTTCTGTATCCTATGCCCTAAGCTGCTTCATTTGCAAAATGGCACCTAATAGCAGTTCCAAATGCATCAGGAAATCCTTGGAACAACTGAGAAAGTTAAATGCAATGTAATAACCTTCTGTCAAGCTGGTAGTTAGATTTTGAAAGCTAAAGCTTTGGAAGCTTTATGCATTACTGGGAAAATGAAGAAAATTCAGCAAACAAGCAAGTGCAAGATAATTTAATTACTCTCTCAAGTGTATTTTCATGTATTGATTTTACATCATAGAATAGTTCTAATCAAGTCTGTGTGTATTTGCCAGAATTTTGAAAGGTAATGTCTCTCTGAACCTTGTGACTGCAAGGATTTTTCAGTTGTCCCCTCTGCCACAGAACTCAGCCAAAGAGAGAAATGTCTCTGTGCATCTCTCTCTCTCTCTCTTGTCTAAAAGGAAAATGCCTTAAAATGTTCCAGGACAGTCTGGATGGCAGTTTGGGCAGCCTAATCTGCTCATAGATTAGGATAATGGAGCTGTTCATTATCTTTGAGGTCATTTCCAACCCAAACTGTTCTTTGAAAATATGCAAATACTTCCCTATTTCAGAGCAGTATAGAGTACAAACAAATATACAAAGAATATGAACTTTTCGGATACACTGCCAATAAGGGAGTCAGATATGAAGCTGAGGTAAGACCATGACAGGATTCACCCTTTGATGGTTGAATGTTTTTTCTTTCCTTGAATGTAGATGCAGAGAAACATCTGAAGAGCAACTGAAATGGCCCCTGTTTCTGATGAATCTCTTTGTAGGTGTACTTCTGTGGTTTTATGTTCACGTGGACCAAAGAAGGCTGCACAAAATAAATTCCCCTTTTGTTCTCCGTTAGTCAGTGATGTAGTTGCAGCCAGCAAGGAGCTTGTCATCTGCTTTCTGCCCTGAGCAAAGAGTTTTGCCATGAAAATTGTCCTCTAGTTTTATGGGGAAGGTGACTGGTTTTGTCTCTCTCATTTCAGTCTTTTTCTGGGGGCGGGGGGGAAAGGTACAACCAATGGAGTATTTAGCAGGAGTAAGTTTAGACTATGACTATACTTGGACTATATCTATACTAAGAGATATGGGTAAGACAGGAGTTAAGGGTCTTATTTCTTTTCCTTGGTCAGGAAGGAAACCTGAGAGGTTAGGCAGGAATGAGCTACAGTGCTATCTATGTTTTCTACACCACCCTTACTAGAAAATGAAGTGTGAAGAGCTAAAGGATATGTTGGATATCATATATCATATGTACATAGTGCTAAGGCCTTGTAGTATTCCTATCGTAATCAAGTCCTACTGTTTTCTTTATAGTGAGCTGTTCATTGCAGCTTTCTTAAGACTGAGCCTGGTCCTTTGAAATGTGACAGGGGTCATATGATTTGGAGCAGAGGATGATGGAATTCTTTTAAATGTTGTAGGGACTTAGGCATATCTTTCATTAAATGTGTTGAGTGATGTGTTTCCAGCCCTTGAGATAGTTTTAAAAAGATTTTCCCTTTGTCTTAGTATAATATTTTCTTATCTGGGATAAGTGCAGTTACCTAGATTGGAAAATGCTGTAGTGCCAGGTTACACTGATGATTTTCCTGTGGAATGCCTGCCTGGGCTGCCTTCAGGACATTTGCATATGGGGCATCTCTTCTTATATTTAAATCCAACTGCTCCCCAGTATGCTATCTCATTAATTGTACACTGGAAAAAAGAGAAGGAGAACACTGTGACCTGTGTATGTGTAGTACTTAGTGAGAACCTAGGGAATTATTTAATGAATTAAATCACTTCAGATATTTCTTCTACATTCTTGAATAGCCCACCAGATCCCATATGCCTGTAGAAATTGCTATAGGGCTCAGGTGGTCTCTCATTAGCTATAATGTCACTTAATTTCGTCCATCTTTATGCTGGAAGTACCTTCAAATAAAGCTTGACGGCATAATTTTCCATGGCCGTAATTAAGAAATGAGGCAGAGGTGGAACAAGAAGCCACATGTGAGTGCAGAAGAGATCCATGTTGGTGGCAGACATCACAGTGTTTACCCAGTGGCAGCAAGGTTGTGAACTCAGCTGTCACTGGCAGTATTCCCTGCAAGGACAAAGGTAATATTAATTAAAATTCACTATGCACAAAAGGGCCATTCCTAATGAACATGTGCTGATGAAATGTTTAGCTATGTCTCTTGCATCTTCAGATGCATTAGAAATAGCTTTCATCAAAGACTTCTATTCCTAGGAAGGGTTGTCAGTTTTCCTGAAGGATTTCAGTCACTACCACTGATTTCTATGTGGAACCACACAGTGACAGGCAGAGAACCCTGAAGTAGATAGTGTATTAAAAGTACTGTTATTTTGCAAGAGAGATTCAGCTTGAGTTTCTGAGTGGTGTTGTCAGTATTCGGGTGTCAAAATAGATTCTCCCTTCTTTTCAGTAGGTCACGGGAGGTGTAAGAGATGGCCTCCAGAGGTCTCGTCCAACCTCACATGTTCTGTGAGTTTATGATAATTTCTGCATTTCTGTGAAGGAAAACTAGTATGATAAATATGCGTGAGCAGAAATGAGTTAATTTCATATGAAATGTAATGTTGCCAAAGTCAATAGTAAGATTCCTTTTGCCTCCAAGGGAAACAAAATGACTTTTGTTTGTGGTAGAATGTGATTTTTTTTTTTTTTTTTTTTTTTTTGCAGTGAAATCATTATAGAATGTACAGGCAAACATTAACATACAATTGTAACAATTGTTTATCGTAACTCCACCCTGACATGTAATGACAGTCATAAGAATGGTTTAACTTAAGAATCTTCTGTAAATACTTGCTCTGGTTCAGCACCAGGTCATATTGCAGCCGAAGAATCCTATTACATCTGTCTTTATCTTTTTTGCTATGGCTATGAAGCTGTCCTCAGAGCAAGACCAGACCTGAGTCTTGCAGCACATTCTTGGATCTCACATTCCAGGGTGTGCCTGTTGTGTTTTCACGGAAGAGATCTGTAAGGCTGCTCAGCATAACCCTCCTGCAGAGCAGGCTAGAATAGTCACAGGCTGCAGAGAGTCTGTGCATGTGAGAAGGCAAGAAATCTTCATTTGGCTTTTCCAATGGCTAAAGCTGGAGAAGGACTTTTCCATACAAGAAAGCTGGAGAAGGACTTTTTAAAGGGCCATGAAGTGATAGGACAAGAGGCAATGGCTTTAAAATGAGGGAGGGTAGGTTTAGTTTAGGTATTTGGAAGAAATTCTTTACTGTGCTGGGGGTGGTGAGGCACTGGAACAGGTTGCCCGGGGAACCTGGTCTAGCAGGTGTCCCTGCCCATGGCAGTGGGCTCGGAACTACGTGGTCTTAAAAGTTCCATCCAACCCCAACGATTCTATGAATAGTAATTTGGCATACCAGCTGGTATTATTTACATAACCAAATGGAGTTAGGCACTTGGCAGCTACCAAAATTCAGTGTATTCTTGCAGCACCTGAGAGAGTCTTAAAAGTCTATCTGCAGGCCCCAGTATTCCTGCTCCACCCTGCTGAATGTGCTGTAAAAGTCTAGACACAAAGATATAACCTAAGCAGTGAAATGAGCTTGTTTATTATGGTTGTCAGTGTTTTAAACAGAATTTTAGGTTTCAGCTTTGCCAAAATAGTGTGAGGCCTGGCTGAAAACATTGTCACTCTTGAAGAAGATATGCAAAGTTACTATCAAATGGGGCGTTTTGATCACCTGCCTTTCTCACAGTGAGCGCTAGATGGCCATCTGGCCTTTTTCTTCTTGCCATGTTAAACCTTATTTACGATATAGCCCCTGTGGTGTTCTGAGGGACTATAAATAATATCACATTAGGAAATTATTCGGGAAAATTTAGCCCACTTTAGACTGATTGCATCAGCATCAGAAATACACAATTTTTTATTGTACCTGATAACTACACCCTGTGGTCTATAGGAGATGTAGTAAAACTAATTTTTATGAAGAAAAGTAAATTCTCTGATAAAAATCCCTAAGGGACATTTCAAGGTACATTCTGGTGCTACATAGCTTATTTCCATGAAGTAAGATTGCTGCATGGTATAGGTGAATGTTCACAAATCTGTTTAGTGGCAATCTGTAAATTAAGAGGCATTTCATATCTATCAGACTATGAGATGATCTGAATACTGTAGATAATTTGCATTTTCAAAGAGAAAAGTCACATTAAACAAAACTGTTCAACATTCTCACGCATAACTGTAGGACAAGATTTGCTTTACCATTTTACAATGCATATCTTCGTTTTAAGAACTATAAATTCTTCAGATTTATTTGTAAAACTTGAATAATTGAAAATTGATGGAAATCATTATTTTTCTCACATTTCTGTAGAAATAGTATAATTTTCTTTCATTGAAAAGGCAATATGATTCCTAAATTCCTAGTAACAAACAAGAATGCTAGTCCTTCTGTTTTCCACAGGTTGAATAAAGGGCCTTTAACTTCCACAGGTTGAATAAAGGTTTTGCACATTATTTTCTTATCCCATGCTTTCACTATCTCTGATAGAAATAGTAGAAATTTTCCATCATCTGGTTTTGGTTCATTTTACAGTGAGAGAACCTTTATGAAAATGGTAGATCTATTGCCCACTGAAATTAAAGGCAGAAATGACTAAAAAAAACTTATATATGGAAATACCCAATAAGTTATAAAATAACATTTATCTCTAGAATGTTGTATTTAAAGTTTCTTTCTCTCTTACAATTAGACATTCCAAAAGACAACAACACACTATCTATTTATAGAAAACCTACTGTAGTTTCTGGAACAACCTATTGAATTTCTTTGATATTACCTAGATCACTGCACAAAACAGAATTGTTTAATAATGAGATATATTAAGTCCTCTGAAATTGTATTAAAAATATTATCCTTGCTTATGCAGAAGATGTGTACACGTTTTGTGACTTCTTTGGCTGCAATTTAGTTTAGATAGACTTTTATTGGCAAAGTAACATAAATTCTGTCATTGCTATGTGGGATTAAATATTCATTTCTTATTTAGGATACTACTGGATACCTGTATGAAATACCATCAAGATGTGAGATCTTTATGTTCTGCCCAAAGATTTGAGACACATATTCTAAACAGCTTTCTGGATTTTAGGCAGATGGCTTGTCCTTTGTTTATGTTAGCCTTGACTGGTGGATCTTTATTGGCCATAAATTTCTGGCACTCTTATAGTGCAGCTGCTTCATGTTTAATATTTGGATGGCAGAATGCTCAATAGTATTGAAAGCCAAGGAATTGGATTTGAGTTTAATGCACTGCTTATTACTCTCAAAGAGCTATTTATTTCAGGGGGGATCAACTATGTATGAGGGCTCTTATATCAAACAGATGAGCAGTTCTTTGCTGTAGATAGGACAAATCCTTCTTTTAAAATCTTCAGGGCATATACAATGCTACCCCAGGTAGTTCCCATTACCTTCTAATGGGTAGGTCTGGACTCTTGTATTTGGCTTGTTCTCAAAATATGTTTGGCAGCTGTGAGTGGCTCTCAGTCAGATTCCAGCACATTTCAGCGGACAACCCTAATCTGGTCTTTTTTTCCATGCTTATTCTGCTTATAGCAGAAGGATGGCCTAGATGGCCTTCCTTCTGCAAGTTCCTTCCAACCTGCATTATTCTCTGATTCAGGAATTTAATTTGTTTTCCTGAAAAACATTCTGAGGCTTTTTATGACTTCCTATCAGTTCCTACCTTTTCTAACAATGACTTTTCTGCCTGTTCTGGGAGAAAGCTGAATTAGTGGTTTCTAGGCACCAGACTCAATAATGAGTGCAATGTCATTTGCAGACATAAACTTGCAGGAGACTGTAGGTAAATTATTGGTGAGTGAGAGGTAGTGACACTTGAGCAAATCCTTCATTCAGAATTTTTTATTAAGCATACAAGATTAAGATTTTCTACTGTTGGGCACCATAAGTGTTAGAGTTGTATGGAAGTTAAGGATGCATGATAACATAGAAATAAGTTAACTCTCACACATCCCTCCCTGCAAAACTTGACAATTAAATGTAACTAGTGGAAGTGTGCTTGAATATCTCTCAGTGGACTATGCTAGAACTTTATCAGAGCTCTGTTACTAAATGATCTCTGATTGCTCTATTAGGGCAACTGTTTCAGTGGCTGGTTGCTGGAGAAGGAAGATCTCTAACAAGCTATGAGAGGCACTGTACTGTCAAACAATGAGTTCTAGAGGATAGAATTAACTGCTTGCTTGCTTCCAAGATCATAACTTTTCCAACTGTATACTCTTTGAATAGCTTGCCAGAGAGATGAGTATTGTAAAGAAATTTGCCAGATCTTTCTGTTTCAAAATTCTTAAGGACCTTTGGAAAGGCACTAGCATGTCCAGCAGCCTTCTATAGGGTAATATCAGCAAGTCCTTGTTTTGTCTCCTGTACTGGAAAGGGGACTGAAAATAAAGAATGTTTGACAGTTTGACATGTTTTAACAAGTTGTTTATAGACTTGACTTTGACAAGAATTATTTATTGGAACCTTCATGTTCCTGATATTTATAGGATTTGGATTTATTTGCAGTAGCTTCTGAATTTCTTGATTTGCAGAATCAATAGGTGGAAGGTTATGCTGACTTTGCAGAGTTGGTGACCTTTGCAATGTCTCACTACTATCTTTACTGCAAGTTCCTGTTTGGCTCAGAGTCCTCTTCCTAGTGATCCAAGGGAAAGAAATGAAGCCTTACACAAGCCTTCTGAAGAAATAGGAATCAAAATATGTTTTTGGTGATATTTCTAAAATGTTCTCAATTTGTGTTTTCCACTAACCTAGTAATCAGACTGTAAATGGACATTGGCACTTTCTAGTAAATTACTGAATAGAGCCTTGTGGTAAACAGATTGTGTATAGAGCAACACAGAACATAAAGTAAAATTATAACCATTTTTTGAATTGTTAATCTAGCATGTTCCTTGCTTGGCATCAAAATAAGCAGTATTTTTTTCTGGAGAGACCTGTGAACATCGTTTTTATTCAGCATAGGTGATATCTCTATGTTTTGTGTGCATTTTCAAATCACTGACATTGTGGCAAGATGGTTTAATAAACTCACAGTGTTGTAGCCATTGATTCCACATGGAATATATTGCAGGTTTTCCCCTCATGGAGATCACAGGTTGTATGTACAGTCGTATTTGATTCTATAAAATGGATTACTTACTTGGGCAGATTTCCTGAGCTTGCAATTTACCTGTTTCACTATTCACGTAGCACTTGGCAATAGTATTATGTATATGCTTATCCTGAGATGAAAGCCTTCTATCCCAGTTCAGTTTTCTGAAACACTAGGATCTCAATGTTTTCGTGGTCACTGACACCTCACTTTCTCTTTTTTTCCCCCACAATTATAAGTATATCACCATATGTTTCATATTCCACTTCAGGATGCACTGGGACAGATTTATTTACCTGTTTTAGGTGAAAAAAATCAAGAATGCTTCACTATTATTAATTATCTATACTATAGCCACATAGCTGAAAAATTTGACACACAAACATATTACAGGTATTTCCAGTAAACATTATACCACTTTATTAGTGATGATGCCACCTGAAAATTCATAGCTGATATATAATGGATATATAACTAAACAAACATGATCATATTAGTAAAGAGTCAGGGAAACTTCTTTCTGCTTAAAGAATGTTCAAACTTTCATGAAAATTAATATAATTCTTGACAGTCTGAAATATTTGAGGTATAAATTTGACTTGGTTTTCCCAGTTAAATACTCAGGTTTTATCAAATTAACTCTCAAACTTGTTCTGAGACCTCACTATGCTGTCTGCTTTGTTTAGTGTGTGTATTTGAATCTCAGAAGTAAATAAGATTTTTCAGCTGCACTATCCAAGACTCCCCCCAAGTTTATTCACTGTCTGAACAAACACTTATAGCAGAGAAGTACCCTAGCAGAGCTGGCCAGACTACTATTTGGTTTTAATTGCATGTTTCCAGCTAGTTACTACAAACACTGAATGACAATGTGCTGTAATTTTTTATACATAAAGACTATAAAATACAATATGCAATAAAAAGATTTGTTTTTTCTTCTGTGTAGTGAGTTATATTTTGTCACGTCAGTATGGAAAATCTCTACATTCAGATTATATTTCCCTATTTAATATTTATTGTAAAAATTCTTCAGTTTATTTTATGGTCTATTTCTGTTTGTAGTATTCAGCTTAAAAAATATAGATGTTTACCTTGAAATATTTTAGAGGTCATGATATTGTCAGACATAGGCATTTAAAAGCTTGAAATTCCCACTTTTCTAAAGATAATAATATCAACTTTTTAGCAATGTCTGCGGCAAATTAAGGTCTAACAGACTGTAATCATGTATCAATGTAAGCTTATACCTAGCCAATTCTAGTAGGAAGTATAGATACAAAATAAGGAACAAAGCAGCACTGGAAAGGAATATTGGTATCCAATCTACCAGTTATTCAAACATTTACAATAAAATTTCCATCTTCCTCATGTCAGATGTAAATAACCCTGGGTTTTGGAGCATGATTTTTAATCTAAATAATTTTCTTGATCCACTTCACAAAGCAGCCTCATGAAGAATTCTGTGGGCATAACTGATGTGACACACTGAGACGTAGTATAGGAAAAAGTAGTCAGAGACAAAGGGGATGGGGGTGAGAGCTTTAAAAGTATCCATCTCCTCTAATAACACATACTGGAGTGCTTGAACATACTTTGTTCAAGGGCCTTATGAAATATTAATGGTATTATAGGTTAAGCTGCTTGTGGAGCAAATAATACTATTTAAGAAAAAATGATTGTAGTAAGAACATGAGCACCCCTATCCTCAGTCATGAGTACATAGACCATGATGTATCCTTTCCAAAACAGAAAAACCTGACGCAGACTTTCGTTCGCCACTTTCAAGGAATTTGCTGTGTCAAATCAGTTCTCCTACATTCACATAGGAGGTGTCTGTCACATACAGTGCTGAGCTGTCAGTTTCCCAACATGACCATAGAACATGCAAGCTCTTTCAAGTGACAGTTTCTACCGTATCCCTTAAGAATTGACATGCAATCCCTTTACGCTCCCCAAAAATGGAAAGTTTTCATATCATGTAAGGTGCTATGACCAAGACTGAGAAACTCATGGACAGCTGACAGGTGGTGGGAAAATATCATGTATCATACCCATACCAACTTATCTTACTGACTCAATCGCATCATGATGTTTTCTAGGAAATAATTTTTTCTTAAGACTTCCTTCTTGAAAGACCCTCCACTAGACTTTTCTCTTATGACCTTCAGCAGTAAAGGGAAACTGGACTAACTCTTTTTACTGAATTTATATGTATAAAGTATTAATTATACCAAATTCAAACTATTTTTACAAGAATAGACAAAGTCTACCTTTTTTTTCCTATATCTTCAGATGCATATATTCTTCCTTTGAAATCTCCAAGGTTTCAGAATTTCCTCATCTATCACTCTCAGGATAAAACAGTCATAACTGAGCTACAGTGAAAACATTCCCCAGAGTAGGAGGAGAACTGGCGGAAGAACACTGCAGCCTGCAGCACCATCGCACTAATTCTTTCTTTACAAGTTTTGACATTTGCTCCCCATATATCAAATAATTTTGACGTACAATTATTTATTTTTATCGTCCTTTACCTCTTGGAAACCATTTGCAACTGAAACATCCCTGGGCCACCTAGCCATTCTGAAATATGTCTATCAAGCAGCTTACTCTTTCTGCTTATTCAAACTGTGTTGGTTTTAAATCTTCTTTATATTAATTGCTGATTATATTAATTGTTATGGATTATGTATGTGGATCAAATTAATGATAGTGCGAAATATAGGATCCTAAAAAATTCAGGCTGGAAGGAACCCCAAGAGATCTCCAGTCATGCCTAGCTCAAACTGGGTTCAATTGTGAGGTCAGATCATAGCTTTAATCATTTGGGTCTTGAATACCCCCAGAGATAGAAACAGTATAACCTAATTGGGCAAACTGTTTCATACTATGACATCCATGAAGAAATGATTTATTTTCTTTCTGCCCTGTATGTGGCTTTCTTATTTCAGCTTGTGTCCATCATCTCTCATGTTCCAGTCCTTCGCAGCTGCAAAGGGCATTGCTCTCTGTTCCTGTTGATCTTCTTGGAAGGATGCTATTAGGCCCACTTGAAGGTAAAGTTCTCTTCTCCTAAGATACTCTTCTCACCCCTCAACTATGCTATATTCTCTAGTTGTCAAAGCAAATTAAATTACAGGAAACCTCTGTCATGGGCAAATCTACCTGTTGACCAGGAGTGGGAACTGAGTAAAAATATACGCCAGTGTGTCAGCTTTCTAGAGGGGGAAGGGCTAAATGCCTCAGGTAGAGACTGCAAGTCCTGTTGTGGAGAAGGAAGAAACTCCACAGAAAGTCATGGCCGTTTGGAGCATTTCTGAAAATACCATAATCCTTGTAAGAACATGTTTGAAGAAAGGGAGTGAGAAACATGGGGATGATCTCTTTTTTTTTTTTTTGTTGTAACATTTGTCTCTCACGACTTAACTGTCACAGAGAATAGGCATAGACTATCATGCTTGTTACATACTGATGGGCCTATCCTTTGTGACAGTGCTCTAGTCTTTTTTGAAGCCTTTTATAATTTTGGGCTCCACAACATTTGTGGTATTTAGTACCATGACTTAATTATTTTCTTTGTGAAAACACTTGCTTTGTATTTAAAATAATTTGCTTGCATGCTGCTTCCTCTTTGCCTGTAAAAGTTTTAGTCATCATTCATTTTAGTGATGCTGTATTACAGCCTTCCTTAACTGTCTTTTCCCAGTTGAAGATTCCTAGTTTACATAATTTCTCTTCAGCTGGTCAATAATACTGATTATATTTTCTTTCTAGTTTTTCTAGTACTGCTGGAATCTGTTCACAGTGGACATACTGTTCAAGATGGTACACCAATGCAGACTTAAGAGTGGTATTCATTATTATACTTCCATTTTTAAAAGTTGATGTGGAAGTCAATTACACATCTTTTTTGATAAGTGAACCTTAAAATTCTCATCAGCTGGAAAATGCTGTTTTTTTTCCTTTCGTTAGTGTTTCGGGTTTATTCCTTTGCAAACTGCCTTGATTAATTCTATTATCTCTGCTCAAGTGAATGTTTTTGTGTGTTTTCCAAAACTCATTTTCAGTTTTATAATCCAAACTCCTTAGTCATGATGGATGATTCCATGAGAAATTATCAATCTCATTATTTTAAAACCCTCTTTTAAATTATTTCTACTTAAGCTATTGTAGAACATCAATATAACAAGTTTTTCCCTAGGATTTTGTCTTTAAATTCCTTTTGTGCTACCCAAAATGAATCTCAAGCAAATTCAGTTTTTATTCATACTGCATAACAAAACAGGCTTTTGGTAGTTTAACTATTTTATTCCAGAAAAGATACTTTAGCCTCAATATGAAGGCCCTCTAGCTCTAAGCCATGCTGCTTCCAGGCAAACAAGTCTTCCCTGGAAGCCCAGCCTTTGGTGATCTATGGCAGTTTTAGATTGATGAGCCTCTCAAACATTGAAACATTATGGTTGAACCTCACCTACACGGCCTGCAAAATGTTACACTCTCAGGCACAGGGCTGTTGCAAGCAGAACTTCCATTACCCTCAATGTCTAAAAATAAACACAGTCCGGACAACTACCATTGCATCTAATCCAACTCCAAAAGAGCAAACTCTTGAGCTACAGAGGACTACAGAGGGCAGGTAATGAACCCTCAACCTTCTCACACAAATACTGATCCATAAAGGCAGGCAGTTCTGACCTTGCACTCATTCATAACTGCTGCATTTGCTATCTGGGTGTTTTAATTAATGAGCTTACTGGGTCTTATCACATGAAATGACAAGCAGAATGTAATTTGTTTTGTTTAAAAACTGAAGGTAGTCACAATTTTTTTATTATTATTTTTTAAGAAAGAATAACTCTAGTTTAATCTACTAGACTTTAAAAAAATTTCAACAATGTCATCTGATCATTTATTATTTTGGGAAGGTTTGGATACAATTTTCACAGTTGAACAGCTAGATCTGAATTAGTTTTACCTAGAGATTTGCAATCACTCAGCAGAATATCCACTTTGGAGCAGCAAGAATTATTAAAATATCCAGTAAAACAAAGGGTCCCATTCCTTCAAGGACAGAGAAAAAGAGACACTTAAACTTACACTTGACCTACTTCCACCTAACTAATAAAATTAAATACAAATACGCTCCAAATAAAAATGGACTTAAAAATTGGGAAATGAATATATAGGAAAAGGAAATCAATTAAATGCATTTTTAAAATTTCAAGCACTATGAGAGTAAACAAAGAAAAAACATCAGGAGCTAAGCTCCACAACTTTTTAAAAAGTCCATAAGATGTTAAGAAAGTGTACTCAGTGTTACAACTCCTGGTTTATTTTTTCATAATATAACTGACCTATGGGAAATTCCCAGGGGATGAAATAGATTCTGCTGCACTTGTTGTTTCTTTTATAATCAGGAAAAGAAGCATTATAAAATGCCATAACTCTGGGCTCAGAAGTTTGCTGCTCTAATTAAAAAGTGAATGTTCTCAATGTTTTGCCAAATAAAGCTCTTTTATAACAAATAACCTTTTGATGGGGAAACCACACTGTTTGGACACCAAAAGGTAATTTTAAGGCTTATCTTGAGTGTGTGCCATGGTAAATACAGGCTAGAGCTTCTTGCCTTTCCTCTCTTTACCGAGGAATCAGACGTATTTCAGCAAACAGCTTGTACAAATATTCTACTGTAAATGTAACTGAAGTTTGGGGTGACAAATTCTCTTCTAATGACATTTTTGGAAGGATTACACACACTCTTATATTAGGGAAATGGCTCTATAGGATAATGTAGTGGCACATTCTCTGATATTAACATACATTTGCCCTGCTTTTGTTTGACTGCCACAGAAAACCCCCTTTTGGTCTGACTTTTTTTTGGCCTTACTCTAATATCTTTTCTGTTTAATTTCTTTTTTTTTTTTAACTTTGAGGTTATTCAGACAAGTTTCATTTGAACTGAGCAGCTCAGAAAACTCAGTAACTATAAGGGATTTTAAAAACACACCAACTGTAGGTGTTGATAGCTATGGGCTCAATCCCAGTCTTACTAATGTTAATTTAACAGTCTTTTAAGTAACTGCAGTGTCAGTCCATAAACAGAGTACCCACAGGCAGCACAGTAGTGGTGACAGAAACTGCAGCATCCTAGTTTGCAAACCTTAGTAAGGGGAAGGTGGAGGTGAGAAGGGGAGGCTTTCCTCTACAATTCTGCCCTCCTTTCCATCAGCTTTGGAGTGTGTGTTTAAGGTACGGCCATTCAAATCGAATGCCATGTGAGTTACAATGTAATATGGAACATCTCTTGATTTTTTTTGTTGTTTGTTTATATCCTCAGATTCCTTAGTTTGATTTGGTTCAGTCCTGAACACTGAATTTCCATTAATAAATAAGCTGAATACAAAGCTGTCTTGACAAATTGCAGAGGGTCTCCTTGTGGTCAGTGGAAGGCAGGAACTGACATTACATTTTGAGAAGCACTCAAACATTTTGAGTAGCTTGCAGGTTTTCCTCTGGAGTTAGTAAAAGTGAAGAGCAGCTGGGCTACTAATACAACACACCACCATCATCAGCTAGGTAACCCCAGTTCATGGTATTATCACCCACCCAAGATCTTTATCACCTTCAGTGAGGCTTTTTCCTTTTGTCAAGGATGATATCTGTGGTCCTTGCAAGCATGTACTGTTATTCCCAGAAGCCTGAAAGCAGTAGATAGCATGTTGATTAGTCAACCTGAGATATACACAGGAAAATATAAGAAGTTGAGGTAGCAAATATTTTGATATCTGCACATCTTTATATGCTATTGTATTTCACAGGATATATTAGACTTCTAATGTCTTATTACCATGACAAGACAAGAATTGCAAACAGTACAGAACTGCAGGTAATCCATTTTTATGACAAGTTTTCAGTGTGAATGAGGAATAGCAAGCATAAGCCATTCTCATTACTGTATTCTCGTTGTCCTCCACAGATGTCACACCCAGGGCAATCTGCTCAGTTTTTTTTTTTTTAAAGAATTATATTTCATTTTATTAGATGTTCTCGAGCAGACCAGTTATCTGTGTTAGCCACTTCCAAAAACAAATGTAAATTATCCTTGTTCAGACAGTTCAAGAAATGCATGTCAACAATGAATAATAGTTAGGAGAATTTATGAAATATCTAAATGCTTTAGAAAAATTAAAGCCATTCTGCAGATTCTGGTTGTACAGATTCTATTTTGATGTGTATGCAAATTAGTGTACAGTAGGGCAGTTATAATGCATGTTTTTTTAATGAACCACAGAATATACATAGAAACCATAATTAGAGCTCTTGGGAACAGCATTACCTAAATCTAATTTGCTAACATGCTGTCATAAGGTCAAGTAAGTCTTTAAAGAAAAGAACTCTGGTAACCTGAGATCAGAGACTTCCAGATTTTTCTTCAGCTTTCCACCACTGCTTATTCATGCACATGTTAGTGGAAAAACTAACCCTTTTTGATAATTCACAAGGCTCTAAGCCCTGCTGTTACCATCCACTGAAGTCATTAAGTACTACACTATAAATTAATACACATTTTTTATACTATGACTCTGGCTTTGTCTTTTTATTTGTCCTTCACAGAAAAATAATTTTGAGGATTGCAGCAAGATGAAGAAAACAAGTTCTGTAAACTATTAGGTCTTCCTTGTGCTTGCACTTCTTCACTGCCAGTTCTATATAAAATGATTCATATAGTTCAGTTTATTTATCGATAACTTCCTCAGCATAAATTGCTATTTATTTGAGTTCACAGCTTACTTATAACAGAAGGATACTGGCACCTATTAATATACAGATGGCTATTCAGCACAGTGGCAATGTTTTGGCAGAAATTATTTTTCCTTTGTACTTTAGCAGAGGTAAAGATCTTTAACTTATAAATAAAAACAAAAAAAACAACCCAATGAAATACAAAAAGGATATTTTTTAAAATTTCTTGTGGGGATTTTTTGCCCTAACAATTCTCTTGATAATGTATGGGAAATTCTTGTTTGGAAAACATTAAATAATCTAGGTCAAAAAGTCTAAAAACTTAGGGAATTTTGCATAAACAATTCCACAGAGGTTTGCAGTTCAATTTAGGAGTTGAAAAGTATAGTATAGATTGCAACTATACAGATATACTGCATGCTAAAATACCAATCTCACAACTCATTATTATGTTAAAAATATGCTGAGGTGGCTAACATCTAAAAATATGACAATAATAAAAATTTATTATTTGGGATTAGGACTGATTCTAGATTATGACAGCGAAGAAAAGAAACGGATCATTCTGTTTTAGTCTGGATCCATTTTCAGCAGAAGGGTTTGTTGTTTTTTATCCTAATGTTACACAGCCCAATGGGTTTATTCTAATTTATCTGGAATACACTAAGTTAATATTTGTCATTCACAACTCTTCTGAATAGGACATTTCTGGACAGCTTTGAACATCATCTTGATGGTTTTCTTTTCAATATTTTTTTTTTTATTTTAGATGCTCCAAGTGAGGCTAAATTCTCACTGTGCTTGGCACTCCACAGACAACTAGCAAGATAGCCTTCCTTCATCAAGGAACATGCAATATCAGTAGCAAAGGTGGAGGAAGAACACCAAAATAATCTAGCTTTATTTTAAAGAAGGGAAAGGTCCATGACAATGGTAACTTTTTGATCTGGTGCTTATAAGTTACATTCCAACCATCATGAAGTATATGCCTGTTTTTAAAATAAGCACTTGACTTTCTTGAATTATAAAAGTAATTCCTAATAATTAAGGTGAAGTATAAGCTCATGTAGTATTCTTAAACCTAGTATATGAGGAACTCATATTTCCCTTACATTTATAAAGACACAAAGGAGTGACATGTTTCTTTGATTTGATTATTATTTAAAAGAATACTTTCTTTAGAAAAAGAATTCACTGTAATTAGAGATTTTTTTAATTTATTTTTTAAAGTTACAAAATAGTTGCTGCTTTCTGGATTTATTATTTTATAAATTTGGTCTTAAGAAAATCTTTGATTTTTAGAGATATCTTAAAATTCCTGAAAATCCTCTTCCTTGGACAACCTTCATTTTTAAATGGTATTAGTATGAAAAAAGTCTCTACTTAAATAAAATTGAGAAAAATATTTTGATAGGAGCAAGTTTTGTGATATATTTGGTTTCTGTAGAAATGTTCTTCTTGCTAAATATCTGAGAAAAAAGTGCATATTTCATGCAAAATTTTGAGCTACATTTTAAATCATTAAATTTCTAAATAAACTATCTCTTATGTTTTTTTGTTATCTTCATCTATATATTTGTCTCTTCATTTTATGCAAACCACTCTCCTTATAATTCATTTTCACTGCATTAGGTGCCCAGCAGCTCCCTGTCACACCCAGAGTTCAAGCTGTCACGGTCATGCTTTCATCCCTCATTTCTGTTACTCCTCTTTTTTTTTTTTTTTTTTTTTTTGTGACTTGTGTTCTGTTGTTCAGCCCTTAGCCCCCTCATTTTTTTTCCCTCAGCTTGTGTTGACTCCTACTAATCAGAGGTCATTTAGGAGTCATTCAACCTCCTACAACATCAGAGCTCTTATCAAAACTCCCATTTAACAGTCTTGCGTCCACTTTTAACCTGTTTGTATTAAATGTAAGTTTTTTTTTTAAATTGTGCTTTGCAAATTATGCTCTTCTTAACATAGCTTTCTCCACTAATTTTATTTTCTACAGTCTTTTCTTTCTGTTGTCTCCATTTTCTGCTGTCATTTTTCATTATTTCATCTCTAATTCAATGCCTGCTCTAGCTCCACTTATATAAGCTTCCCACTGAAATTAATAACGCTTGCAAAAATGAAATACTTCCATCTGGAACCTCGTTCTTTTTCTCTGTGTAAACCCTGCCCCCTATTCAAAGTGTTCAAGCACAGGAGAGTACAGCTTCGGTTTTAAAGATGTTTACATAATTTGAGGACAGACAGATCAGGAGTCTGACTTGTTCAGTCTGTGCATGACAGACCAAATAAATGTACCCCTCATTCCAGTTTTGGGTTCTTGAGTTGGTTGTCAGAGGCTTATCAGTGGTTTGGTGAACCAGAGAAAACCAGGCAACTCAGCCTTCACAAAGGACACTCTCAGGAATTTCTGAATAATTTATTTTTTTATCCAGTATAAAGGGATATGCAGAGACTTCTGTGGAGGAGCCCAGGTGACCATGGCCAGGAGAAACAGGGAGCAGCATCCTACAGTTTTGCGTGCTTGCTTATTTTCTTTATAAACACCAACCGTGGACACTTGCTGTTCTTTCCAGTTGTTGCACTGGCTCCTTTTGCTGTGTTTACCCTTGAAGAATTCAGTCAGAAGATAGCTGGTCATTAGCTTATGTATGACCTCATTATCTCTGAAAGCAGTAAAAGTCCAGATAAATACCCGAGTTAGCCATTGTAACATGGATGCTTTCCAGACAGGCATTCAGCACATTAGAATAAGAAATTGTCATTAATCATAATTTCAGTTGTTGTGTGAGATTGCTGGTAGGTAAAAGAAAGATCTGTTGCATGTTTATGACTGCTCCAACTATTGATTTGGCTTTTGGGCTCAATCCAAAGTTCATTTGATGAACTTACTATTTATAACCAGATTGTAACATTGGAATTTATTGGACAAGTTTATAAGTAGAGGTATACAATTCTGAATACAAATAGAAAAAGTAATCACAGTTTAGCAGTGTTCAGTTAAACACTGTGAATAATTTTCTCTCCTGATTTCTTCATATATCATCAATTAATTCAGAGCAAAATCTAAAGTATGGTTAGCGCCAAATGTGTTTCAGTATGGGTCTGAGGACAACATGCTTGAATGGTGAAAAAATTGTGAAAAGCACACTGAAAAATGAATAGGAGATTTTTCATTGCCTTCAGAAAACTTCATATAAGTTCCAAGATCAGCCTCAGCCTTCACATATTTGTGAGTGAGCCGAGGCTTATTTGAGTGTTTTACTTAATACTTCACAGTTTCTGGTATAAAATATGTGTCTCCCTCCATATGAAGAAGTGTTTCTCAGGTTTAAAATTAATAATATATATATCTATACATATACATACATACATATGTATGAAAGCTACAATATATACAAATAGCTATCTGTATAAAAAATCCTTTCACGATGAAGGAACAGTTTGGATGTGGATGGGAAGCGTTACCTGAAAACATATGTCTGGCCAATGCTTTCCTTAAAAGTACTTCTGACAGACTTGGTTTTATTGAATCCAGCATTGTGAAACTAGCTGCTATGCTGAGATGATAATGGTGGTTGGTAGCTCTAGGCTTTCTATGATTATTATTATCTTCTGAAGCAATAATATAAAATATTTCGGAAGAGATTTTTAACATGCTGTTTCACTGACCTAGCACTTTTAAAATGCAAGAATAAAACAAATTTTTATCTTGACAGTCCCAATGTCTTTATTCTTAAAGTATTTTCCTGGTATTGACTTATATGCACTTGTGTATAAATGAATATATCAATGGCAGCTGTCAGTAACTGCCTACAAATAGTACAAGAGCTGGTGCGATTGACAGGAAGGTTGGCACACTCCTTGACAGAACAAGTGGCATTTGTGTTTTTCCCTGCTTCTGCTATCAGCCGTGTAACCTGTTCCAACAAATGTTTTCATACACATGTGGATTCTCCCATAGCATGGATTCACTGGCTGGCAGGGCAGGGTGAGCTTTGCTGTGTGGCAGATTACTGATTCCTGTGTAGGGGCAGAGGAAACCAGCAAACCCTCAAAAGTAAAGCAAAGACTCTTGATGAGCAGCCTTTCCTCAGGTGTTTTGTGCCTATAGCAGTGATATGTGGAATATTTTTCAGGGCAGGTTTTTAAAGGGTTTATTTTTTAGATATATCACATATTAATAGCAAATTAGGGAAAATAATTAATAATTTTTATGTACACATAGAGAGTTTAGGTTCTGGGAAGGAAAAGGATGTTTCAGCACTGAAAAACGTCCACCATGTGCTGTAAAACATATAAAATTAGGCCCACATTTTCCAAATACGTATGGATGTACTTAACTTTATTATCTTGAACAGTCTCAGGCAGTCAAAAGGTGCAAAGCCTGGGAATCAATGAGGAAGAATTTTACTGTTATTATAATGGTTTAATTATCACTATTTTAACTTTAGGCTCTGAATTCCCTGTGCTTAGACCTCATTTGTGTCCTTTTTAATGGTCTAATTTACCTTTAAATGTGAGCAGCAAACCATGTGAGATTTTTCTGGAACACTTTGAAGTCCCAGATTTGAAAGTGCCTCTTTTGCCAGTTATCTGAGGTGAGAATCAGGTCAGCTGTATTGTTTAAACAGCTTTAGTCTGAAAAAGAAATTTGGTTAAATGAAAAAATAAGATGACATTTTTTACCATTTAAAATGTGAATATTTCTGAGAAACCATCCTCATTCAAGAAAAAAGTACCTTTTGTCTCTCATACTTGCTGCATAACCTTAGAAAGGACACCATTAGATCATGCCTGGCAAAACATAGCTTATTATTCTTATAACAAATTATTTGCTAGGTGCCAACATTGTGCTGCTTCACAGAATCAGGAAGAGATGGAGACAGAGCTCCTGCCATGAGGATTTTACAGTCTAAATATGCAGATCAGACAAATCCACCCCAAAATGCAAAGCATTTTGCTGTGTTTTCATTTGAGCAGGCAACAATATCTTTGTTGAAGTTAATTAGCCTTAGTGGACAGAAAAAGTTAATTTTAAAAAGCTATTTTAGTTAATATAAATAGCACATGGGGCTGATTCCAGGACAAACAGGTACACAGAAGCTATGAAAGAGTAGCTCAGAGGCTGAGGCAGGCTGTAATGGGATGACAAAGAACCAGCTGAAGGCCAAGGACAGATGTTCAGGCTTGATGTGAGACACAAAAAAGCCATGGAAGAGAATTATATTGAAGAGTGATACAGGTCTTGTGCAAATACAAGAACTGTACAGAGAAACATTTTAAATTAAGTGCTAGCAAACCTTCCAAAATATTTTGATTGTCTCTTGAAGATACCAGCTTATCTAAGGAAGCATGACTGCAGGATAGGGTGTAATTGTGGATGGGCTAATGGGTGAAGTGTTCTTTTAATGAAGTAGGAATATATTTGCAGAATGCATCTGGGGAAACATGCCAGGAATTCCAACTTTCAACCACAATTTTGCTTAAGTAGTATTTAAAAAAATGGGGAGAAATTTTGTCTTGTTTTGTTATTTTCTCTTGTGGATTTTGATTACATAAAATTTCACTGGTCTTTGAATTTTTCTGCCTCCAAATACCTTTAAAAGTCGTGGCCTTATCTAGTTTAAATTAATTTCTCACTTCGGTACTTGGGATAAAATCTACTCTACCCATCAAAACATCTATTTCTTTGACTTGTATTAATGAGAAATTAGCTATTATCAGGTATCTCAGGCTTAAATAATTAATATAGCTTCTGAAAGACTATGAGTGAATGATCAAACAAAGCAAATTAAATTAAGAAAATGATGGATAATTTGCACCATTATAAACCATATGCCTTGATTTTATAACGACTGCTTTGAATTAAATTTCTGTGGTATAACTAAAGCATCTGTTTTAGAAAACACAATATTCCCTGGTTATTAATAAAGCTGGGGCCACTTTAATTGTTTTTGAATGTCAGTATTGTGTTACCCAGTGCCTGCTGTGTTGCATTCAATTCATTTTTAGGCACAAGATCACAAAAACAATTTCAATAAAACCCACGGGGAAACTGGATGTTCAGGTTGAACCTTTGTCCTTAAACTATAATGTTTTCATCTTTAAAATTCAATCTCCAGAAAAAAGAGGATAGCCTAAAGTGAAATAACAAATCTCTCAGTGGTTGCTTGGGGCCGCGTGGAGTAACATCACCACACGTGTTCCTAAGGGTGATCTTAAAAGAATTTTGCCAAATTTCAAGCCCAAAGAAGCTCAGGTTTGGTCTCTCAATTCTTTTTTCAGGGCTGTTATTTGTCAAAAAACTAATTATAAGAATAAATTTCTACTGAATGGAAACATAAATTTTAAATGTAACGGAGAGTGACAATAATTCTAAAATTCTCCATCCACACACAGGATTTGCAGCTCCAGTTTTACAGGCTACTCTCTAGTTCTTGGACCACTTCAACTGCAGGAGAGCCTTAAATTCTCAGACTAATGAAATCATCTTAATTACTTTAGGATGAAACAAGCATGTTTTCTGGGCTAAGCAACATCAAGGAAGTTATAACAGCTTTGCTGTATTTGTTGTATGAACATCATAGCCTAGTTTTGCATAGATGTATAAATGCCTGCATTCGAAATTCCAATACTCTTTGGAAGTGTTTGAAACTACAGGATCCTAAGATAGCTATAGAATCTGCCTTTGGTTGTTGATTTTCATTTATCTGATTGTTAATTTTAAAGATTTGAGATAGCTAATTCTCGTTAGCTCTGAGGCACCATTTCACCAATAGTTTACTCCTGTTTCTGGACACAGGATGCTTATGCCATAAACCACATTCCTTGGTGGGACCATAGTTGCTAGTTAAAATGCTGCACTTAGCTGCAGCTTCTACCAATATAATAGTATTTACTGGCTGCTGTTAAAATCATCTACATAGGTCTGATATTTGACTGTTTGCACATGTGCAATTTTTTTCTTAAAAGAATTAAAGTTTTTGCCTGTTGTGGAGGAAAATGTGAAGATATAAAAAGATGTTGGTGAAAGGTAGAATTGCAAATTATGGAAAATAAGGTCACATGGATAAGTGTATTTGTGACTTGTATTTTGACATCTAAAGACTTCTCTCAAAGTCAGAAATATGGCTTCAAGACTACAGTGCTTTTTATGATGATTGTGAAGCCTATGGAGAACTGACACGAGAAACAGACTTGTGTTTCTGTTGTCACATCTACTTGAACCTGTAAAATTAAAACTTGGTTTGTCCAAGTGGTGTTAGCATATTGTTCTCCCTTTAGGACTGACCATTGCTGTGCATCATTTACTTTGAAGGCTTCTTTACATATGGTGAACATCTGAAGACTGTCTTTACAAGGTTTAACCTTCTTTAAACCAGGAGAAACAGAGATGTATTGTGGTCATGCATGGCACAGTGTTATCAGCTGAAACTGTAATTGAACGAAAGTTCCTGTAATTTAATTCAATTGGAAAAATGAAATAATTTTACTTTGCTAGTATATTACAGATGTATAAGGCAATGCTAGTACCAAAATACGATCAGTTAAACATACTTAATCTCTAATTGTGGTGTGACAAAGGAATAACCCTGAAAAAAGGTATTCTATTATTTTCATGCATTTCCCTTTTGAACTAATATTGTTCATGCTTTACTCAACCTAAAGGTAACACTTCTTAAAAAATATATTGTTATATTATTAGTTAACTAATAAAATAGTGCTATGTATTCAGGTACTTATAATTTAATGCAGAAAGGTAACAAGACAACGTTCAGACTGGCAGACTAAGCTCCTGTTTTCTCTGCTGATGTATGTTAATTTGTGTAAGCTCTAACATGTCATTGATTCGCTGCCATAAAAGCCAAAAGGCAAATTGCTATCAAAATTCAAATTGGGTACAGCTGAAAAATCCGAACATTTACTACATTTCTGTGAAAATTATCTAAGTCAAATTACAGAGTTCCATCACAATGTGCAAATGTTGGAATAAGCCACTACCAAAATCTTATGTGAAACATACCTGTGTATTTCTTACAGAGAAAATAACCATAGTTTTATGTTATTTACTCAAACGGATTGTCTTGCCTCTGTCATAAATAATAAATTGTGCCTTCTGCCTGTTAAAAAAGCATAATAGGAACTATATTAGGAAATATTTTAGAAATACATTATTGAAATACACATTTTGAGTTTTGGCTACCTAATTTTACCAGAACAGTTTCAATGGCCAAGGACACACAGATTTCTACAGCTTCAAGTTGATTTTTTTTTCCTCCTATATTGTCCTTTTAAATTTCTCACAATATTGCAGAACAACTTAAAAATATAAATATTGGCTGATGAGTAACTTCAGGGTACACTTTGTGAGTTTTATGCTAAGAGTAAATATTTAACATCTATGATTTTGTTATAAGAATGTAATCTCTTAAGGGTATTTTATTGATCTTGGCTTAGTAGTGTTTTCCTCTAAACTATTCTTTCTTGCTTATGCTTCAAACTTTTTTTAAACTGTTCGCACTTTCCCTTAGCTCAAAAAAAATATATATATATATAAAAATTGTGTTAGTTGGAAAAATATGATTCCTCCACTGGTGTTTTCATATTGACAGAACCTGTAAAAAACAAAGCAATCTCTAAGGTTTAGAATGGTGTATGAGGTCTGTCAAGAGCTAGGAAATTTTAAGTTCCAATTTCATACCACTGCTATGGCAGATGCAGTCTTTTCTGCTGAAACAGAATTCAATTTATAATGCTTGACAATAATACTTTCATTAAACTGCTTTCTTGCAACTGTAGATGTGAATGCTTAACTTCAAATACATTCTTCTGGTCTCCCAGAAAGTAATGGAACTATTCAATTGTTTAAGTGCCTGTGTGTTTACAGGGATGAAGCCTAAATTTTCACACAAGACCTCCTTCTGTTTAGATAAAAGGCATAGTAGAATACACAATAAAATTGAAGTTGTTTCAAAGTCAATCACAAAGTCTTTAAGAAGCATATTCAGATGCATTGAGGTGACAATGTTCTAATACATTGAATCTTCTCATTCTATGACCATCAGACAGCAACCTACATTTTCTCCTACAACTACCTACTATCCTCATACTTCAAGAAGTTAGACTAGAAAATCTACTGATATGTTTACCCATGAAAAATAAACAAACAAACCCCACAAGCCTTCCTCCAACCGAGAAAGTAAAAACATATTCATTCTAGTGACAGGAGGGCATAAGCTTCAGTTCATGTAATTGCATGGGGGTGCACATGAAGACCTTGTAGGTGCCTGGCTTATAGCATCCCCAAGACATTTTGATAATGTAATTGGGACCAATGCTGTGCATTCCAAAAGGAAAATAAATTACTCTTTGTTAGTTGTTTTCATGACTACTGGGACCATTTCTAGTGGGGATGTTTTTTTCTACTCAGAAAAAGTATGAATTGCATTAGAGACTTTAAAATTAATCTCAATTTCCCTTCAATTTGGTGACAGAATTTTAACAAGTTGCTTCTAGGAACCCTTGAGAGCTTCCCTCAGCATCTCATTCTGTTAAAAACTTAGCTATATCCCTGCAAGTACTATGGAATTTAAAATACAGTTATAAGCATTTTAAAATTGGTTTTGGTACGTCATCACTATTAAAATTTCTATTAGTTTTTTATTATATGTAATTCCCCTGTAGCACCATGGAGTTGCCTAATAACAAATTTACTCTTCTCTATTATAGATTGTATGGGGTAAATTTGAGAATGGTAATGTAATATAAAACTCTCTGTTCAGTTTGTTGCAACTTTCTCAAAAGTTTTTTTATTTGTTGCTGTTGTTGGTTTTTCTTAAATTTTCACACTTACCATACTTTGTAGATGAGTTTTTGTTTACCATCTTCACTGTAATGTTGTGGATAACAGACCCTTGTGAAAGTTGCAGCTTTCAGGAAGTTGTTCTCATTCAGGTTCAACACATAAAGAGTTGTAGCATAGTAGGTAAATTCTTCCTCTCCAAGTCCACTCCCTTTCATGACTTTCAGGTAAAACATGGCTTCTTTCAAGCTCCAAACAGACCATAAATTCCTTAGTTTAGTCTCCTACACCAGAGAATTTCCATTAGGGCTTTTTTCAATTTCTATTTCAGAGGGAAATGAGGCAGATGATCTGTGTCAGGGGAAATTTGCTGTAGATAGTAGTATGTTTGGGGTGTTCTGTAAAAGTCTACAGAGATCTCATGTTCTTCATTTGAGAGGTTTGCTGTCTGAGTAGCTAAGTATTTCTCTTTTTTGCTCAGACTAGTGTAAAAACCATTTACACAAAACAATTTTTTTCAGTTATGAAAAATATTTTGTGCTTTGTTTCAGGTTAGTACAAGAACAGCACTCATGTTTAGTTTATGAAGGCTGAATTATTGCAGCAACTCCTTCATGTTTCTTTATAATATTAACAAATACAAAGGATTCTACTGTGGAAAGGCTATCATGCTGGCTGTGGTGAGGATAAATTTGGTTAGTGGGAAGAAAAGGTCTACAGCATAGATTGGCTCATAATTAGAATAGAAAAATACTCAAGGAAAAGACACTGTAGGGACAAGAGTGGTATACTGACCAAAGACTTTTGATGAATGTTTAAAATCTTGTAAAAGAAAAGAAAAGTCATTGTTATGCTGGAAAATAAAATGCAGGTTTATGATGTTGGCGTAATAATCTTCCAGTGGGTAAAAGAATTTCAGTTGCTAGTAAACTGGAAAGCTGAGGCAATAAAAAAGACTTCCAATGCTCACAGGTTTCTGTGTCATTAAAAATACAATATTTGTAAAGCAGATATAAAATATTTGGTATGTGAGTGGATCAAAAAGGAGCTAGCAGAGCAATTATAGCTGGACTGGAGGATTTGAAGGAGGAAGACAGTGTTCTTGCTAAAGCTTGAAAATAAAAAACAAAGAGGAAGTCAAGTGTAAGGGAAATCAGATATTATTTTTTCCTGGTCTCTCGCCAAACACCCCATTGAAGAGTCAGACCTTTATTCCAGTAAATAAAGTTTTCTTGCCAAAAATGTGGAGGTGGCTACTTTGCTCTCAGCCAAGCTGAGAATGAATTATGAAAATAAAACTTACATCTACTGGGACCTTCAGTCATCTGTTACAACATGTTGAAAGTGACTTAATTCAGGAAGATCTGGATTCTAGCTCAGGCTCAGAGGGAACTTGAGGGCTTTATGGCTTCCTTTTTTTTCTATCAAGTTTTATAGCCCATATTTGTAGTAAAATAATGTTGTTTGAAGTTTGTATGTTTCATGGGAGTGGTGCCTTGAAGAAGTTATTTCAGATAAATGGCACCAGATGGAGTGTTTAGTTTGTGACAGGATTCCACTGTTTAGCTTGAAATTATGTTCTTTATTTGATGGCTTTATGGTATCAACAGCTATTCTAATGGCATATATTCTTGCTCTGCCCCTTGGAAAAATGGAATAAAATGCATCTTGAATCAATTTGGGGAGGGGAAAAAAGCTATGGTTAGATAATAATGTAGAGGATTTTCTTTACAATGAGGTTTCATAACTTCATATCAGAGTATGAATTAATTTTCAGTTCAAAAGTATGTCTCGGTTCCCTTTGGATTATATTAAAATCTCCAGATACCTAGTTAGGACAGAATAAATCCTCCAAAGAAACAATAACAATTAATATTTAGTATGAGAGTAAAAATGTTTCTGTACAAATATTGAGAGTCAGCACTTAATTTTAATTTTTATTTTTTTAAATTTGCCACCTTTCTTTATGCTGGTATCATCTATATTTTATATCCTCCACTTTGTAGCAAAAATGAAAGCCCAAAGACAGAAAGAAGCTTATCAGAATTAAGTTGCAGGACAATGAGATTGCTACTAATTGTGACACTGACTTTTAACAACTCATTTTCCAAAAGTAATGGGTGAGAGAGAGAAGGCAATAAAAATTACCATCCATAGAACAGAAATGAAAAATGTGTCACAAATTATTTTAGGAGTGAGAGGTCTTCTGTATAAGGGGGCAGCCCTTCAGAAAGAGAAAGCACAGCTATAAAAATGACAGTGTAAGTGATTTTATCTTCCTTGAAGGAGACTGGGCTCCTCAGCCCACAGACTTTTGTAATGGTAAATACTAAAGTAGCAAGATAAACATGCCAGAGATTTTGTCTTCCCTAGGAAAAAAAAACAAAGAATCTGAGGATTTCTAGTAATAAGAAAGACTCTGAAAAGGAGATGGAAATCAGATTTCTTTCTTTTGGGTGCATTAGTCAATATACTTTCTAAATACTTGTACTATCTAGTATTAGAGAGGTTGTACTCCAAATAAAAGGGGGAGGAAGAATGACAAAACAAAAAAAAAAAAAAAAAAACAAAAAACCAAAAAAAACAAAACAAAACAAAAAAAACAAAAAAAAAAAAAAAAAAAAAAAAAAAGAAATATTTTAAGCTTTCAAAATATCTCCAGTGGTTAATATAAAAGCAAACCCAGTCACAGGTCGTTGAGACAGCACCAGTGTGTGCACAGGTAGAAAGAGTTTGACAGAAAAGCAGATGGAAAGGTTTGGGGCATCTCGTGTCCTCTTTCTGGCCAGGACAGGATTCACTTTGTCAGTAGCCAGGAGGGGCATGGCTAGGACAAGGAGTTAGTTTTATACCACCTCAGGGCATGTGCAAGGGGTAGGAGGGGAAGGAGCCCCCTCTGGTCAGGTAGTGTGGACGGGTTACTCAGATGTTGCTGGGCTCTGCATGGTGAACACTCCCATGTGAATTGTTCCCTTCTCTTGTACACTGTGTGATTAGTATTGTCACTGTTACTTTTTGTTTCTTTTTTCATTGTTGTTTCCAGTAACTCTTCTTATCTCAACCTGTGATCTTTACCTGTTTGTGCCTCCAGTTCTCCGCTCCAGCCCACTGCAGGGAGGAGGGGGAAGGGGAATGGAATGGGGAAGTGAGCAAGTGATGCATGGTTTGGAGTGTTTCAGTGGGAGCATTAAACTGGGGAACGCCATTCCTGTACTACAACATCTCATCATTTATTTTAGAATCTAGGAGAGTTAGATTATAGAACACTCAGCTGACCAGAGCATGGGGCTAATAACACCAGGGCCGTGGGTTCAATCCCTGTGTGGTCCATTCACTTGAGAGTTGAACTTGATGATACTCGTGGGTCCCTTCCAACTCAGAATAATCTATGAATCCCAAGTACGGGTCCATGCAGTACAAGCTTCTCAGACATTTCAGAAATCTTTCAGTCGTAGCTGTCTCTAGTGGTGTGCCTAAATCACTTCTAAAATTGAGAGAAGGCACTCAGACATTCCTCAAAGTTTTGCTCCAAGTCAGTCACATCTTTTAAAAACAAAAGGAATATCTTGATTTGTAACCAGAAACACTTTGAGACCAAGAGGAAATTCTGGAATACTCACATACTCCCTGAAAGTAGAACTCTTCTGCAAGAAAATCGCAGACTCCTGCCAGAGCTCCGTTCAGATTTCCAGCTAATTTGAGGTGTGGCACACTGCAGAAAATATAATTTATAGGAATCTCTTCATACATTTTAAATATATAGCAAAATTGTATGAACTGTCAACTCATGCCTTCTTTTTCAGGAACAGAGATATTAAAGACATTGTAACATATATTTTTTTTCAACAAATGGTTTGAAAGATATCCATTATCATTAACTGCTTATTCATAACTTTCTCAAACAGGTATTAATTTTTATACCTTCATTAGTTGAAAAGAAAAAAATAATAACACTGTCTATGAAAACTGGAATGAACTAATGCTGTTGAGAACTAACAAGAAAAATATTTAACTTTATGGAGGAATTGCTACTGCTATTGTCTCTTTGAAAAATGGCAGATAAATAATCACAGTCATGACAAGAATATAGAGATCAAGACATTTCTAATTTCCCCTACCTCAAATCTAACCGTTTTAGTGTTCTGTAAAGACCAAGGCCAATCTGTAGTTTTCAGACTGGTTCCCCCCACTCATCTGTATTAACCAAACCAAAAAATTCAACCAACCAGCAAAACAAACAAACAAAATTACAAACAAACAAATAAACCCACAACAAAACAAAAACCAAACTCACATTAAAAGAAACAAACAAAAAAACACCCAAATCCCAAACAAACAATAAAAAAATTCCACAAAACAAAAACCCAAAACAAACAAACAAACAAAAAACATACCAAAGCCAAAATTAACAAACCCTGTCTAAAAAGCAAGCTGATAAAAACCTCTGATCTATCGACAAAGAAACCCCTTGGTTTCAATAATCTCATTTAGGTAGCCATAGTTTTCATTTTAAAGATATTGGATTCATTTGCTGCTTCTCTTTCCAGTAATGTCTAGACCATTTCTTTTTAAGAGCTAGGTCTTTGTAAAGCATAGCAGAATCCTTCTTCATTGAAATGTTATGGCAAAGGATCTCTGTGGATATGATGATTAAACAGTTGAGGAAATACCCACTCTTGAGTCAGTGGTCGACTGAAGTGTTCATTGCCCTGGTCACCTTTCACACCATGAGTTGTGTGACATTTTTTACCTCTGCCATGCCCAGGTGTGGACACCATTTACTCTTCAGCTCATGCACGCTCAGGCAGTTTTCCCTTTCAGTCACAGTCACAGAGCAATTGTTTGAAATGCCTAGTGAGCCATAAATCAGTAGCAACCCACACTCCACATCTGGAAGACTATCTATATCAGTAATCCTTTCAGTTACTCTAAAAGAGAAGAGTTCTACTTTTCTTAAGAGTTATCTGCATGAGAACATTATACTTGCATACAGAGCTTTGTTTTTGAATGTTATTGTGACTTGTGCCACTATTTATTCTGCTTTTTATTTATTTAATTTTCACAATCCTGTCGTAGCCTAATCTTTTGGCTAGATCTGTGTTCATGTGTCCTGCAGTGTTTTCATCTCTCTGTATCCTTGAAATCTTTGTGAAATATCCGAATTGACATTTGAGAAATGATTTTTCATTGTTTGGTGCTGTAATGAAGACCTCAGTGAAGTTCTTTACTGCCAAATACAGTACATGTTGTATTAGCTCTTATGCAACAATAGTTCATACAAAAATGTATATATTTCTATATAAATATATATATCATGCATATAAATGAAAAAGGTGGAAGTGGAACAAATAACACTGCTTACTCTTTACTATTTCATCCTTTAATAGCTCAGCTGTTTTCTCTTTTTTCTTATAAGTAATCACCTTTCCCATCTGAAACAAATTAACTCCTGGGGAGGATATGTTCTGAGAGCTTTCATATGGTCCTTGTTACCAGGGAAACTACTTCTTTTGTCAGTATGTGTTCTGAAGCTCACGGACAGTGTAGATTGCTTTGTAACATCAGATGACAAGAGACAGCAAGGGCCAACTAGTTTGCATGTGGTTTCTGAGCAAAAAAAATAATTAGAGACTCTCACAACACTGGCCAACATTACTTATCCTGGACAGCTCTTCAAAACAGAGGTGTGCAAAATAGTGTGGTTTATCTATGTATTCAGCTTCCTGCAGGTTGATGAAACAAATATTGTCCTGGGGGCAGGTGGGTGGGAGATGCAGTGCCAAGCATCTGTGGTTCTGCAGAGTCCTCTGCTGGGGACAGAGTGTTGGGGGACTGTTGGACAAAGCAGGGTCCAGGTGTAAGGGTTCTGGAATAAGCTGCCAGAGGAAACCACTTCCCCTTGAGCAGGTTCTTCCTGGGTAGGTGTATCTCATTTTCAAAGTGGTTTGTAACACTTATTTTGTTTTTTTCACTACACTGTGTGTAATTTTCCAAATTATTAAGCCTAAGGCTTCCAATTTCTAATGGAATATAGTACCCAAGAGCATTTCCTTCTGATGAAAAATGTGAAGGTTTTGAAAAGATGGTCTGCTGGTTTTTTGTTTTCAGGAAAAATCCCAACAGGTACTGTGGGGAAGAAAAGCAAGGCAATGCATGATAGTTACTGCTGTTTCAGAAGCTTCCCTGTTTTACGTTTTTAATCTGTAATGAGATCAATGCACACATTGGATTGTGGAAGGTACTGGATTTAAAGTGACTAGCAAATAGGATACAGAGTAGAGCCAATAATGAGAAATATTAGTGTCATTAACAGCTTCTGAGATCTCAGCAAGGCTTTTCTTTTAAAAAAGTCTGTTAATAACAAGACTCAGTGTATGTATTATGTCTTTACCAGTCTGCTTTTTTAACCATGTTACTATGTCAAGCATTTTATCCACAGAAGCTGGTTTGTTTTAGAAGTGAAGAAAGAATAGATTAATGAAGCTAGAGCATTTGTTTTGTTGGGGATTTTTTAGGAAAGAAAATAAAAAAGGAAAACAGGAAAAAAAATCATCTGGGTAATCCATTTTCATTCTTTGGAAGATTTAAATAATAAAACCAGAAACACTGGCTGCAGAAGTGGAAAAACCAGTTTAGCTTTAATCATAGTCATTCCACCATTGTTACAACAGTCCTGACAAGTTGGAGTTCAGTCTTATTTGAAAGCAATGCATGAATATAACTGAAGTTTCAGTCAGCAACACCTAGCCATGAATATTGGTTATGAGAACAGATCACAGAAAATGTAGCACATTGACAACAGACATCAAACAGACTGCTTTGGAAAGCATCTGTACAATTAATGTGAGCAGATCACCAGGTAATGGTTATTCAACGAGCTGAATAGCCAAGTCAAGAGGGATAAATCATAGACAGCAAGCTGAGTGAAATAACTGAGATCATAGAAATGGCAGAACCAGTGATTATAAAAACCACTGCTTTTAATTACATGGCACCAGATGCATTCAATACTAACAGGAAGGCAAGGTACCTAAACTAGAAGCATACAGCCTAAACAGAGTTTTTATGCATATGATGAGAGTTAGTCAAAGAAAGCCAGCACAGCTGGATGACAAATTTATTAATGTATTTGGTATAATGGGGCATAAAATATTTTCTTGGGATTGCTTATGAGCAATACGAACACTTTTCTATGTTGTGTTTATGTTTCTCCAAGGTACGTTGAATGGGCCTGGTGCAGCAAAAAATACGGATGTGTTCTTACATCTCAAAACTATATGCACAAGAAGTTTTAGATAAACTCTCATTTGCATCTGCTTCCAGGGGGATATAAAAAAATGCTTCCTTTTTTTGTGAAAACAGAAATTATTTCACCTTCTGGTAAAAAAAACAGACATGTGACAAATAAAATACCAAACCCCTTCCCTGTGGGACACTGGGCAAAAATCCGAAGTAAAAGGGTCTAAAGCATATGAGAAGCTCAGGTGAGCTTTTCCTTGGATTCTGCAAAATCTGTGTTTTCAGATTGGGTTTGTAGCTAGCAGGTCCTGCAGGAGTTCTGCAAAAGCAGAGCATTTAGACCCTGAGGGAAGAGAGGAAGCTCTTCCCAATCTCTTTTAACAGTGGTTTCCCTTGTCAATTAAAAGGATGCCAGCTACTGTCAGCTAGGAGTCTGTCAAGCCCTTAATGTAAGATGCCTGAAGGGAGGATGCAGATTAAAGCAGTGTAAGAAAAACAGATGTTAAAGCATGAACTAGAGATGTTCTGAAATTCAAAGAGGTTGTTCTGCCTTAATGTGCTTAATTACAGAATTCCTTGTTGCTGTCATTAAAAATGAACCCTGCTGTTAGCTCATTCATCTATGCTCCAGTTTCCATTAAAAATTTTCAGTTCTCTTAGGGGTGGTAGGACCACCTGGATTTGCCAATCCCTGAGACATTACATCAATAGGGGAAAAAATATTCTCTTTTTAATTCTGAACTATTCAGTGATCAATGTAAAAAGGAAGTCCAGTGCTTAAATTCCAGGACTAGGAATTAGATGATCTAGATTTTATTACATTAGATAGATCTGTGATGAAAAACCAGCTGCCTTGAAAACCTTGAAAATCTGGCTATTAACTTCAAAAGACCCACGATTTCTCCCTTGCTGTTAAAGTTGGAGTTAGTAATTCAGGTCAGCCTTTTCAAAAGGCCTCAGAACTACAGATCTTACAAGAACACAGAGCATCCCAAATATGAAGCATCCAGCACCAGTGAACTCCTTTATGCAAATTTTTGTACTCTCATCATATGCAGAAAATAAGAGAAATTATTTTTTGCTTTACTGAGAAGTTTTACTTACTGATATTGGATCATTAATCAATAAAAATAATAGCTTAAAAAATCAAATAAAATATATTAAAAACTCCACGTGATTAATCTTCTTGTGCTTCTTCTCTTCCTGAGTAAGGTCAAAACTGTATTTTCAGTTTTCTACATAAACTTCCAGTTTTCAAGTTGCATTCAGGTATAAAATGAAAAAGGAGAGCGATTTGTTGAAATCATTCTCTCTAACATATATTTGAAAACTGCACTGAGGAAATCCTTTCCATAAAATTGAAACTGGTTTAATTTCTAGGGAATTTAAAAAAGAAACCCACATTTTTTTTTCCTGAATCTCGTTAAAACATCAGGTTTCCACATTTTTTCTGAAAATATTTTATATATTTACAGTCATAAGAATCCTTTAGGTTGGAAAAGACCTCCAAGATCATCAAGTCCCACCATTAAACCGACACTACTAAATGCACTCTAAACCATGTCCCTGAGTACCACATCTACATGCCTTTCAAACACCTCCAGGGATGGTGACTTCACCACTTCCCTGGGTAGCCTGTTCCAAAGCTTGACAAAAGGTTCTTCTTTCCATGAAGAAATTTTTCCTAATGTAAAATCTAAACTTTCCATAGTTTCCCCTGAGCCTTCTTTTCTCCAAACTTAACAACCCCATCTCTCTCAGCTGTTCCTCATAACACTTGTGCTCCAGACCCTTCACCAGCTCCATTGCCCTTCTCTGTCTTTCTTGTCCTGAGAGGCCCAGAACTGAACACAGAAGTCAAGGTGCAGCCTCACCAGTGCTGAGTACAGGGGACAATCACTGCCCTGGTCCTGCTGGCCACACCATTGCTGATACAGGCCAGGATGCCACTGGACTTCTTGGCCACCTGGGTACAGCTGGCTCACGTTCAGCTGCTATTGCAGCATCCCCAGGTCCTTTTCCTCTGGGCAGCTTTGCAGCCGCTCTGCCCCCAGCCTGTAGCGCTGCCTGAGGTTGTGGGGACACAAGGGCAGGACCCAGCACTTTGTTTTGTTGAACCTCATACAGCTGACCTGAGCCCATTGATTCAGCCTGTTCA